>NW_008239547.1:4088992-4090644 GCF_000691975.1 Corvus brachyrhynchos | reverse complement strand
ATTATTCCCTACAATTTGAAGGATGTAACTTACTTTCAGCATTTGCTCATAGCATTAGAAATTTCATGTAAGTCTGAGTTTTGAGACAAGGCTCTGCACCCTCTCCCTGCTCACACGTGTACTTTGCAGCCTCTCCTGCATGGCATGTCCTCCCAGAGCCAGCATGCACCAGAAGGGTGTCACCCCAGCCAGCCCATGCCCATGCAGAGTTCACCCCATCACTGCAGCCTGTTCCTGCCCATCCCCTGCCAGGGCAGCACTGGGACCAAAGTACGTGGCCCCAAGGAACAGCTTGGTGTGGATAGAAATCCCCACCAACCTACCTTCCTTCCTCCTGGTACATCAATTTGGGTTTCCTATTCTCCAGCAATTTGCTTTTCTTTTTTAATCATCTTGTCTAAAATAATTAAAGGGGAAAAGCATTCCCCAAATAAAAATATAAACATCCGAGTTTCCCTGCTTTAATCTGTACCCCTCCGACAGCTCAGACCCTCCTATTAGCACAGTGCCGGTGTGTGATTTCATTACATGAGTAGCTAATTATAGAGTAATTACAACCTTCCCTGGGCTGATAATTTTTTCTGTTTGTTTCTATTTCAACTTCCACAAATAGTGGGAAGTCCCTTCTTTGTTCCTGCCTTACTCTACTGCGATCTGTATGTTCCCAGTCCCGGATTTTTCCCCCCAGTGAAGGGAGGGCTGGATAACACTTAGGTGTAATTCCTGCCTCCATCACGTGTAATTCCATACTGAATGAGTAAATGCTCCTGTAATTTCACTGAGCAGCTGCCTCCCGTCTGGATGGCGGCACTGTGATACCGTTACCTGTTTATCTCCTGGAGGTAGAAGCACTGCTGGCAAGCCCCTGCCCATCGCTGTTTATGTGCAAGGAGTTAATACCCCAGCATTACAGTGCCCCTTGGTGAAACTAAAATTAGGCAACGGTTTTATTTTACTGCCTGTGAACACTCCCTGACAGTACAGCCACTGGGTGCTTTCCAAACTGCTACAGTTTCAGGTCCCAACCTGAAATTCTCATTTAGAGGAGGACTTTTACCGCTGCTAATCCCTCAAGTACCTCTCAGAGGCCCTAAATTGCATGAGGGTGCTGGGGCATGAGGCTGGACAGGGCAGGGTTGGCAAACAGCACAGTGAGCCTCTCTGCTCTGCCCTGTGTGATGGCAGGACAAAGCACTGGAGGGACATGGTGATGCTGGTGGGTTGAACAGGCAGGGCAGGTGCTGCAGTGCCCCAGCAGCAGAGGGCTGAGCAGGCTGCTGGTCCTGGGAGCCAGGCAGCTCCTGAGTGTTGGTATGGGCACAGCAGCTGGCGTCCAGCAGCACTAGTGCCCACAGCAGGAAAGGAGGAGCGGCTGAACAGCAATGCTCTTTTTGTCAGGGGAGCTATTTTAAACCGTCTGCTTTGTGGGTAGCCCTTTTGGCTCCCAAGTCTGTCTGAGGCAGAGGTGTAGAACATGCTGGAGGGCAGAACATCAGAGCAACACTACAGGAGGACAAAGACAGTCTGTCTGCTGAAGCACAGATTCGCACAGGACCGAGAGGCACACACACACTTGCTCATCTGGGACTAAGGGAACAAACATACCCAAGGCTTCCACAGTTACCTCAGAGCTACTGTTATTAAGGCATTTA
>NW_008239547.1:4076907-4088939 GCF_000691975.1 Corvus brachyrhynchos | reverse complement strand
CACCATGGAAACCATGGAAACATGCATTGCCCAGGAGGACACCAGCTCACAAAGACCTAATAAAACAACAACTTCTTCAAACCACTGCTTTTAGGACTACTCAGACAATAGGCAAAGGACCAGAGTATAAGCAACTAGGGAGAAGATTTATTGGCAAGAGGAGTCACAAAATCTTTTGTCTACAGTGATAGAGAAGAGGAAAGGCAAGAACAAGGCAGGGACAGACCCTGGAACTGCAGGCAGCCCAGTAGTCGCAAGGGCTGCCTAGCCTTGTTGAAGCACCTCTGCCTCCTTAGTGGGACACATGTCACCAGCTGGGCACCTACCAGCCCCTGGCCAGGGCCAGGAAGTCTCTTATGGCAGGGAACAAGGGCTGGGAAGCTTGAGGAGAAGGACAGAACTGAGCCCTTGAGTGCTGGATGGCTGCCATGCCACTGCACTGCCTGAGAAGCCCAGTACCCCTCTCCCAGGGGATGCCCACGCTGTGGGACATCTCTGCTTTCTCATGGCACACTGGGCACCGTAAGCCCTGGCACATATGGCAGGGGGTTTGGAACTAGATGATCCTTAAAGTCCCTTCCCAAACCATTGCACAATTCTATGTTACAGTCCAGCTTCAGAAACATTAAGGAATTCGAGAGTGTCCAAAGGAGGGTGACAAGGACGGTGCAGGGCCTTGAGAGGAAGCCGTGTGAGGAGTGCCTGAGGTCACTTGGTTTGTTCAGTCTGGAGGAGACTGAGGGGAGACGTCACTGCAGTTACAACTTCCTTGTAAGGGGAAGAGGAGGGGCAGGCACTGATCTCTGCTCTGTGGTGACCAGTGACAGGACCCAAGGGAATGGCCTGAAGTTTTGTCCAGGGAGGTTTAGGTTGGATATTAGAAAAAGATCCTTTACTAATTAGAGGATGATTGGGCACTGGAACAGGCTCTCCAGGGAAATGGTCACAGCACCAAGCCTGACAGAGTTCAAGAAGATTTTGGACAATGCTTTCAGGCACAGGTTGTCACTCGTGGGCCTGTCCTGTGCAGGGCCAGGAGTTGGGCTCGATGATCATTGTGAGTCCCTTCCAACTCAGTTTATTCTGTGACTCTGTGATTCTGTGACCTCACAGCAAGCCAATTCCCAGCTTTCAAAAGCCTGTCAGATTGTATTTCCTTCACACATTCACTCATAGCAGTGACTTACATTTCTGACATATGGGCAACATGCTTGGCTGTCCCAATAAAATATGTCTATGCCTTCCCATCTTCAGCAGGGACTGCAGGCATTTCCAGTGCAAGGCAGAGCTGCAGCAACTTCTGCCTAAACTAACATTTCATTTCCTTGCTACAGCTCACTTCTATTGTCATCACTTTCATGCCTCTAATTAACTTGCATCTGTTTCGTGTTTGAAGTTTGTAACACTTGCCCACTTTGGCTACAGTAGTTTATAACCCAACACTAAACATATGTTTATGTTTATGGCACACTAACTCTGAATCCTTTGACTTAGCATTGTATCAGTTTGTTATACCACTAATGGAGAACCTCTGAGACAGGGCTGAAGCTTAAGTGGCAATAAATTGGGGAATCATTTGGAGATGGTTGAAGAGAGGCGGCCAGTGAGGACATGCCTGGCCTGACATCCAGAAATGTTGAGCACTTGCCACCCACCCTGTAACCACTGGGATTTTTAGCACCTCCAAACACGAAACCACAACAGCTTTCAGCAAAACTGTCATCTGGATCTTAAAGAAAAGACTAAAATCCTTTGTCATCTTTGCTCCAGAGGCCTTCAGCACATCCCACCTATCTACAAACTAAGTACCCACTGACTTTGCAATAGGGCTAATGAGATCTTCAAAAAGATTTTAGAAGGCCAGGAGGGAGAGGGGGCTGTATAATGTACCATATTACACATATAATATATAGCATATTGTTAGGTGATACTTAACACCTGCCCTAGCTGTCAGGTGACAGGCTGGTGTTCTGGCACCAGCTGAGGTGAATATTAAGGTCCAGTTGGCCATTCAGACCAGTTTTACATCCATTAGCATCAGGGAAGCTTCTTCTGTTTTCCACCAGACATGGTAATGATGCCAGCATCTGGGTGAAGTAAGCACACCACCTCTTCGTAGCCAGAGCCATTAAGGTGATGCCTAGATAAATGTGTTTATTTTTCATTCAGATAACAGGATGCTCCTTAGAGCTAATAAGTATTTACTTTCCCTTGCATTGCTATTATCTCTCTCATTGAGAACTGTAATTAACATCATTGATCATTTGTGTAGTTTGCCTTCTAATCTTTCTTTTGTGCTATGGTGGATTGAAACTGCAATGTGCATTATGTCAGTACAGGAAAAGTTACATTTGATCTCTGCCTTTTCACTGGTCTGATCTACATGGGAGCTGTGCATAAGCCATTCCTGTTACACTCCACAATATTTTACACCGTCCCTTCAATTTAAAAGGGACAGCCGTGTATTTTCCATGCAGCAAAAGTGCCCTTGCTCATAACACTATCACCAAACACTTGAATTAGCTGCTTCCACTTCGCTCATTGTTTCTTGACGGGGATAGAGAGCCAAACCCTGAGGTTCTTGTTGGAGCAAGTTTCTATCACCAAACCATAGGGCAAGTGGCATGCAAGTATTGCTGGGGACCCAGAGGTGAAAGGACCTTCCCCTCGCTCTCTCTCTGCACAGGCACCGCTCTCAAGAGATATTTCAGTCAGGACATTTTCTGCAAGAATGTGATCCCCATCTGACAACTGAAAATGTCAAGAGTCTTCCTGTTATTGACTGCATACAGTGGGGATTAAATAAAGCCACAGCCATGACATATAAGGACATGCTCTCTCATGGAGCCTGAGATGCAGAAATCAGTGCTGTCTTGCTGGTCAATGCCACAAAGCTGGTTTGCAGCAACAGATATCTCACCAAGCATCTCCAGGGCTGCTGTTCTTCCTGTTCAGGAGAAAGCATCAGTTTACAGCCATCTACGGTCATTTGTTTTTTTCAGACAGCAAGAGCTACACAAATAATAGATTTACAATAATAAAATTTGTCCAGTAAATTGGCCTGGAAAGTAAAAATAAAACCGTCTGCACAGCTTTTATTTTTTTCCATCTTCCATATACCCACATAAGTGTGAGCACACACTGAGAGGCACCCTGTAAAGAGCCTCTGCTTTCCAAAGAGTCTCTGACGAGAAAAGTCATCCCTGGCACGAGAGCCCTTGCAGGACCTCAGCACCCTGGAAGTGAGGCTGGAAAGGCCATCAGCTCCTTCAACACCCCCCTGCAGAAAGGGCCTTCATTACAGTTCAGCCAAGCCTGTCAGAGCATCACCTTGTCAAGGACAATCCATCCCAAAGCAACCAAGATTTGCTTCCCCTCTGTACCTGGCTGTATGTGCCTTACACCTGGGCTGCTTTCCAGTAAGAAGCAAGCTGGGAGAGAGTCACCCCAGTTTCTGTTACATCCACCTGTATTGCTTCCTAGCCTATTAGAAATCTGGAATGGGAACAACTTCTTATTGCTTTTGTTTTGATTTTCTCTCATCTTGTTGGATAGGAAATGCCCAGACTCCTCCCTAATTTGGCATAAATTCAATGAACCAATACTCAAACCTTCAGAGCAGAGAAGAATCCATTAAGCTCATTTCCATTTGTTCTAGCAACAAATCAGTATACGGAGACATGAAGAAAATAATTTTGAATTACTTTTTCCATTATCTGGTTCTCACTTCCTTCCATTTCCCGTTTGCCTAGCCTGGCTTCTTTATTCTCCTCGCATCTAGCCCGTAGCAACTATCTCAATATCTAGGAAAAAGCATTAGGTTTTAAGATCTCAAGCTCCCTTTTGACAAAGGCTTTGCAATCCAGAGACACTAAGTGAAGAGGATTAAACTTCCATCTGTTTGCCTTGAGGGGGTAAAGCAGAGAAATCAGAGAGAGGTTTCACGAGATGCTTGTGTGATAACACTGCACACTCACTAGGCAGGAAAGTCTCAGATAAGATGCATTTGCTTGGGAGTCATCCCAGCTGCCAACTGGAACAGGTTCTTAAAAACTTGCTTTATGCACAGCAGACTAGAAAGATTTGTTCAGGTCTCTTTCTCCAGAGTGTCTGCCTCTCTACACCTGTGCCATCTGCAGCTGCAATTTTTCGAACAGCAATGAGGAAGTGGCTCGATCCTGCACTCTGCTGAAGCTGGAACAGAAACACCAGTGTGGCTACAAGCAGAGGGAGCAGAGAGATCCCACAGAGCACCAATCCTGTCCCTTTGTAGGGATGATCATCCCATGGCACAGACAAGCAGTAGGTGGTAGGAACAACACCTGGCGCCTGCAGCACCCCGATCCTGGCATCGCTGTCCCTAAGGAGAGGGGGTGAAGGAGCTGTTGCAGCCTGGCCCCTGCACCCTAAGCTGGCACTGACCTTTCTGGGGACAGAGCTGAATCTGGCTGTGACTCAGCAGCCTCCTCTCCCTCACCAGTGGCTGGTGACTAATTGTATTTAGTCCCATTCTTCATGTTTTGGGGAGAACAAACATAAACAGACTTAGCAGTTATTGTTGCTATGTCTCTACTGTTTCCTCCTCTGGTCAAGTAGGGGTTTTCCCACACACTCATAATTTTAGAGCAGCATTTTAAGTACTTTTTCTTATTTTTAAGAAACAGTGTGAACATTTCTTGACTGGTGGGAAAAGAAGGAAGGAAACTTCAGAATTTCTGATTTGGTGCAGACTCTGAGGAAAAAGTGATCCCATATTTGGGATCCCATTCCCACATCCCATATTTGGTGGGAATCTGTAGCTCATATCTGGAATGGACCTGAAAAGTTCTTGAGAGCTGAAGTCTTCCTCCTAGCTAGAGAACACATAGATTGGGCAGATGAAGCAAGGAGAAGAGCAAAGAATGAGTGTGTGGTCAGCTGGACAGGGCACTCAACTCAGGTTCTATTGGATATGTTGTTAATTATACAAAAACATTTAAAAATTATAAAATTATTTATTTACTACTGATATAAAAATCAATTACATAATCCTCTTCCTCAGCCAGAAGACTAAGCTGAATTTATCTATAAATTTTATAAACATGTATTTTAATGTATTTTAGAATATGTTTAACCCAAAGCTCACCAACTCAGATGCACATCTTGAGAGATAGGAGACCTTTGGTCTAGCTTTCACTTGTGCAATACCTAGAGGACTGTTTAGTGACAGCAATGGCAGTGACAGTGACAGTGCCCCTGCAAGGCAGCCTGACTCAGGCTGGCCCCAAGCAGTCTGCCAGCCTTTACAGCCTGCAGTTAGGTGTTAAATTCAAGGTACGAGCTTATCTCTGTGCTTTCTCTGCAAGCTGGCCTGAAAGCCAGAAGCCAAAATCTTGCTGCTGGACACCTGTCTGTGCTGTGCACCCAGAGGCTCCCACTGCTGTGCAGCCAGCTCTGGTGAAGGACTTGCCCCTGTGTGGGAGTTGTGAGCTTCAGGGGTGATGCCTGGTGCAGTGCCCATGAAACACAGTGCCACAGGGCCCAAACTCACCTGATCCACATGCTGTGTAATACAGCATCAGCAAAGGGCTGTATGCAATTGAGTTCAACCCCATAAGCTTCTTCATGCTGGCTGCAGCCATCCCATCAGATCCCTACCCAGTGCAGTCATTCACAGGCTGCAACAAAAGTCTTCACATGCCATGGGAGCACTGAAGGCAAAAAGCCAACTTGTCCATGTTGTATTACAGTGCTAGGATAAGTTCATCTGTTGCTACTTCTGTTAATTTTGTATAGCATACACGGATATTTTCAGGGAAGAAAATAAGTTTTTGCATGCTCTGATCTTCCCTTTGTGCCAAATTCTTCCACCTTGGTATGGGCAAAAACTCCCAGTGACATTCTTTGGCTGTACTCCACTGTCCTGTCCTGAAACCCCATGTTTCACTGCTGCCACTGCTGTTCAACTGTACCAGACTTTTAGAAAGCTGCTGGTGAAACAATAGTAAAAATCAAGGAAAAACAGATTTAGTATCTGTAAGTCCACGTGAGCAACTGAGGGAAATGTCTGGCTGTGGAAGAAACCAGTGAGATAAGATACTCAAGTGAAGACTGGAAACTGTCCCTGTACATTGTATTTCTGTTTCATTTTCACTCAATAATATACATAGCAGATCCCTGTAATCTTGCTGTTGGATGTTTCTATCCACTGCGACAAAAAGCCACTGACAGCACCCCCAGCTGCGATTAAGTAGACACCAGGCCATCTGTCCTGCAGCAGCACTTTCCTCAAGAGCAGACAGCTCAGGAACCCCAATACTGGCAACTACTTACTTACAAATTTGTCATACGTAATTAAATACTCTGGAAAATATTTGCGAGCAAAGAGTTCCCGGGATATATCATTACTCATTATAAAGTTGCAAATTGCTCATGAATGATCAAATATTAATATGTAGATAGGGTGCAGTCCCAGAAGGGTTCCATGGCTTTGATAAGAGATTAGCCGTGTTCAGCCGCTGGGCACTCCTGCAGGCTCATCAATTGCCATTGTAAAACAGGGCATGCCACTGAATGTTGGGCCATGTATTGAAGATCACTGGGGCACTATAACCTGCTTGCTCAGACACTCATAGGAGAAGTCGGGAGCTTCCCACGTGTGGAGACGCTCCGTACAAAGGGCTGCTGGAGCCCTCGGGGCGGCGGGTGCGCTGGCTGCAGCACGTGTGCAGCCCCGAGGTGGAGCAGACTGTTTTCCTGATACCATGTACATAACACTCCACCCAAGCCTCCCTGTGTAAATAAAAAATAAAGTCAAATTATGCCAGTAAAGAGTGGATTACACTGGTCACTGGGAGTGCTTGTATATGTTCAGCCATAACCTATGATAAGGTGCTTGCCATAAAATTCCTCCTGGAGCCTGCAGCTCTCCTGAAAGCTGCAAGATGCCAGCAGAACCACCAGCGTTTTGCTTCACCCAGTGGGGGCAGCAAGGGGGGCACTGAGGAATGGGTCAGAGACCCAGAAGGCTGCACAAGTCCCTGGGGCCATGGGGATCCCTCTCCCTTTCAGGAGAAAGACAGGAGTGCAGATTGCCACCAGATATAAGGAGACAAAGTTCAGTTAAAAGAGGTAAAGGGTGACAACCTTTCTACAGACAAAATTATCCCACAGTCAGTAAAGCACAGCAGCAATCAGGACAGATAACAGAGCGAGTAATGAAGGCAGAGATTACAAAACTCCACAACCAATCCATCCCATAGCAAAAAGCTGCTGTAAAGCAATTTTAACCCAGCCTATAAACACTACTAGAATTGTTATGCTTTGGTACAGGAAGTTTTTTAAAACAAAAACACATGGCAAGTTTCATTTGCATTATGATAAATAAATGTCTGAGCAGGTCCCACATTTGGTACATTTTTTACAAACAACAACAAAAAAAATTTATTTCTGTCATCTGTTGATGCAGGAAAAAAAAGTGTTCCCAGCTTCTGATACTAAAGCTTCACAAAAAAATCACTTTCAAGAGAATGTGTTTTATACTTTTCATTTATGAAGAGGAAGGCCCCCACATTTGGGCCTGTCCCATCCTGAGAGGAGACTGCTAGTCAGTGAAGGCTGGCAGAGGCTGGCTCTGCTCACCCACCTGCAGGTCCAGCATAAGGGAACCACTATCCTATCTGTTCTGCCACTACCAAACAGTCAGGTGGAATTGGGTAGGAAGAAACATAATTGTGGCTCTCCTCTACAGTCTCATGGGGAAAAAAAAATCAAATAAGGGAAAGGTTATTGTGGATTGATAACAGCTGGGGAGGCTGGGAACAGTACGTGTTACCACGGAGAGTTTGCTCCAGTGCAGGCAGGGCGCCCTGCACCTCTGGCCCTGGGAGAAGAGGTTGAAGAAAGGCATCCAGGGGAGGGAGAGCCAGAGCAAGGACGTGAGATGAAGAGCTGCAGAGAGATTGCAGCCAGCCAGACTGGGACACAGATGGCTGGAGGTGAGATTCAGTAAGGAGGTGTTGTAAAAAAAGCTTTGCATGTGTTCACGTAATTAAAACCCTGACCATCATGCACTGTGTGTGACAGAGGGGGATCATGGCTAAGAGCACAGCTTTGGGCACTGGGTAGACTTAGCTGATCTTCTGCAGGCTTAGCAGTCATGTGATTTCTTGTGTGCAAAAGCATGAAAGGTTTTAGGTGATGGAAGTCTTTTGCAGAGAGATGTGGAAAAGAACAATCCTGTCAGCAGCCAAACTGCTGCACAAGCATTTTTGTTTCTGCACTTGCTGCTTTGTGCTGCCCTTGCATGCACTATGAAGACACTCCAGAGTGAGCCCAGGAGCAAGCCCAGGGTTCCTGCATGGAGGAATGGGAGGATGGAAATGCACCATCTCTTGGCTCTGGAAAACAGTCACGTAAAGCTGTGGCTTTGCCTGGGGCTCATGTGCCAGTGAGGTGCCTATAAGCACAGGGCTGGTGTGGATTTGCCTGGGGGCATTGCTTTGGAAAGTTAAACTAGGCATAACTTCAAAACCTATAAACCATGCCCCCTTGATGCCTTTTCCTGGTCTTAAGAGTCAAACACGGTTAGAAGGGAAAAAGGGGTTTTACCTTTGCATTTATTTTAAGGATCCTTAGGTGCACCACGTCCAGGTCGAATGCACCTCAATGCACACCACAATGCACACCCCCAAAAGATCTGGTATCACATTATAGGTCTTGCTAATTAGCATATCTATCAAAGATTCCCCAATGAGAGGCTCGAGCAAGCCCTCCTCCCCAAGGAACCTTCCCCTGGATGGTTCTATCTTAGTTTACAAAATCTGTTCTGGAGAGGACCTTGGGGTCTGGGGCACACTGATCCCTAGCTACGAAGCTTCTAAAATGTTTAGTCTCCTAGCCTGACAAACAAGTCCAAGAATGTAGGGAGAAGGCACTAAGAATACAGAAATTGCAAAAAGGTATAAAAGGGGTATAAAAGAAAAGGCAAAAAATCACCATGGCATCACCCTCCTGAGCACAGTCTCACCATGCAGCAGAGCCAGCACCCTGTGCCGGTGGAGCAGTCCTTCTTCCCTTTGCCCTGTCAGGGTGCTCCTCCCTATGCCGCCTGCAGAAAGGGCCAGCTGCAGCCTAGGACAGCGCTCTTGAGCCAGGTGAGATGCTGCCGACAAACACATATCCACACTAATTTGGCCCCTGAGTTGTGTCCTGCATGGACTTTTGCTCCCCCATCACCAGCCACAGCCAGGGCAGCCGGGTCACTGCTCAAGGGAAAACACTGCCTCGGTGGCCACCAGTGCTGTGACTGTGACTGAAGGCTGGTGTTAACTCTCAGTTCCCCTCCACGATTTAGCAAAGCTCCCCCAGAGCCTGCTACAGCTCCTCAACAATGGGCCCACTGCCGAGAGCAGGTATCCAGCACAGAGCTCAGCAAAGCCCTGCCAGCAGCAGGAACAAAACAGCCCCTGGGACCGGAATGAATTATGCACAACCTTAAGTATTTGCAGGATAGAGGCCTTAGTTCATTGGGTTAAAATACCAGAACAATATAAAACACCTCTACCTCTGGAACCCACTGCACTTCATAAAAATGCTTGGGACCCTGCTGGAGCTAAGCCATTGTCGATAGCCATAAAAAATTGGTTAATAAATCTTCTTCCACTGATGAAATAGCTACTTCACAGCCAGAACTCAACAAATTGAGCATTTCAAAGCAACCTGCTTGAGACAAGCCCTTATTTGCACAACAATACAAGCATCCCCAGCCTGGGCAGGACCCTGAGCCTGCACTGTTCCTCCCTCCCCATTGTCACAGCCAAGTGCCAGGAGGAGATTTAGTGCACCGATATTTTCCTCCCAAGTGACAAGAAGGGGGTTTACATTTGCAGCCCGCAGGCCTTTGGAGTGAAATGATCCCAAAAGCAGAGATTAGCCTGGTACTCAGCCGCCACGCTGGCTAGACCACTGGCAATGCCAGGGTGACAGCCCCCTGCCCCCCAGAGCCTCTCCCAGACAGACGCTAGAAGTTCATTATAGTGCCACTTCTAACTTTTTTTTTATTGGAACACATGTAAAAATTAATGTTAAGAGAAAGGCAAGTGCTCATCGCCTTGCTGCTCCACAGAAACTATCCTGAAAGTTTAATCTAATAGGTAAAAAAGCAATTACGGGAGAGACTCCATTCTTAACAAGCTGTCACTAGTCAGTCTTTTTTAAATGCAGCCGATAGCCAAGGGGAGTGAAACAATACATTTCACTCACTCTGCCCAACTGCACAGCCGTTGATATATTTAAGTAGTGTGATAACTAGAAAGAGAAAAATACTCTTACATTTCAGTTTTAATAAAAAACTTCTTAAAAAATTGAGTCACCCTATTTTCATGCCAGTGTGGATTTTTATGAAGTCAGGGCTGACTTGTTCTCTTCCTTTCTGCCTACGGGGAAAAGAGCAGGGCTCAGCTGGGAGGCAGGACCTGCTTCCAGGCAGAAATATTTATTCAGTGAAAAGCTGCATTTAAATATTGATGTTTCAACAGAACTTACTATTTGCTTAACCAAATGTTATAGATTTGCCTAAAGAATCACAATGGGGAATAAAAAGGACATTTTTCGACCCTTTTAGCAACACTGAATGACTTAGAAACAGTGATGAGCAAATCCTAAATTTTTCAAATCCATGTGATTTGTGGCTCAGATTTCCTGATAAGTTGTTAGGATTTGGGTTTGGAAGACAGGTGTTTGGCATTTCTAACTCCCTGCTCCCTGTAGGAGACATCAAACCGAGCATTAAACTCCTGCGGTCTTGAAAGTTCAAGTCAAGGTGGTTTTTGTTTTGCTTTTCCCCCTGAAGGTCAATTCAGGATTGAATCCTTTCGTCAAGGTTGGCTGGAGAGCAGAAGGCTCTGTTAATCTGCAGGCGCTGCGGCTCCCTCCTGGCTTCCTTCCCTTGCAGTTTGTTTTACTTCAGGATTCACCCCCTGGGATTGTAAAGACTGCAGATGAGGGTTAGAGGTGAAACAAAGAAAATGAGGTTGGGTGTTTGTTCAGAGGGAGTCAGAATTCATAATGTTGGAGACACTGGGCCCCTCCCAAGAGATAACCGTAATTTACCAGCACCTCTCCACCACTTTTTTTTCCCCAGAAATAAAACACAGTGACAGATCCAAAATACTACTTCCCCAAGTAACACCTAGAACCAAAACAAGGAGAGTTTCTTTCTGCAAAGTGACCAGACACTGGAACAATACAAATATGCTTCCAGTGATCTCCATGTGGGAAAGCATCTGAAAAAAGAAATAAAGCCAACTTTGCCTTCTTCAGAGACTTTCTTTTTTAATTCACTCAATAATATGGGTGTGGGGTTATGTGCCTTATGGTGTGGGGTTTTTTGACCATAGATGTTTTTTCCTTGGTAGATAATCTTCTTATCCCATCCCTTTTCAATGAGAAGGCCAAATTTTGCTTTCAGTTATTCACTGTGGAACACCACTGACTGGTAGCTAACAGGCACACCCATCTCACACAGGCACCCTGGTGATATATTTTCCCTGCTTCATACCTTGTTTTAATAATCACAATAGCAGCAAGAGAAGGAGCAGATGCATCCATTACACCTAAGAAAAAACCTTGCTCTTTTCCCAGGCTTTTTTGGGTGTTTGGCCTCTAGGGCATCATCCATTTGCAATGAGATCCCTGGATTTACAACAGAGCAAGTGGTTGTACAACAAAAACTGGATTCCGGGGTCCTGATAAGAGAAGACAAGCGTCCTGCGACCAGAGCCTGACCAGTCACCCCACGGCTAATCTGGTTGAATCAGCTGACGTCAGTGGTTTTATGTTAAACACACACCGGGGTGAAAAATGAGAGTCGCGCTCAGCTCCGGCAGCCCAGCTCCAGCGCTCTGCTACCAGAAGTGGCTGCTTACTTTCAAGCTCTCCGCACAGCCTGTAATCACTCAATATTGAAACCAGATTTACAAGCTCTTTAGAGGAGAAGTTTGTGATTTCCAAAGCAGACGCATTTGGTATTTCAGAAAAAGGTCAAGCCCCCT
>NW_008239547.1:4069874-4076829 GCF_000691975.1 Corvus brachyrhynchos | reverse complement strand
AAGCCAGGAGAGGCAGAGACAGAAGAAAAGCCACAACCATTATTGTTTTGAGGCAAGAATCAGAGAAAGAGAGGAGCACGGAGTATGCTAAATTAAATCTTGGACATTTGATTTCATTTATTCCAATCCGAGAGACTTTCTCAGCTGGAAATAGAGAGGGCTGCCCTTCTTACGCTCCCAGGCTTGCAGGGGTTTCAAAGAAAGGAGTGTTTGTTATTGTCTGCAGGGGAAACCTGAGAGTGCTTAGCACAATGGCAAATCCAGGCTCTTAACTCAAATGCATTTAAAAGGATAGCCTTCGATTACTGTCTCACCTCTTCAGCCTCCAGCCAGGCTCTTCAGCTATTAATATTTGTTGCCTGCCTCACTCGGCTGAGTGAGGTGGTTGTCTAGGACTGCCTTATTTCATGCTGGTACAGCACCCAGCAGCCGGGAAGCCCAGGGAACATCATTAACGACCCTCCTTGTCACAGGAATACAAGTTTTCTAAATAATGCTGAGGCCTGCAGGCTATATAAGCAGCCACTACAGAAATACTAGCAATGAAGCTGGCTACTGCTTACTCCAACGCCCTTTGGACTCTGCAGCCAGTAATTTCCGTGAAAAGAATTGGAGCTCATTCCGTAACTCACATAGCTGCTGCCAGACAGACACCAGAGCTCGTAACACAATTTCCTGAATATAAAGGCTTTAAAATAATTGGAAATCCAGATTTCATACTGTCTCGGTTTTGGCTGGGATAGAGTTAATTTTCTTCTTAGAAGAAAGCTTAGAAGACTCATAGCCCAGAAACTCCTAGGCCGTATCAGCTACCACACCTAAACTGTAAGTACCACACCAGGTAACAGAACAACCCCAGGAGATGGCAGCTGCTAACCTAAGTCCCAGCAGGCTGTGGCCCTGCTGCCATGACTGCAGGGGATGGCAAACAAGCTCTTTTCTTCTTGAAAACATCTGCACAGCAAGGGGCTCATTAGAGCATCCTGGTCTTACTAGCCTTTTAATGGCAAGCGTAAATAGGCCCTTATGTATTCAAATCAGCGGCAAATGAGTGGTGAAGGTCACAGGATGCTTAAATGACTATACAACATGCTCCCTCTGATTGCTGGAGAATCAGATCTTTTAACTTGTCTAGTCATAGTAACTACTGGTGCAGCTACAGACGGTACTTCAGGTTTGTCTCTTCCAGCATCAAGTTCCCAGTCAGCCATTCCCAAAAATAATACACTTGGCAGAGCAGACAACTGCCCTAGATTTTCAGATCAGTGCAAAGGAAGGGCAGAGCTCTTATAGGAAAGCAGCACTTTGAAAGGTCAGCCAGAAGACCACAGGCCAGATTCCAAGAGAAGTTGTGGCCACGTAATTTCTTAAACTTCAGCAGCAGAAAGAGGTAGAACTCAGAGGATATAATTTTCTGCATTAAAAGCAATTCTCCAGGCACTTTGAAGAAGTAAGAAGGGCCAGCAGCTTGAGGTACACAGATGAAACTAATCCTTCTAAACTGCACTTCAATATTGCAAACATGGGCACAGTGGGACCTTGGCACTCCCAAGGCTCTCACTGCACTCGGCCCATATGAGTATTTAACTGTAGGGGTAAGTTTCCAGTGTCAGTACCTCTGTTTGCACAGCCAAGTGACCAACTTATCTCCAACAACAACCCTACCACATCGTTTAAGTGCACTTTCAGGAACACAAGCCTGTGACTTAGAGGGGCAGGTTTTCCTCTGCATTTCAGGCTTAACAACCCAAAGCAAACTACCACAGCAAACAGCACACAGGACCAGAGCATTGCTGCAAGGTTGTTGTAACCCTGTGTGTGCCATCCCCTTCTCACTGCTGGCACCAGTAGGACCTCAACCTCACAGCCAGAACAGGAAGCAGACACATTTGTAAAGCTTCTTAAAACACAGATGAATAGTAGACTCTTGCCAAGTTTTATCTTCTGAAGCAGCATTTTGGATGCTTCTTTCACCATGATGTGGCATCAGCCTTTAAACAAGTATACTTTAATTACTGCACAGTCTAATAAAGCCAGAAAAATAAATACTATAAATTCCTCGAATAATCCAGAGGTTGGTTGTTTTTAGCAACTAAGCATTGCATAAATGAAATGATCAAGTGAAGCCAACTAGCAGAAGGAGTAAGAAACAACAAAGTGCACAAATATTGGCCAGGAAGAAAAGCCACCTATGCAAGAATAGTATAAAGGAGGAGCCAGAGATTAAAGTATACTGCTGCTTCTTCAGTCCCACACAAAACTAGGAGCATATGATACTTACTTACATGATAGAGCAAGGCAGATGCTTTCCACTGTGCCCAGAGGGGCTATAAACAGAAAAAAAAAAAAACCCAACCAAACCACAGCTGAATAGGCAGTGCGGTTTTGGGGTTTCCCCTCTCCTCCCCAAAAAAATTTTGGGTGTAAAAGGTACAAAAGGAAAACAGATCATAGAAACAAGAATTGTGAGACAAGGGAGGAAAACCAACTCTAAAGAATTAGGAGTCACTTTCTGACACATTTTGCACAGAGGAAGTCTTTCTTCATTAAGAGAGAGGAAGAAATAGTTATCTCAAAGAGCTTTGGAAGAATTCACTGAGGTTATGAACAAAATGCAACAGCCAAGAATTGAGGATGTGGGTTCACTGCTACTTGAAGTATAAAAAACAAAGCTGCCACCTTCATTCTCAAATAACCACCTGAATTCCTTTACAGAGTAGGAAAAGACTGCTTTCAGAATCTAATTGTTATGCATGGCATTATAATGCACACCTTGATTTGTTTTCCACTATCACCCACTAGAAAACACATTTTCCAAAACAAAAGTCACAAGCAAGTTTCAGACAAAATATATATATATTTTAAAAAATCTTTACAATAAGTCAGGAAACATAGGAGCTTGCATACAGTTTATTATAATAACTCAATTCTCAGCTCCCTACAGTTCAGATAACCCTGGTGACAGTGTTTACAACTTCTAATTTTTGCTTTCACAACTCTGAAGCAAACAATACATTTGAGTGTATTTTACTCTGTGCAAATAAGACAACTTTTGGAATCCTTCAGAAGAAATATCCAAGATTCTGTTTGCAGAGGTCCTTTGTTTCTCAAAGATGATTTATGAGAGTTTTTGTTTTAAGATAAAGTGCTCCTGTCCAGCAGAACCCAAAGGCCTTCTAGAGTTCAGAGAGTAAGTTTAGCTCAGATTAAAAAATAATTGGTCATACAAATTCCAGCTTCCCATGTCCGCTGTACATTCCCCAGTGGACTAGTGAAAGAATTTTATCATTGCTGAGGTCTGAATGTCTCATTTTATCACAGGTCATGCAGCAGTTCTCGTGACCAGTCACAGGCACCATGCATTCCAAGTCCAATTTTGCCACCTGCCCTTTTTTTGAATGATGTCCATGAAAACTATAGTGCAAACGAGAAAGCATTTGCTGTCGCTGATCTTGCAGTCTCTTGTTTTCACTCCTGAGCATCCTCAAGGCCAGCATGATAAGGAGCACCAAGATTAGCCCACCAGCTATAGGAACAGCAATTACAGCCGCCCTGAACCATAACTCTTTCGAAGAAGTCAATTCCTGCACCTTGGTGATGAGATTCCTGCTGCTGTCATGTTGATATCTTCTCCCTTGTCCTGCAAAGGGGAAAGATGTGGAGCTTATTTCAGGATTTACATATACACTGTTTCACATGTAAGCAACTCCCTTAAATCCCACACTGACAAGTTAATGGAGCAACTGCTACACTCTGCAGTATATATAGAAAATACCCCCGTAAAGAAAAAGTGTTTCTAAGTCTGCTTGTAACACAGAATTTCTTACCCCAATAGCCAGTTTAACTAGGAACACCACTGCCACTGATTCTTAGAAGCCATGTCAAGATGGCAAGAGAGACTTCCAATACTAATGCACATAAAAAAGCTAATTGGCTGAGATGTTCCCCTGCCTCCAGCCACCCTCTTCCCCCTCTGGTGTCTCTACTTACATTAACAACTAAATCAGTAACAGCAGATGCACAAGGTTTTGACTGTTGCTGGCCTGATGGCCAGAAGAGGGGTTTCACTGAAGCTTTATTGCCCTACCTGAAGTATCACCTCTGGAAGGAGACAAAACATCATGTAGTCCTCTGTAATTGCACATATCTTCATGACAGCATTCCAGCGTGGACATGGTGGTGGTGCCAGAGTGGTTTTGTGCTTGTTTGGCTTGGCACATCTCAGCTGTGCTTGCAATAGAGTCCAAGCAGCCATGAGTAAGTGGGGAATGTGTATTCTGAGGATCAAGCAGTCTGGAGAAGCAGGCGCTAAGCTCAGATTTGCACATATAGCCGGTTGCAACACAGTGTGCAGCATCACAGTAGCATCTGATTTCACCTAAAAAACAAAAATTGCACAAGAAAGGTAAGAATTTGGTCTTCTAAGGACACGTCATCATATATCCTTATTAGCCACAAGCATCACACAACCAAACTCGGTGCCAGTTTTGCGGTACTTCTCTAGACTGTAGACCCACAAGAGCTGGGGTTGTTTCCTCCCCATCACTGTACAGTGCCTACCTCACTGTAGCCTTAATCCCTGTAAATGCCTTGGGGCACTTGCTTTAATGACTAGTACTGTAGTCCTTTGAATTAAAGCAAGAGCATTTCACTAAAACAGGGACTGAGGGAGGGAAGGTCACAGTGGCTTTTTTTTCCCCAAGATAAATAACTGGCTTTTTTTTCCCCCCCAAGGTAAATAACAAGACCATTTTTTAGCTACTTCCACTCGATGTCAGCAGTTGCATTTAGCCACATTTAAAGTGAAATACCAGTTCTAAAAGCAACACACACTTTCAGTCCTAGAAGAAAGTCACATCTATGTTTTAACCATTACTCCAGGAACAGCATTCTACTTTTATAAAAGTAAAACATTTCTTTTAACTGGGCATAAGCACACAACAAAAATATGTTTAAGCATTTATGTGACAAATGAAAAAAAAAAATTGGAACTGCTGAATTGTTTATTACCTCTCAATACTGCACCAAAATTTAAAAGGTTTAACTAACACCTTATAAAGCTATTAGCTAGAACCATTACCATCTAAGTCTCTCAGTCAAGAAAGTTTTACTGTGTGAAACTGAGCAACTATTTGTAATTTCTCCAGAAAATCTTTAACTAGTTATTCGTGAAAAAAGGCTTTTAAATCAGAATTATAAAACAAAAAACGTTCCAGTTTATAATTTTTCTGCTCACCAGAAACAATGACTCTCAAATATAAAGTCTTTTAATGGAGTGAAACTGCAAGGCTAAAGGCTCCCCCTTGCCTTTCCCCAATTTCACATGCAATCCAACATGCAGCAGAAAAGAGGAAACACTTAGATTGAAAATCCTCTACCAGCTCTATGAAAAATCTCAGGAAACCTCAAAAATTTCTGAAGGAAGCGATAAAATAAGTTCCCTTCATAAAATTCCTCATTTTGCGCTCTCCAAACTGCCCTGGTATGAATTAAACATGTCCTGTGCTGTAGCGAAAACTTACTCTTTCTAGGCAAGTTGCAACTCAAACATAATTCAATGTGCCATGGAGCCAAGGTTTAAAAGGAAGCCAGATTTTGGAGAAAACCTCGGAAGAATGGACTTAAAATTACTTCTGGTGTGCCTACCATACTTGCCACCATGGTAGCACCAAGGCTTTCAAAGTCGACCGAATCATCAGATGTCTTTTTTCTACAGTCTGCACTTCAAAAAAAAAAAAAGAAAATCAATCTACAGGCTTCCCTGCTGCCACCCCTTCTTATGATGTTAGCTACTACCTATACCTAAAAAAACCTGTTCTGTAAGATGTTAAAAATAATCCCAACCAAGTTAGCTTCCCCTCGTCGGGCTACCTTAATACTTTCCCCAAAATGCTACTGCAGGCTCCAGGCCTTGAAGTTCCCGCTGCTCTTTAATAACTCTGCTTAATAGAAGCCAAATGATGGAGTGTCTCACTGTCTCCAGTCCAATTCCCTTGGGCTTTCAGACCAAGTAACCTAATTTTTCATGAATTCACACTCACTATCATCCAGCACGTTACAGAAAAAAAGCCTCAATCGTTTTCTAAGCATTCTATATAAGGTCTCCCCCCACCCCCCTGAAAAAAATAGTTTTCATAATTATTGCACTGTATGAGGGTTAAAAGTAAGATGAAAACATGGCACAGTAACAGAACTGGCAGTTCTTTCATGAGTTTCAGCACAGTGCAGGAATAAAGTGAAACAACACACATACTTTCATTTTAACTGCTTATATAATCACGTTCAAAAATCTACATTTTATTGCCCTAAGACAATCTTATAAACAAAATCTGACAGGCTCGTCATCAGGTTAATTCAACTGCTTTTTAATTAAAGCCACGTTTCCAGTGAAACAGAATGGACTTTGTATTACTGTATTAAAACTGTATTTCTGTCAATTCATAAAGTTTCTTCCTGTGCTATGCAAAAGGCCAGAAAGGGTATTTAGTATTTTGAAACATTGAACAATGCCCTTCTGTTCTGTCCTCTTTCTTGTTACTGTATGTAGCTATTAAAGAAAAATGTCTGCTTTTAGTCAAGATGGTTACAGGAGAGACTGCAGGCTTCTCTTAAAGCTTTTGAAGTCAACAGCAGCCAGAAGTCTGTGATCCCCTAATTATATCATTATCAGGCACATAGTTTCAGTATCTGCGACTTCACATCACTCAGTCACTCCCTGTTCTGCCCGCTTTGATGGGGCCAGCAGGCTCTCCCCTGCACGCTGTAAGGCTGTTATTTAGGGTTAATTACAGCCTTCCTTCCAAAATAAATAAATACCGTCGCACATCACCACCACGCTAACTTATCCTTTACCCTCCTCCACGGAGCACGACGATTACCGGCAGCCAGAGGGCCGCCTCTGCCCCGGGAGGGCGCTCCCCGGGCGGCCAGACCACAGACCACAGCCCCCAGAGCC
>NW_008239547.1:4064141-4068711 GCF_000691975.1 Corvus brachyrhynchos | reverse complement strand
CCCCCCGCCTGTACGCTCCCGACCCGCAGGGCTGCACGAGGCTGCATAAATGTTGCCCGAGTGAGAACAGCGGCGGTTTCCGTGCAGCCGGGGCTTTTTTTCCCAAGGTTTTAGAAATTCTGCGCTTGGGCTTGGCGCAGCGAAGAGCCGACAGCCATCGCCTGGAACCATGGTGCAGCTGGCGTGTCCATCCCCGGCCCCACGCCACTGTCCCGGCCTGGGGTCCCCCCTGCGGCTCGGGGGCTCCTGCACCTCGCACTCAGCCCCTCAGGGTCTCATCCGCTGCTGTCACATCCACGCAGCAAGGGCAGGCCCGTGGGACAGAGCTATTAGCGAATATACCCTGCAGTAGTTATCCTCCTTCCAGTATTTCCTTTCCAAGAACAGCTGTTGGGGATGGAAGCACGAGGTGGTGTTCTACCACTAAGCTCCGACACAGCTCCTGTGGGTCGTGTTTAGCTTGGACAGTTTTCCTTCACATGTTGGTCCTGAAAAAAATGTGCCCCTTATTTAAAATTTCTTTGCTAACTTAGTTTTCTTCTTTCTTTGCTCATAACATTTTATAAGACTTGATTTCTACAGCACAAACTGCTTCCCATTTATGGGCAAAATGCTTTACATATTTGGGTCCACTACTACTATTAAAGCTGTTGGATGATGTGTAGATAATAATAAAAAAATTACTTGACAATTTTAATTAGAATTTTTTGGTGAGTCTTTAAAGACATTTTCAATAGGGGACATAATACCTCGTGTCGGAGACATTCCTCCCTGAAAGAGAAAAGAGGAAATATGAAATCTGAGATTGAGATAACTCCAGTTTACTTTGGCAGAGAGGAACAGACTGGATCTCCGGCTAATTAGTGCTGATGCCATCACATGTTATAATGGTTTTACTGTGAGTCTTGTGATTTGCATATGTATAAGATAGATACACACGTGCTGCGTCACAGTCTTTACACTTATGTTAGACATATTTGCACTCCACCACAAAGTAATTTTCTAATTCTTGTTTCTGTTTAGAAATTACAGAAACAGCAAGAACAGCCAAGCCATATGTCCCAGTCTGGCACCGGCTATCAGACACTCATTTGCAAACATACGAAAATATCGTTCATTATAACTTAGAATCATTACAGCAACATG
The DNA here is from genome assembly GCF_000691975.1 of Corvus brachyrhynchos. Classification (NCBI taxonomy): domain Eukaryota; kingdom Metazoa; phylum Chordata; class Aves; order Passeriformes; family Corvidae; genus Corvus; species Corvus brachyrhynchos. The sequence continues at coordinate 4,067,565 of NW_008239547.1, read as the reverse complement.
TGCAATTCTGCTTCTCCTGTTCCTATCACCGGTGACAAGCGCATTTAACAGATCACATTTGTTACATGCAGTACCGACAGACTGGAAATGGCTTTTATTCATGGAGCCACATTACTGCACTAAGTAACATGAGAGACTCCCTGAGTATTATAAACATCCTGACCAAGGGAGCACAGACAGACTAACCAGAGGGCAATATGCTTGAGATCAGTTTTGAGCAGCAGATTTCAATGACAGCTGTCAAGTTTGAATTGTGAGGTACAATTTACTGTAAAAAAGGTGCTAATTCTGTATGCTACAAGTGTGCATGAAGTACCAAAAGTGAGGGAGGAACAGCAGGGATCACTGCCCAGCCTTAGTGCCCCCCAAAGCAACTAAACACCCTTTAGGAAACCTGTGGATCGAGTCAGAGTGTCAGGAGGGTTTGACCGACTTACTGTGTCTCTTCACTCTCTGGTACACTGCTCAGAGAGACATGCAAGGATTGTGTGGGGTCCTCTGACAGACTATAACATAAACAAGATAATTCAGCTTCTGCAGTGCTAATTTGCTTTTGTTTTAGAGACAAGAGCTAACAGGGCCAGATTGGCCTGTAAAAAGGGACAGGAGACAGACCCAGCACAAAGCAATAATAACAACATGTTCTGCAACCAGAAGGAATGTGGGATAATGACTACGAGGAGCCATCAAGGAAAGCGTCAGGAGCCTGAGGCCGCATTACGTGTCTCCAGCAGCCATGGGAGAGCAGCCTAAAGCCTCCATTTGAACGGACTGCACAGCCTGTAGTCAGAGCCTGCAGAGCACAGGGCTGCTCCCTCCCACCAGATACGGTGAAGGCCCTTGAAGCAAACATGAACAGAAGGAGCTGGTTGCAAAATCAGCCTCTGGACACCTCACAGAAAGGGACTGCTTTGGGCAGCATCTCACAGGAGCACGTTCCCCTCTGCATCAGCTCAAAGCTCTGTCACAGATGCAAAATTTTGTCTTTAAGAAGAAGAAATTGCCAACTAAAACAAGAGATCCGTCCAACAAGTCTTTGCAGGCCACACAAATGCTGGTTTGATTCTTTTACTTCGTTTCACAAGCCAATAGTTGCAGCACCAAGTTTCTGGCAGGAGGACTTTAGAACTGATGAGTCTTTCTAAAAGACCAATTCAGATGAGCACCCAGTGTCCTGAACTATTACAGAGCAGGATTTCTCCTATCAGTCAAGTAACTGCTCAGGACAGTAGCTGCTCTCCTCTACAATCACATTGCAGAAAGGGCTCACTATTTTCCACCAGGAGCATGTGAGCAGTGCAGCCATGCAAGAGTCTCCTTCCAAATGTCAGGGTGAAATCCCTCCAGTGAAGTGCCAAATCACATCCATCACATTCTCCAGAATCTCCATGTGCCTGAGAGTCCCAGCACAGGCATGAGAGGATGGCTGCTATGAGGGGTTTGGGCCTTCCATACGTCAAGGAGGAAAATAAAACAAGCCAAGACAGAGGTCAACCTGGCAGCATTTTCTGAGTACAGAACTTTGAACAAGAGAAAAGCTCTTCTCTGGCTCTGTGAACCCAGCTTTAGAAAATTCAACTTCCTCCCATTGTTCTGCTTCTTTCATATATTCCCTTTCTCTTTTTCACATGCATTGGCATTAGTGCCTGTCCCAGCTGCTACTGCCTACTGTTTATGTGCCACCACAGCAGCCTGTGTGCGAAACTAAGCTACAACTTCAGCCTGCAGGTGCCCCTGATTTAGGTAACTCACCCCAGAAAAACAGTTTTGAATCACAAGTAATTCTTTCTTCTGGCAGCTTTGAACACTGCCATGAATTCCTCATCCCTCTATAGGCTTGCATGGCATGCTGGCAGCTCACCACCATTTCCCCCAAATGATTGGATGTAACTCTTCTGTGGATCTCATGCAAACAAAACAGTGTTTTCACAGTATTATTCACTTGTTTGAACTTTCAACAATGAGCCCCCCCCAAAAAAAAAAAATTGGCAAAAATAAAAATGGATTAGAGCTGCAATTTGGAAATCCTTTCTACAATCACCTCTGTAGTCAAGGCATCACTGCAGCCCTGTCCTGGGGAGACCCACATTCCTCAGGGAGATGAGGATTTGCATACTGCTGGATCTGCATGTGCACACTGGCATTTGTCAGGACTGCCGCTTCAGATGCTCATTTCACTAGCAAGGAAAGGTTAGTACTGCTGCATTGGAGTCATTTCAAATTGGTGTCAAAGGCAACATTCGCACACCATATCCATTCCTTTTTGCACCTTTCAATTATGATTCAGATAGGAATTTCTCATTTGGAAATGATGTGAATTTAAAAGCATGGGGACTGTTTAAAGCATCTTTGGAGCAACATTAATCAGAGTAGTTTGGGGTTTTTTTGTTAACTGCTTAACACTAGCCAACAAACAACCAGCTTTTTTTGAGTTACTTTGCTAGCATTTGGGATATGATACACACAAGCTAACTCTACTGAATTGCTTTTATTTATGCTGATTATTGCCTTTAAGAAAAATTAAGGCTTAAGCTAGCATAGCTTGGCATAAAGCCCAGGGGGCAGGGAGCATAATGTGACTCCGCAATTCTTCTGGCTTCCCACTTCTGGGTCTGGCCATGGACTTACTGAAGCAAGTAGCCATTTCAGGATCTAAGCCTATGCAGAGCCCAAAGGCTGGCTTCTCCAGCCGCTCCCCTGTGACAGACAGGCTACTGAGCAGGTTCCCTCAAGGTTAATCACTTCCAAGGAGCTTTCCCCCTGTAACTGGGGCAGTTCAAGGAGGTGGATAGAGGCCAGCACATTATTCCCCGTTCATTTTCAGCAGCAATTAGCGTGTCTCCAGTGAAACTCGGTTACCTGCAAACTGGAGGAGGGGAGCTGCGTTCCAGAAATGATCGGTGATACATGTTCACCTAAAGTAAGTAGGAAACCAGACTAGTGTCTGTGTCGCAGGATCCACCTCTCCATGCACATGATATATTATCCAGATGGCACCAATCTGCATCCCCTTCAGACACAGGACATGATAAAGAGACAATATTTCAGAGGCCCTGAAAGTGAAGCATTTCCTGCCATGCTCATCACTTTACTTTTTGATTTTTTTTTTTTTTTTTTTTTTTTCATTTAAAACAAATCCTCCCTCCCTCAAACGAGCTACACTCTTACTCCTCCCAATCGATAGGACGATTTGCATTTATCCTCCTGGAGGCATCGCTCCTAGAATCCGGGCCAGAGCGATCCAATCGATAGGAGAAAGCTGGAGCAAGGCTGGAAAAGAAGCAACAGAGAGATTTCCCCCAGGGAGAAATGCAAAACACTGGAGAGAGGCTACAATTATTGTAATTGAAGGTAATGAGGCCGAGGCGCCAGCTCCAGCTCTGCTTAACATCATTCAATACAAAGTGAGACACACATGAAGGAG
>NW_008239547.1:4063668-4064129 GCF_000691975.1 Corvus brachyrhynchos | reverse complement strand
GGGCTGTCTCCTGTGCTGCTGCATCTGCGAGAGTCACTCTTGATCTGACTGCTCCCAGGGTCTCAGAGCCCTCCTTTCCCTTTCCCTAGGAGACTCCCGTGTCTGTAAAATTCTCGGTGTGTTTATCGTCACTGTGCGCTGAAAGTCACGCGCTGAGCACCAAATCCCTCGGCCAGGGCCAAACGTCGTCCTGTCCCGTGGCAGGACAAGCTCAGCCCCAACCCCTTAACCTTCAGCCCTTCCCTGCAGACACCCTCTCTGCCACCGCAGCCTCTTCCTCGCAACTCCCCGGTGTCGGGGTGCGACTCCCCGGGAGGACAGAGCGGATGCTGGCGAGGAGCTCCCCCTGCCCTGCGGCTCTGCCAGGGCACGGCTCAGGTAGTTCGGTATCTTTAACCCTGGGCCCGGCCGGCACGTTCGCCGGTCCCGCAGCAGAAGCTCGCACGGGCTTGAGGCGAGGG
>NW_008239547.1:4050525-4063448 GCF_000691975.1 Corvus brachyrhynchos | reverse complement strand
GGCCCTAGCAGGGACAGCCGAGGCCCCTCCCGCAGCGAGGAACCTGTCCCCTGCTAGGTCAGGGCGAAAGAGCGTTGGGTGGAGGTAGAGGAGGACGCATCTGCTGCAGGCGTAGCGATGAGTAATCCCATCGCCTGAAGAGTAAGAACAGTGTGCGTACACCGGGGCTCACATCAGCATCTACCCCCAGCCACATCCCGCACACAGGAGTTAACATCCAGTATTCAGCCATCACCTTCTGAAACATCCATGTAAAGGTGTTACATGTCAGAATTTATAAACGGTACCTAAAAAGTCAAGCACCACCCATCAGATCTGAGTTATCAGGTGTCTAGAGATAAGGTATGGCAAATATTAGGAATTTGCTTTGGATCCCAAGCATGAGAAACCATTAGTTACGTCCTGTCAGAGCACAATGTGCACATGGGGGAGGAGAGCAGACACTGGACATGGCCAAAAACCCCTGAAAATTGAGCATCATTTTAGCAGGATGGAACATACTGTTCAAGTAAAATCTCTAAAGAAAGCTATAGTTTGGATATAGGACATGTAGCAAAACAATCATGTTTGCTAGTGAAACAAGAGCCTCTTTTGAATGAGCCTATTGCCTAAGCAAGAGTCTCGGGCTCATATGTGCACATGCAAGACAGAATGTCCACGAGTGTGAACACAAACACCAGTTCCTTGGAGGACTTATCCTAACCCTTGGAGGACTTACACCCAGCAGTCAAACCCTGGGTGCTCTGCAGGGCCTGAGTGCTATGTGGGGCTGTTCTCCACTCTTGCAAAGCTGTTGTCAGCAGCCCCTTCACAACAGCAGCTCTAAAAGCTTTTGATGCAGATAAAGAAACTCTCCAGAGATACATTACTTCGTATTAGTCAATATTTATTGCTCAAACTCTATTTTCTGAGTCGCATATTTCAGAGCCAAATGCCAGAGATGAGGCAGACAATGCAAGTCAGGAAAGCCTATACGCATTGTAACAGACTGGAGTCTCAGCTACTTAAATAGGCAGCACTCTGCCAGATTACACCAAGCTCCAGTTCTGACAGACATTTGCAAATACAGTAGAAAAAACTGAAGGCGGAGCTAGATCTCAGAGCAAGGACCAGCAGTTTCAAGAAGATGGATATGTATCTTAATAAGATTTTAATAGTTCAGCCCAGAAAGGTGCCATTTGAAATAGAATGCAGCAGGACACCTAAGCACAGATGCTCAATAAGAATAAAACCTTATTTCTCACTTTACCATGAAAAGGAGAAGGGACAAAAGTATTTGTGAGAGGGGACATGAAGAGCTAAGCCAGTAAAGGCTGTAGACTTGCTTAAATTCTAGCAGCATGGGATGGTGTGCTTCAAAGGGAGAGTGTGGGGACTTCCCTGCCCTGGCTTTAGGGCAGGATCAGTAAGTACGTCAGAGACAGCTTGTAACTGGGATAACTGTGAGTCAGAATAATTGTAAAAAGGACAAATAACAGGAGTCAAGGGGAGCTGCAGTGAGCTTTGGCAAATATGTAAGAAGCTGGAGGCATTCAATATCTGGGATGCCAGGCAGAGCAGCATCTGAAGACAAAAAGTCCACCACCTCTGGTGGGTTTAACCAGGGAGAGTGAAGGTAGTGATACTCTCAGCTTTCTACCAGCCCTCCTTGAGGGACTCCCACCCTTGTGACAGGGACTGCAGATGGGATCACACATCCGTATCATCTTCAGCCTGGCACTGAAGCACCAAAGGAACAGGTTTGAGCACCCTCTGACTGAGAGGATAATCTCAGGCAGAGGAGGAGGATACACAGCTTGTTGCCAGTAACACCTCAAGAAGCCACAAGGGTTCATCTGTAGGAGCACTGTGAGATCAAAGGTAGATCAGGCAGAGGAAGGATGGGTGGAGAGAACAGTGTTGGCAGAAAGTGAGAGCAAGTGCAACATAAATTCAGATTCCTCCCTGTCTAGCCCTCAGAGGCAGCAAGGGGGCAGGGGGGCTGAGTTCAGAGAGCTGAGAGTCCTGGAACAGGGAAGAAGTGCAGCCCCTATGTTTTCATAACCACGAGTGCAAGACATTAGAGTTACACAGGACTAAATCAAAATTGGGAAGCCTCAGAGTGAGAAAGCAGTCCTGATTATTCCCAAAGCACCTTTTGTAACAAAGAGTATTATATAGCAGAGTGTGATATTAAACCGAGGTCCTCCCCACAGGTTGCAAGGCAGTAGTGAAACATGAGAGTTAAACACACTGGAGGTGGGGAGCAGGAGGGTGCTGCCCAGAGCCCCAGAGCCAGAGTGGCTGGGCAGCCACCCCCAAGCCTTGCCCCCAGCCCCCAGATTCACATCTCTGCACTGCAGAACAAAACTGGTGCTGCCTCTGCCAGGCTGCCATCCTCTTCTTCTGCCATACCTCCAACATGCTACTCTTCTACATTTTTGTGTTCAATGCTGTTACATGTTTAGGGAGGAATATTTTTTCTTCACTTTGGCAGAAAGAAGTTAAAAAAGGAGGTAGTGAGTGTTGCCATATGAGACCCAAAGGGAGCTTCAGAGATGAAGTTTCAATGTACCAACAGCAATGAAGAGACTAAATCATGGCCTTCAGCAAATATATCAGTCTGCCATAGACTGTGAACAGTCTGGCCAACTGCTTTGTCTTATCTTTGTTGCCTTTGATGCTCATGGCAGTGCAGCGCTGCCTGTGGCTGCTGCAGCCCTGTCTGGCACACGCCCCTCTCCCTGCAGCACATCTATGACCACCTCCTTTTTTAATCAATTTAATCATAACCTAGTTTTCACTTTTATCTTCACTATCAAGTCCTAATGAAGCAAAACTCTATCAATCTCTCTAAAGACACTTTCAGACTGATATCAAGTGTGTCTCTTTAGGTCTGCATGGAGAGCCTGGCAGGAAGATTGATAAAGCATAGAATGTCCCTTTCCCTCCTAAGGGCAGATTTTAAACACATCTCGTTCTAACCATGGGGGTAAACACAAGGGCTGATATTAGGAGCCCAGTAAAGGGAAACTGCTGCTGAACACTTATCAACTAAATGACTATTAGCATGATAGAAATCAGACACAACAATCCACATTAATTAGTATCCCTGTTGTTAACCCTAGATACATGCATTTCTATATAAATACAGGTAATATTCCTCTGAATTGCATTCCCATGAATAAAACTGGACTCGAGCTCTGTGCCAAAGGTAGGTACCTGCCCTTCGAGATGCTGTTTTCAGAGCAGGGCTGGCAGAGGGGGACATTGGCAGCACCTCTGCCCCTGTGCTACGTCCAGCCAGGACCATTTCATTTAACCCAATCTCTTTGCCTTTCCCGAAACCCTCAAGTTAAAACAACATTGGCTAATTCATGACACAAATGCCAACTGAAACACTTTCATTTCCAGTAGCAGGAGGTAACACTTAATTCAGGTCTGAGGAGCTTGGTGCAGGATTTCTCTGCCTGTCCACTGGCAGCTCTGCCTGTCCAAATGTCGAGGAGCTGAGAGTAACTACCCACCAGTTTCATTGGGCTGCTGGGCACCTGTGTACATCTCTGCTCTTCATATATGGTCAGAACCAAAGTTGGTGAAGATCATCCCTACTAACAAGCTCTTCAAGCCTCTCCCCAGAAGCTGAACTTCCCTTTACCCCTGTCACTCACACGTTTTTTTGCTGTATTTACGCATGAAGCTAGAAATCGGCAACAGCAAGAAGAACTGAGCTGTTGAACAAAGTGAAGTGGAGTGAAAGCTGGCCAAAATGGAGAGGAGTCCAAAAGGCTAGCAGGGAAGAAGGATGAGAAATGAGCCACCTGAGTGAAGAGTAGTGAACGGATCTGAGCACAAACCCCACAGTGGGAAAAGCTGGTCCTGGCACTCTGCTGAGTGAACAAGGGGTAATGTGCCAGGAAAAAGAGACGTGGTAATGGAGGCCAAGCACATGCTGACTGACAGGCACTGGCACTGCCAAACACCCACGTGTGAAAAACTGTCCTCACTGTCCCCTCTACTGGTTTGCAACTTGACAAGCCTAGAAGCCCAGCTGGCATTGAGAAGGTGCTTGGAAAAACTGGGGACAAGGAGTAGGTACAGGGAGAGCACAAAGATGAGGGGCACCTGAAATTTGAGGAGCAGATATTTGGCAGGAGGACAGAAGCCTTCAGGGACACTGTGTAGGCCAGTGCTGTCAGGATCCCTCTCTCAGCTGAGAGGGCCCCTCTACATCCATCTTGGCAAACCCGCAACAGCGCTCATACTTTCATTCCTAAAATCTAGTACCTTGCTCCAGAAACAGATCATTATTTCCAGCATGCCAAGCTCAGGTTTTTTCACTGTGCCCAGAAAACAGTTCTCCCCATGGCCTACTCCATCCCTGACTGTCCTGCAGGAACACTTGGGCAAGGAATATTTCACCGTGGCTGACTCAGTTTTTCCTTTCTGATTTCAATGGCGTAATTAGGAAAGCACAAATGACGTGGTTGTTTGAGAAGGCATGCTCCTTCCCTCTTTGCTGGCACATCTGGAGCAGTCTTTCTCACTACATCTGTGTCAGAGATTTACTTCATTTGTGTTGAAAGAAGGGGTTGTCAGAAATCTGAAAATGGAAACTGATCCAGAGTCCTACCTTAATCCTTAAAACTACACAGCTGCCTCAGACTCCCTCACACAGATTGCTTAAAAATGTGGTGGTATGCAATGACTTATCACCATCAACCAGCAGGGACTGGCAGATAGTGTGTCAGGAGATACCTTCAGCTAATAAAACATGTTTCTTCCAGAAGATCCCTAAAGCCCAGTATTAAAAACACTCAGCAAAAATGATTAATTCTCATGATGTTTGATTAAAAGACCTGCATTTTCTCAATTGTGGTACAGGTGACAATCCTGAATAGAAGTGCACATGCCAGTTCTGAAGCAAGAGAAATAAATGTTAATTGATTCTCTGTAAATTGGGAAACACATAATTCTGTCATCAGCCCCCATGGCTCTTATCACAACATTAAACTTCACTGGACCATTACCAAAAACAATCCTACAGCTGATTCAGAAAGCAGAATAACTCATTCATGGGCTTCTTATTTCCCCCAAACTCAATAATTAAGACTGGGATCCTTTAGGGGAATTTAATGGTACTAAGCTCCCATTTGCCAGAGAAACACTCATATATTACCATAGAGTCATGGTTACAAACCAGGACTGAAAGTGGTGGACACCGGAAGCAGAGCAAGTTGTCAGTAAAAGCTGTGCAGCATCTACAGCCAGAATGAGTCGGTGAATTTGCACACCCAGCAGTCAACACTCATTCAAGCATCCCCACTGGAAAAAATCATACTTACTTCGACACATGGTTTTCCCTCAGCAGAAGGCAGTGTCCTGTGGACAGTGCTCCACTGCAGGGGTCCAGTCAACCTCCACACAAAAGACCTTCTCTTCTCCTGGCTTTCCCTTGAACAGTGCCCTACAGAAAAGTCTTTAGGAAATACTAGGCCTATCCCTGTAGAAATAATCAGAGACCATCCTGTTTGACCCTCTAAGAATAGATGAAAGGAATAGAACTTAACCGTATTTCTCAGTCGATCTTCAGAAGTATTCAATTATGCAAAGTGCTGCCCTACCCCATGGTAGACTCTTGCTCCAGTACATAAAATAACGTGTGAGGCTTGTTCAGCATCCAAAATTGAAGTCATCAACTTCTACAGATGTTGAAAGTTCATGTATAATCGTCCAGAAATGACAAGGAAAGAGCTGCAGGCAACTATAAATTATCATGGCATACATAATCACTTCAGAACCAAAGAAAAATAAAAGTAACAGTTGACTAAAAAAACCCAACATCGTGCAGTCAGAGTTGCTTGTTCCTTGTTCCACCTGCCAAGGACACAGAAAAACTTATGCTTCTAGCAACAGCCCTCTATGTATTTGAAGATATTGCATATCCCCTCTTTCACCCTTAGGCTGCCCCAGGCTAAGCTACCCCTGTTTTTTCAGCCCTTTCTGTCACATCATGTTTTGGAGATCATTGTCCTTGTTCTCCTCCAGATTCTTTCCAAAGTGCAGTCTACAAATACAGACTCCACACTACACCTCAGACCCTCCTTGCCTGATTTTGCAGACTGGAACATAGCATATACCTCTGAATTTGCTGCTTTTCTGCAACAGCAACACACTGAGACATATCCTGAACTGATCTCCAAAAGGAAGACGTTAATCTCCCTGTTGCAAATTTTGAGGCTACTCCAGAGGACTAGCTAAGGCAAACCAAATTTCAATGCAGGAGGTAACTGCTGGCTGGGAAGGAACTTTGGGAAAGCTGGAACTGGACAAGGTGTGTCTGACGGATAGACTGCCAGTACCACTTTCAGCTTGTGAGACCCAGATGGACTCTCAGACCCCTTCCAAAGGGCTGCTCCCCAGCAGCTGCTCCCCAGCCGCGTTCCTGCAGTGGGCTCTCCTCTGTGCACAGTTGTTCTTTTTGCCAAGGAGTTTCATCCCATGTTTTTTCAGAAAAAATGCTTTTCACTTTCTGTATACTCCTACCTTGTGAAAGAAGCTTCCCATGTTTTTTCAGAAAAAATGCTTTTCACTTCTGTACACTCCTACCTTGTGAAAGAAGCCACCACATTGTAGCCAGTGTCACCTTTTATTGCCTTGTCTTTCTTGGTCCATGGCTGCTGGAACAACTTTTTTTTGCATTCTTGGGACTTGTATTTAAATTATTAAAGGATTTACCAGTTCTGCTTAACTCCCTTTTCCTTCAGGCTTCCTCCTTGTAATTACCTTCTAATTCTGATTTTACTCAAGACTTTTGTCTATAGTTTGCTCTTCTCTCACTTTGTATTCCTGAATAATAAATACATTACCTTTTATCTTCATAGTCAACCTGTTTTGTTTTACTGGTTAGACTCAAACCTAGAATTTACCTTTTTAAATTACATTTTATATATATAAAGAAGGTGAAAAAAATAATTTTCCATCTTATTCATATAGGTAGGAATAGACACATACATTTAGGAAACTCATTATGGCAACAAGTGCTGGAATTTCTCGCCAGTCTGCATCCCACTCATCCTTTCCCAGCAGATGTGCAGATGATTATAGCCCTGACCGCCTGTCAAGCTCTGTGCTTTGGATGACATTGCTGGATGCTGAAAGGCTGCCTGGTCCACCTGATTTTCCTACTACAGAAGCCTGCAGGAACGTGTGCATCCATAGTGCTCCTTCTTTCCCTGTCATCGTCACTGACAGAGCCAGTAACTCCTGGGAAAGCCTTCGCCTCTTCTTTAGTGCAACAGCCACAGATCATGCAGCAGTGGAGGCTTGTGGTGTTTCTGATGGTGTTCAGTTCCCACTTCGTGTTTGGGCAAGGATCTAGTCAATCTTTCCTACTAAGGAACAAGTGACCAACTTCCCTTTGCACAACAGCATTCCCTCTCTCATTAGCAATGTTCCTGCAAACCTTCAGTTTCCCAGCTTTTGCATTTTCAGGCCTCTGCATCCACCCTATCTGGGCCTATGGAATGATGATCCTTTCTCCACCTGACTTTTCCTCACCCGGCTCTTGCAGTCTGCTTCCGCAGAAGTTTCCCCAGAACTATTCTCCCCACTGGAGGATGTTGTTCTCCTCACCCTCACCAGGAGAAAAATGTAGAGTTCAGTCCTTGGCAACCCAGCCCAGGATGCAGGCTGAAACATGGCATGTTTGTGGTGACCATGTGGTCCTGGCCCTCACAGGTCAAGGTATGTCTGGCTTCCATCAGCACTGTTCCATCGTTCCTGCCTCTCAGGCTGTGTCCCAGCCCAGCTGTTAGCCATGTGAAGTTCTCCCTTGTTACCCCATATTCACTCACAGATGCTGGGGCTGGGGGTTCACAGGCTCTCTTCCAGCCCAGCTGCCTCCTGCTCTCTTATTAGGTTGCAAAAGGAGGGCAGAGATGCTGCTTCTCATTAAACAGATGTAGCTGGGGAAGCAGCAGCAGATGGCTCTGGCTGGAGGGATTATGTGGCTGTGATGGGATTCCCTATAAATTCATCTCAGTCAGACCAGTTGTCTCATCATCTGGAAAGGCTAAATGAGAAAGACTCCTAAAGCAGGTGAGGAGGAGGGGCGGCGTTAAGAGTCACAACAAATCCCCTTCATTACCTTCTGAGCAAGGACATTGCTTCTGGCTGCCACTGCAGCTTGTCCCACTACAGAAATGGGGCAGGCTGCACCAATTCTAGACTCCAGCTCTTTCCACTACAAGACTGCCTTGTCAGAAGGAGAGCCAAGATTCACCTAGGTGAGCTGGTGTCTCCTCTAAGTAGGCACCTGTGTTATGTAAGAGAAGCCCAACATCTGAGAGACCTATTTTTTCCTCAGTGCGCATAGATACCATTGGCTTTGGTAGCTGTTAGTATGTGTGTTAGGCATCAAAAACCCTAATATTCAAAAGAAGTCAGGTAAAAGTTTTCAGCTGTGTTATTTAAGCTATTTTTCTTACCATTTATCTTCAATATCTCTGAAAACATAATGAGGTTGGTTCTCACTGTGTTGAATGCTATGAAAGAGATGGTAACAATGTCCCCCTATTTTTTACAATCTATGCTCCAGGCAGCTTATGTTTTAACATACTACAGGCCACCAAGTTTCTCCAGTCTCAGAAGGGCTGGGTTAAGATCAAGGTTATACTTCCCTAGCCCAAATGTGGACAGGTGGCTACCAAAACAGGGCCATTTCCAAAGTTTGTCAGTTGATGTCTTAAATTCTTTTCCAAAGAATCAGGAATAAGTAACTCAAGTTTGTGTCTCTTCTCAACATTGGAAGAAGTGTTCCTATGTATATAAGTCAAGAGATTTCTTCAAGCCTACATATTTTTTGACATCTCCGGAAACACTTTGATGTTTGCTTTTTTTTTTTTTTTAACTTCTAGCATTTTGCAGTGGGAATCTGCACCATGGTACCTCAACGACAGGACCTGGGAAAGGCTGAGCCCTCAGAGGCAGGGATTGCTGGGAGTGGGGGTGTGATAGGAAAGGGAAGCAAGTTTGTAGAGTTGTCACTGATGGGTGACTTAGATAAAGCAGTGTAGGCATGGGGGGATCAGCATGCCTAGGTCAGAAAATCTATCCCAAAATTCAGATGCATGCAAATGACAGAGGGAATTTTAGACAAGCTAATTCACCTAATATATTGTTGCAGATAGAGATTCAAACTGATTAATAATCAAGCTAAGATACCTAGTTTCCTCTTTCTTTTCTCAGTACTTCTAGTGGCTGTCAGTGCATCTTGTTTTATAACATACTGGCTGTGAAGTGTGAGCGTTATTTCCTAGTTTCTGAAATGCTTCAAATACTTTTTGGAACTCAGAAACAATTATTTCCTATTCTCAACTAAGATTATGAGGGCCATTCCCATAATTTCTCCCAAATCTAGGCAAGTTTTCCCTCAGCCTGAGCACGGACCAACTGTTGGCACAACCTAAGCCCACAGAAGACATTGTGACCCTTTCAGCTGCAGGGCTACATTTGACCCATGAATGAGTAAGTAAGGAACAGGATCTCCACCCAGGTCACGCCCAGGGAAATGTATTCTTAATGTGAGATATGGGTTTGTGGTACAGAGGAGGTATTTTGGCAGAGAAACCGGCCTGTGTCCAAGCATATTTGGGAAGTCAAATATATAGGAGCCAAGTCTCAGTTCTGACATTAAAATCAATCAATTAGGTTCTTAATCATCTCATTGCAATGTTCTGTTTATGCTGCCAAGCTGGACTGGTCAAGAGAATTTGTTCTCCCTCCAGTATACCCCAGGACTAGCATAACAGGCTAGAAAATCCCACATCTTGTGGGAGCTGCCAGGTCCTCTTCCTCTGTGAAGACAGAAAGATGACAAATCAGGGCAGAGAGCAGAGCAAAGAGAACGGGCAGTCACAGCATTCCCATTCTCTTGTCCAAATTGACTGCCTCCAAAATTGCAAAGGCCAGAAATAAAATGAATTTACGCAACCCTATAAGGGACACTTAGGCAGAAATGCAGAGGAGAGCTGGTGTCATGGAGCAACAAGCTGTGCTAAATGAGAAGATGCATCCAGGAAAACAAAGCTGACTGGCAAGGTCCAAGGGGACTATCTTGCATTATACCCAGTATGGATATTTACCAAAAACACTTTCAAAAGCACATATTAACCTTCCTTCAAGAAACAAGGCATCCCCACATAACTGCTCTCCCCCATGAATAGAAGCACCTTGTGAAAATGTCTCTGGGATTCACCTTCTGCAGTCCCCCTCTCTCACCAGCTTTGCACTGGGAATGCACCTCCAGCATGTGCCAGCAGGAGCCAGGGCCTCCCCAGCAGAGGCTGAGCACTGCCACACTCTGCTTCCAAGTTCTAGGTTCTAAGCACCCAAGAATTCAAGTTCTCAATGCACAGAATGTTTTTGGCACAGGCCTTTTGCCACTGTAAAATGCAGTATTGTGTGAATCATCACTGTAAGCATCAATTTAAAAAAAATTAAATGACCCTGATTGCAAAATTATGCCAAAGGAGAGATTTTCTTTCTTAGGTGGTGTTGCTACGAGTAGAGCTCTTATTGAAAAAAAAACACTTGGAAGAAAGACGCTTTGGAGCCTGACCCTGGAAGGTCCAAACTAGCATCACCTCTCCTCAAAGCTGAGCAATAATCCATAGCCTTAGTAAATGGCGCTTTGATCAAAAGCTATTCCTGTGTCTCTAGATACCCTCAACCCCGTGGTATATTCTCTCATGGTCAGAAACTATTAGCTTCATATCACTCTTTTTTGGCATGGCACCTCTGTAAAGAAACAGGTTGCAGCTGTACCCAAGCATTTGGCTTAGCTCAGCACAGCAGGAGATGCTGGAAGCAGGGGGTTAACATGTCAGAGTAACCACAGCCCTTCGACTTCCCCTTGCAGCCAAACTCAGAACCTGCCAAGTGCCGCGTTCCAATAAAACACAACTCACACAATCTGCAAGTGCAATAAAATAGCTGTTAACAATTCTGTAACTCTCTCTCTTTTAGCTTGTAAAAGCCTGAAGGTCAGCTGGAAGTCAAGCTGCATTTCTTTGGAAAGAGGGCAGACCAATCCCGGGTGACCAGTTGCTGTCCTTTTGCCTCCTCCTCTGGGGTTTCTGAAGGGCAAGCACTGTGCCCGGAGGGGGTCTTCTGCCTTATTCCCTCTACAGGGGAGAAAGCAGAGCAGAAGGGTGCGGCCAAAGGGGAGCAGGTACCCAAGGACCTTGCCATTCCAGGGCAGCTCAGCTCTGCCTTTCATCAGCAGTGATGCTGAGTGAACATCTCCGTTTGGTCGTTTGGGGGAAACAAGCTGATGTTTCCCCTTCTCTGGACTTGACACTACAGACTCTCAGGGCCATGGAGTAAAAAGAGAAGCAATTTCAAATCCTGTACCTCTAGGAAGGAGCAAGTCTTAAAATCACCTGGTGACCTCCAGACTGCTGAGGTTTGGGGCTAGGTATGCAAACCCAAACACAGTGCTCCTGCACTCATGTATGTTGAAATTTAGGGTCACCAATCAAGGGACTGAAGCGGCTCTGCCACCTATGAGAGTGGGGAAGTGGGATGGGTGCAGAGGAAGAACAATGGTAAGGGAGGCAGAAAAAATCATCATCACTCCCTCATCACAAGACACTTCATTTCTAGTTTGGTAAATCAAGTGAATTCACTTGTCATCTCCAGGGTCAAAAGCCTCCTCATTTAATCATTGAGATTTGGAGGGACAGAATGTGCCAACACTTAGAGTAAAAACAACCAATATGAAAACAATGTTTTCCCCAGTAATTTTCCAGTTGTGTCCCCAAGTCTATAAAACGCTTGGAAGAAAGAACATCAGAGAGGCCGGGCAGAGGGCTGAGCCACACCGCCAGAGCAGCACTGGTGAAAGCTGCAGTCATTGCAAAATGGCATAATCCACTTCAGTTAATTACCAGTTGTGAGAGCAAAGCCTTCATGGCTGGATCCTTCTGTTGTTTTAGCAAATGCTATGTTATTCTATTTATATCATATTTTACATTAAAACTCTGATTATTTCAGCTAAGAAAGGAGGGACTCAAAGGGGAAAAACAAAGAAGTGCACTAACCTGCGAAACCAGTGCAAACACAGGCTTTAAGATCAAGCATTTTTTCCAGGATGACATAGGAATACTCAAATCCCTGCTCTTCCTAACAGGCTTTTGCTTGCCATTACTTTGTAGTGGCTGAGGCCAGGGTCTTCAGGGGCAGATTTGGATGAGCACTGTGAGGGAGGAGGAAAGGTGAGGCTGAGCACCATCAGCAGGCTGAGTATTGCCCTCCCCTCCAAGTGCTGCGAGCCTGTGTACACAGAGGAGATCCTGAGGTATAGACATATCTGCAACACTCACACAGACCAAGTGCTGACCTTTTAATTTTTTAATTCCTTTAGAAATTCTATTTGCCAAAGTACCTTTGGCAACAGGATACAACAGCAGCTTAGGTAACAGTAAGATGCACCAAAATAATGATGAAACACATTCAGTTTTTCACACAGCCTGGTGTCTTGTGTCCAGATTTAATCGGGGAAAAATCTGGGTCCCTTGGGGATTTGATTACAGGAAACCAGCTGTAGCGCTGGAAGAAGACAGAGCTTTTCCAGAGGGAGCTGGTGGGGTTTGTGCCTGGTGAGGAACTACAAAAGTTCAAACTGGCCTCGAAACGATCTCTGTTCTGCACTCTCGTCTGGGAGACAGCATGGAGATACGGTTAAGGTGTGGGTGGTCAAGAGCTGGGGAAACAGCACATAAATCCAGAAAACAGCCCCCGGGATGTGCCACGCAAGGCTGGCATCCCATCACCTTCACCCGCCAGTGTGTGCCTCCCCCCGCGCTGCTGCTGCCTCCTCTGTGGGGAAACCCGCCGGATGAAGTGAATTTTGTCCCGAGCCCGGCGGGATCCCCGCAGCC
>NW_008239547.1:4025076-4048891 GCF_000691975.1 Corvus brachyrhynchos | reverse complement strand
AGCGGGAGCGCAGCCGCGAAGGTGGAAGATAAGGGCGGGGAGTAGAATGAAGCTCTCATAATCCAAGAGGAAATGGCCAGCGACCTGTTACACTATTTGGCCATGAAGGCCAGTGGCAGTCTGGCTTGTAGCAGCACTAGTGTGGCCAGCAGGACCCGGGCAGTGATTGTTCCCCTGCACTCGGCACTGCTGAGGCTGCACCTCAAATACTGGGCTCAGCTTTGAGCTCATCAGCAAAAAAAGGGCGTTGCTGGAGCATGTCCAGAGAAGGGCAATGAAGCTGGGGAAGGGTCCAGAGCGTAAGTCTGATGAGAAATGGCTGAAGGAGCTGGGGGTGTTTAGCCTGGAGAAACAGAGGCTCACGGGAGACCTTACCACTTTCGACAACTGCCCGACAGGAGGCTGCAGCAAGGTGGGGGTCGGTCTCTTCTCGCACATAGTAAGTGGCAGGATGAGAGGAAATCATCTCAGGTTGCACCAGGAGAGGTTTAGATTGGATATTTCTTCATGAAAAGGGTGGTCAAGCACTGGAACAGGCTGCCCAGTGAAATCACCATTCTGGAAGTGTTCAAAAGATGTGTAGATGGGGCACTTGGGGACGTGGTTTAACGGTGAACATGGCAGTGCTGAGTTAACAGTTGGATGCAGTGATCTTGGAGGTCTTTTCCCTTATGATTCTGTGTTTCTGCGTGTGCTGTCCACCGATAATTCCGTGGGAGTGATAAGGGAATTGCCCTTTAACAGCAGCAGGAGACTGACAAAAGGAGGCGAAGAGCAGCAGGAAAACAAAAGTAGGCAGAGGAAGATGAGGCCATGATAGTCAAAACTCCAGCATCAGGACCATAAAAATGCAATGGAGGATAAAATCCTACCTGGAAATTGCATGGCTGAAATATCCCAGCAAGACACTTTGGTGCAGGCATGAAGAGGGGACACAATCCCTGACCAAAGATTAAGATCACTATGACAGGATCTAGCAAGGAATTCAAGAGACATAAAAGTGTGCTGAGAAGGGAAAAAAGCCTCAAATAATTAAAAGGAAGAGTAACATTTCAAATAAAATGGCTCCAATGGCTCAAAATGGAAAAAATAATCAGGATGATTTCTCATTTCAGGGAAGTCTCTAGTCACTATAGCCTCCTTCTGCATTGATTAAAATGCGTTAGTAGTCTCTGAGTTTTAGATTAATACTGAAAAGTAGATTCAGTTAAAAGTATTTTCTGTAGTTCACTAATGCCCTGTCACTCATCCCAGGAAATTCCACAAAATGTAAAAGCACATAGAAAAGACTGCATTTATTGATATTGAATACAACTTCACTGAAAATTTCAAATCTGTACAGAACTCAAGTGTATAACAAAATGAACAAGCAAATCTTATTTTTTAACTTTCTCCTCCCCTCAGCAAACTATTAGATTCTCACAGCTTTTTTTGAATTCAGGGGTTTTAAGGTACCCTGTTTATGACAATGCTTCTCATTTATGTACACTTTGCTTGAGAAAATAAAAGATTAAAGCATTAAAAAAGCACATCAAAAGCATCACAACTATGCTAGATTCCCAGGTAGAAATTCTGTCTCTTGAATAACTCTGTATAAGTGAATTAATCACTCCAGCTCTAAAGAGAAAATCCTATAAACTCTACTATTAAGAGGTACAATTATGAGGTTATTTCAATAATTGTACTTGTCAGTCTGGGATGACATTGCTGAAAAAATATGATTAACAAAATTTCCCTTGTGAAAACCCTCATAATAATCCAAATGCCACCGGAGTTGAACAAGGCAGTAAAAAGAATAGAACACCATTAGAAATGAGATTTTTTTTCTAAACAACTACGTAAGAAGTTAACGGCAGGTTTCTTTTAGGTGGTCCCCATCTAAAACTCTATATCACCATAAAAGCCTGAGGCATCTCAATGTTTTCAGACTAGATCTTCCAAAATCTAGTGCCCATGGGTAGGCACACTGGATGTGAGCAGAAGTTAATGTTGTGATATGAGTAGCTTACCTAAAAATAGTAGCAGCTATTTGGGTCAATGTATGATAATGAAAACTTGTTTTCAAACTACTAAATGATGAATAATCAATCTATAACATGCCTGAAGTGTCTTACTAAGTACTCTCCAGGGATGATGTGTATCAATCCCACTCCTGACTGGAAAAGGAAGATTCTTGTGAAACCCAGACCACCATTACGCTTTACCAAAGCCATGAAGAGCAGTCATGTGAAACTGCAAAAGCATGGAACAAACTCCCATGAACCACCTACCAAAATGTTGCCTTCTGATCAATAAACTTCTAAATTGAACCTCTAATCTTGAGTAGCTTGAAACAATTGCTGACATTTCAGATTAAAATACGTCTGTCACAAAACTACACGTAACGTATGAACTCCACTTAATCTTACATTGATCAAGGACAGTCAGTACTAATTCTGGGTACTAGAGAATTAAACAAGGTCAAATACACTAACAATTAAGAGAGAAAGCCCCAAATGATATATAGGAGAAAAATACAGAGATTTAGGGGCTTATACCAATGATTATTCTAGGTGGGGTATCAGAGCCCCAAACGTGGTGGCATTGATTTTTAAGCAAAAGGAAGCCAGTTTCCAGAGGAACAGGGGTCTGGCCTAGCATGACCAAAATTAGTTCTGAGTTGGCCATAATAGCAGTGCTCGATGCAGTTCAGGTGAGCACTGACACCCTGATGTGGTTTTCTGAACCCTCATTTTGGTCGTTCTCTTCCTCTGACCCTCCAGAGCTGGATGCTTTGCGTGTGCCAGAGAGATTCCCACACTTTGGAGTTTCCTCAGCTACTACTGCACTAAAAACTCCAACTAGGTAAAGAAGTGCCAGCTGAAGCAGATGTTTTTATCAGGCCATGCACTAGTTTGTCTCTGCTGAGCCAGGGGCAGCACTGGACCACCTCAGATACATATTCTGCACACCCCCTCACACACCAACCAGGCACCAAACAGTTTCAGCTGCCACAGAAGTGAGGCAGATTGTCTGGAGAGTGAGAGAACACGCATGCAGAGACAGAACCTGTGTCTCTCCATGTACCAGCACAAGGGCAGAGGTGTGTCAAGCACCCGAGCCAGCCCAGGAACCGTGGCAGATCGCCAGCCTGGCTGGCTGCTCAGCACCCGCAGTCAGGGCACGTGCTTGCTCACAAGGTTCCCGCAGGGGAGTCTGCAAGATCCTCACACAACAACTAAGGAGTTCAGGAAATGCTCCAAACTCATCAGATGGCAGATGAGGACAGCCAAGCAGATCTCTCTCTTGAGAGAGGTTTGGTATCTGATGAGACAATCCAGGGCAAGAATAGCAGTTCAGTGTTAGTTTAACAGGGACTAGTAGTTGAAGACGAATAGCATTTCCTTGGAGATACTGCTTCCTTTATATACCAAACCTATTAAAGATGCACTGTTTACTTTGGGATGGGTGCTTTGTTTAAAATATATTAAGAACATGCTTGGTAGTTAGACCTTGATTTATGCTTACCTGAAAGCTCATGTTGTAGTTGATAGGGCAGTTTGATTTCTAGACTTGTGTTCAGACACCCAGCAGGTACAAATTCACAGAGTGGAAATTTTGAAATGAAAGCATACATGCATCTAAACCCCAGAAAAACATGCCTAACTTGGCGTAGTCTCCATGTCACAAGTCCCTGTTCTCTGCACATGTAGCTCAGAGTTTTAAGAGCATTTGCCATTTGAGCTTACAGCTGACCCAAGAGTTACTCTGACCTGCCCTTCAATGCCAGGAGGCGCCAGCCCTGCCCTTGAGCAGCTCCTTGGTGTGAGCCCTGTCAGCCTCTGAGGTCAGTGACACATTTACCAGGCAGGTTTCTGCTGGCACTTTACTCCCTAGACCACTTCAGGGCTGGCAAAAAGGACTCAGCAGGAGGTGAGGGAAGCAGTAAGCAAGGGTCGGCTCTTTCTGCAGGGAGCTGGGTGTCAGATAAGCTGTGTGAAACCTCACCCTCACTGAGCAATTCTTCCAGTGAAATGACCTGTGGGACAAACAAGAGTCCTGAAAGATCTTGTCCTATCAAGATGACACATATATTCCACTTTACACACACCCACACCCCCGTCTCTAATTGTTCAGGTGAAGAGATGCCAGGGGACATAAGAATACACAACAAATTAATTCTCTTTTTTTAATTACATGAAATTCAGACACCACCCTAGGTAAAAGGGAACTCTGGGAATTTTTACCCTAAAACCAGGGCAGTACTGAGAGGTTCAGTTATCCATGTTTCCACTGGCAATGTTACTGCAAGCAGAAAGGGGGTTTTATTTAGCAAATGAAGACAGGGACATTCTGTCAGTGGTTTAATAGCTTTTCCATTTAAAAAAATATAAAAGACTTACTGTGAAATTGAATCTCCAACATGAAGAAGAAGTTTAACAAACCTTTCAAAATGTGGAAGAAAGGAAAAGCCTTTACTCCGAGGATGCAGAGCAGCAGCTCGAGAAACCTGGGTGGAACTGATGAACATCAGAGCCCCTTGGCACCATCACGTAGTCCAGACTTGCTGATAACACATTTACCTTCTGTAGCACCATCTGCCATTGGCTTTGGTCATTTTACCAAATAACTCTTCCCAGGACAAGTTTTTTGCTGCTAACAAGGATGTATCCAGCAGAACAGGAACCCCCAACAAATTCTGATAGCATCCCAATTACACTGAAAAAAGATCCAATCACAGATTTTTGCCCAGAGAGGTATGTAAGACATTGTCAGCAAATCTGCCTGGCCAGGCAGGAGAAGAAAGCTGTCCAGGCTGTTCAGAACTCTGAGGCAGCACACTAAGTGACGTCCATGTGCCAACTTTAGAAATATGGGAGAATGATAAGAATTTATTTTAGTGACACAATTCTACAATTACACAATTCTAGCTGCTGATACAGATGACTATGATGGTATTTCCCATGAATAATTTTCTTGTAATAGAGAGTGAAAGGGAGATGAGCCTAATTACACATTTTGAGCATCACTGTATTAACACACTTTTACACAGCCCAGATTGATTTCAAACTGGAGCACAGGGATTAGTCTTTGAGCATGGCACTGCATGCAGGAGTAGATGGCATCCCTTTGCAAATGCTCTCTGGCATGTGTGACTAACAGAAGGTGACAAAATACTGTCACACATACTGAGTAACTGCTGGAAAGATCAGGTTGTTCAAGCCATGTTTGCAAACCTGCTGTGCTAAGTCTGGTATATGGAGCTGTGTAGTACAGCTGCATATGGCCATCAGATCCAGGTAGGGCCCATCCAGGATGCAACAAGATTTCCCAGGATTTTCCTAGTTCCCATGGGAGCCAAACTTGACAGTTCATTCTATAGAAAGTCCTAGATCAGGTGTCTTTATTAGGGAGGAGAAAGTGCTTTTTGACTTCCAGATTCTCAGCTAGCTGGAGCCCTGAGTGGTAGAGAGTCTGCATCAGTCCTTTCCCTCAGACAGGCTTCCCAAACAAAGAGCCATAGTTAGAAAATACAGAAATCTGTATTAAGGAGCATCTAGGAAACAATTCCAGATGGGGTAGTACAGCAGCAGCAACACAGGCATCCATGAAGGTTAGAAGGATAAAGCTGATGCCTACAGCTACGAAAGACTGAATTTTTTCGAGCAGCTGTTGTAGACCAGAGATAGAAGATAGAGAAACTTAACAGACACCTAAAATGACTGATGTGTAACTGGAATCCAAAATTTTAATATTACTGAAAAATTATTTTGCAGAATTCAACATCTACATGGATCTCAGTTGCAAATAAAAGCTTTTGCTCGATTGACTACAGGAAAACAACAAATAAAGTAAAAATGGGAATTCCTCGGATCAGTCATGTCGTTTTATAATCATATTAAGCTGCTTCTG
Organism: Corvus brachyrhynchos; assembly: GCF_000691975.1. Classification (NCBI taxonomy): domain Eukaryota; kingdom Metazoa; phylum Chordata; class Aves; order Passeriformes; family Corvidae; genus Corvus; species Corvus brachyrhynchos. The sequence goes on along the minus strand of NW_008239547.1, from coordinate 4,042,999 downwards.
CTGTAGTCCTTGAGCATGCCATGACATCTGATAAAATACTACCCCAATGGCACTGCTTGCAATATGACTGTACTAGCTCAGACAATCGCCTCAGGAGTTCTGAAGGCTGTTTCTCTATTATACTGAATAGTTGCTTAGCAAATGCATAACAAGGACATCAAGAGCAACATTCACAACAACAGTTCTTTCCCCAGTTTCTCATCACTTTTCCTTGACCACCTCTATTAAGTAATTAATATAGAAAACACATCCCACAGCTCCAATCAACACCTTCTGAACACCTTCCTAGGAAGAATACAAGGTTTGATCCAGGGGAATTTCACTTGCTTTGACTTACAGGTGCAGAGCAATTCAATAAAGCCCCTTTAATTATGCAGTGTGAAAGATAGCATTAATTTCAGGATGGGTAATTAATGAAAAGCTGGTAATCTTGTAACAGGACTCAGTGCCCCTGGCTCAGTTCTTTATTGCCCTGCTTCAGATAAAAATATTTGATAGGGAGGATAAAAATTGGTGTTTTATCCCCCTGCTCAAGGAATCTAGAGAGTGACAGCTTCTGTACACCACTACAGAAAGCAAAGAGGGTCTCCAGAACACAGAGTAAGCCCAGGATTGCATTTGCATGTTAGTGAAGCCGTTTTCAAGGACCTTAACCCAGACCCTTCTCCTTGGTTAGTGCCGACTTTAAAGCAGTACCTGCAATCCTCTTCTCCAACTTGTCTAATACTAGTCAAAGTTTGGCAGACTGTCCCTCCTCAGCTAACAACAGCTCCAGGGCTTGGAAGGGTGTGGAGGATGGGGAGGAAAGCTATTGCATGGTGAGCAAATACAGAACCCAATAAGGTGTGGACATGTCATCAGATGCTGACAAAGCAGCCGCCTTTACTGCACGAGTTAGGGAGGGCAGCACCTGAAGAGAGTCCATGTCTCTGTGTGATGGGCATTTATGCAGGTGGCTTTAGGGGGTTAAAGTGGCACATTAATCCCAAATTATCTGTGACCATTCCTACTTTATGGAAGTTTTCAAGTGATAAACACACTAGCACTTTTTAAGCTGGAAAGGATACTCTTCTGTAAAACTGCAAGATCAACAGGCAGCAGTTAAACTTAAGAAAATTAATTCAAAACAGAGATTTAAAAAAACCAATCCAAAGTAATTTTCTACAAATAAAACTAACTTGTGAAGCTCATTGATACAGGATGTTATAGAGGGCAATGTAACAATCAAAAGGAAACCAAGTAAGCTTGTAGAAAAAAGACCCAGCATATCTATTAAGATAGAAGCCACCTTTGTCTCAGCAAATAGCTAAACAGCAAAATGTCTGAACTGCTGAGAGATCCTGATGCAGGCACATACTGGTATTGGTTGACATCTTCAGTGGATGGCCTCAAGCTTACCCCTGTCGCACTAACACAGCCAAAGAGGTGGTGAAAGTTTTGCTTAATCCTGTAACACCAAGGTTTGGGGTTCCTTTGGGTATGTCCTCAGACAGGACCACATTTTGTTGCAAATGTGATTCAGAAGTCAGCCAGATTTTGGGAATTGCTTGGGATCTGCACACACCTTGCAGACCCCAAGCAAGCGGTAAAGTGGAATGCATGAATGGGACCCTTAAGGCACAAATTAGCAAAATTTGTCAAGAGACATCCCATGACCTGGGTCCAGGCCTTGCCTATAGCTTTACTGAGGATCCGCATACAAGCAAGGCAGAGGGATAACATCAGTCCCTATGAAATACTGTATGGCAGGCCATATCAAATTCCACACGTTCCAGGTGGAATTCACATGAGGGGAAAACTTGATTTACAGAGATACCTAATGGCTTTAGGTTCTACTTTGCAGAAGCTCTAGAATTACATCATGTTATCCAGACCCATAGGACTGGACACTCCTGCACATCCCTTCCAGCCTGGAGACTGGGTCTATGTCAAGTGGTGGGACAGTGATCCTCTACAGGCCAAGTGGAGAGGACCATTCCAGATTTTGCTGACCGCCCTCACCGCAGTCAAAGTCGCTAGCAAAAGACCCTGGATTCACTACTCCAGAGTTGAGAAGGCTTCTGCTCCTGAAACAACTGAGAAAACAGAGACGGATACAAAGAAAGATTATGTAGTTAAAATGATGTTTTCCTGTGCTTATCTACCCAGTTGGTAACCCTGACTCAGGTTTGGAACCACATTTTGCACATGATTCTAGTCTAAAGCGTATCCAAAGAGATTCATCTGGATACAAAACTAGTAATTGACATGTAAACTGAAGTGAAAAGATCTACAAAATTTGTTTACAATTTGAGAACTTTGAATATTACCCAGTGTAAGATTTAAGTTGATTTTATCTTCCACACCCTGGTTTCATGGTTACCAAACTGACCCTGGATTAAAGATTGTTTATAATGATTGTAATTGTAATTCTTGTTTATAGATATACACTGCTGTTAGACACATTATTAGTAGATATTTAGAATATTTAGAATAGTCTCAACAAGGTAGAGGCCTTGTCAAGCCTCTAAAGGGGGGAAATGATGCCTTAGGTTTTAACTTTCATATTTTTAAAATCCTGTAGTGCTTAGTGTGTAACTCTGAAGTTTCTTGCAGCCTGTTAACTTCTGCTTTCCCATGCTGGGTAGACATAACAAAGCCTCTCCAGGCTCTTCACGGACACCTAGACTGGCCTAGGCCCAAAAAGTATAAACCAAAGAGCCTCTAAGGGGAGGTAAGCTGAGGGGAATTCCATCATTAAACTGAAGCTTTAATTGGAGAATTAACCCTGATATGCAAATGAGCCAAACCTATAAAAGTGCGAAGAACTCGTGACCTGTTGTCCATCTTGGGGTCCATCTTGGGAAGAGCCTCTGGCTCCCCAGGGGGTACCTTTGAAGGCCTTTCAAATAAATACCTACTTTTATTCCCTTACTCCTGTCTAGTCTCTTGTTTCTAGGAGGCCTCTTAAGGCATCAATCCCTTGTACATCCATGCATTTCACATGCTATTTCCCCTACACTTGGCAACTTCCAAACAGGATGCAAGACAAGAATATTAAAAGTCTCAGGAAGAATTTTGTCACTCAGCCTTGGGTCTCTCTAAAAATGCAGAAACAATGTGTATTCCAATTAATTCATTCAAGATTACTCCCATTTTCTGAGAAAAATCAAATATTTGCATGATATGAAACACAACAGAACACACTGGGTTAAAAAGTGAGGAAAATTACAAGTTCATCCATCCAAATTTCCCATTGTTGTTGTTTGTTAGGTATTTCAACTTGCTCCATTTGCAATGGTTTGTTAGGTCAGAGCATTCAGCTTCCACCGATGAAAACTTGCTTTTAAAAATCAGTCCAAGCTCACGCAACACAAAAACCAAGTAATGTTTCTGGTGCTGAAAGTATTTTTTAGGAACAAAACACAAAGCATCACATGTTCACATGCCAACACCTTTATCATTCTTTTTTCTCAATCCATCCCCTACAATCTTCCCTATTTAAAAGACTGCTGTGACATAGACACCTCTACAAATATTAAACTAGTACTGCCATCACGATTTCTGTCATTTTTAAGCAAAGAAGAAGTCACGTTTATTTTGTAGTAGCAATAGTTTCTTTTTTATTTTTAATATACTTTAGGAAACAATATACAAAGCTGAGCTTTTCCACCATTTTCAAACGGTGAGTTGCTCCAATTACACAAATTCAGCGTTTTGTGATGGTTAAGAACAGCAGTCAGCACCAGACTTAAACAGTTAGCTACAACACAAACATCCTTCGAAATGAAATGTCATAATATCAAGACAGGTAAACCAGGAGTTAACATATGACAACTGTTGGGGAAGGTGTCTTACATCATTCTTGTTGAATTTTATATTTCCTTAAATATTTTATACATATTTTCCTGTTTACAAGTTTTAAACAAAACCTCCCTTGAGGAATTATTTAAGTACAAAAATGTTCAACAAGAACAGTTCTAATAAAGAATCCCCAAAAAGACCAAATTTTAATGTGTTGACCAAAGGAAATGAAAACCAGTGTTTCTTTGCTTTAACATGTTTATTACAACAGATACAATTCACATCTGACTAGCTTTTTTTTCCTCTTTCCCCTCCCACAACCATGTTAACATGTTCATTGGGCTATTTCCTTATATTTGAGCAAGTAATGTACTTTCAGCACACATGCCCAGCAGTACTATAAGTCCATTCTTACAGGGTGCAAATGGAAATACGTTTCAATAATTTATACAAACAAGTGGGTTATGCTCAATCACTGCAATTTTAAGCTACTGTACACAGGAATGAAAAGATTATAGAAAAAGTGCCATAGCAACAGTGCCTTAAGAAAAGAGAAAATTAGAAGCATTAAAAAGCTGATAAAATCAGATTTAGGATTTCATGGGGAAATGGAACACAGAAGATGAAAAACATTTCTCTGTAAAACAGAAATGGAGAAGCACTGCTCTCGACTCGGTGCAAGTGTGGAAACAGTTGTTTCGTGGTATTTTGTACATTGCCCAAACTGTTGCAGCCTTAGACACAGATCGCCTGGCGCTTGCATTGAATTTTAGGAAATGAAAAATTTCTGACTGATAAATTAACTAAAAAAAAAAAAAAAAAAACCAAAAACCAACCAAAAACAAAAAAGAAAACAAAGAAAAAAAAAAAAGAAAGCTAATTTTGCAGACAGGTTTACATGTAAGAGGCTAGGTATTTAGCCACCTCAGCATTGATTAGTTTTGGATGTCTAAGCTCTGATACACATGGCTTCCCATGGCTTCACTCTACAAAATATATTTACAACGTGAAGAATACATCTACAAGAAATCTACATTTCAAGGGTTTTACAAATCATTCTTGTATCTTTCCCCTGAATTTGACTCCCTCCTGTCCCCTTCCCCATGTCAACTTTTTTTTTCTGCCCAGCTCAACGGTCCAAAGTCTACTCAAATGCAGCTCAAAAGTGTTAAGACTGGGCATCAGTTTAATAGTTCCTGTACTCAAAACCATGTGCAATTGTTTACAACTTTTCACACCATGAAGGAATTCTGATTCTTTAGCTTTTCAAGTTCTTTAATTTGTTGCCTCAAAAATAGTATCCTGCAAGAGAAAATAAATAAATTAGTATAATCATTTCCATTATACAGATGTATTAAATAAGCATCTACACAAGTACTTCTACAATTTCAGTGAAAGATACCAAGTTCCTTAGCTCCATTCAAAAATTCAGATATTAAGTTAATTCCCAATCTGTTCAACAACCTACAACCACATGCAGATACACAAAGGCTAGGTGTGTTTGACACTTTAGTTCAAAAAACTAAGTTGCTCTATTTCTATTATGACTGTTACGCAGTTACATTTAGGTCTGCTCTTCACTTGAATGTAGCTCCCAGAAAAAGCAGGACACTGGCAAGTAAGCCAAGTAACTGAATAATCTGGAGAACAGCATTATGTCTGTGTCATGCAGTTTTCCAGACTGTAAAACAACCTGAAGTGCTCAATTGTTTTTAAATGAGTGAGTTTCCTTCTAGGCAACACTGTTTTTAGTATTTGGTTCTATTTAGTATTCAGTCTCTAGTTATGGAAAGCTCCAATCTCAAAAATATTTGAGGCACCATTAAAGGGCATCTAAGATAAAAAAGTTGTAACTACACCTTGCTTAGAAATAAATGATATTGCTTACAACTTTTTATACATTTTTTCTTCTTCTACTGAACTGACATAAGCAATTACTGCAACTAACAAACATTTGGTTTACAGGACCGTTTCCCAGAATTTTTAATGAACATTTCTCAACGACTTTTCATGATGCTGAACGTAATGCAAATATGTCAGTGAAGTAAGAAAATACTCAGGGAGAGTTTAGGTTTTATATAAATATTCTGTGAAATCTGAAGCAACTTTAATCAATGCAGAGAAAGCATCAATTCAGCAGACTTCTGTGAAACACTTAAAAAATATGTGCCCAGTTCATTAAAAATGAATTTTTTACTGAAAAGCAGGTGAAAAATTATTAAGATACACTGAAAAGATAACATTTAACTTCAAGGCATGGGCATATAAAAGGTGTCAGTCAGTGAAAAGTGCCATTTCACATGCTGTCAGTTATGATTCAAACAATGTATGTGCTTTGTCTAGAGATGAAGTTCCTTCTTAGAAGAAATTTAAGTAGTACTCTTCTGTGCAAAAGTACAGAAATAGTATAATCATTTAAATGTATTGATTTTGATAATCCCATCCTTTGCGAAAGCCTCCCCCATCAACTTGGTTACTTATGCCTTGTATTCCACATCTTTAGGATTGCAGCAAAAATAAAAGATACATGTTACTATAGGCTCAAAATCATAATAATAAATTATCCATTGACAGTTTAAGGATACAAAGTGTACAAGAAACAAGCTGCTATTTAATGAGCTGAACAATGATATTTCACATTTTATTTCAGATCAAATGTGAACTCAGACACAAAAGACACCTTAGGAAATAAAAACTGTATGAAACCAAGTAGTTCATTAAATATACTACAGAAATCATTCATGTAGTGAAGTTACAAAATAAAGCTTCAGAAAAAAAGGGTATTTTCAATTCTTGATCAGTAAAGGTTTACAAATATATTATAGCCTGCTTCTAAAGGATTGTTTCACTAACTGCCAAAATGCAAGAGCTTCTAGAATAAATGCAGCTATTTTAACATTACGGCAACGCCATTAAGGTGGCTTCAAACAGTAAATCAGAAGCACTGTACTCAAACTGTAGTGTGACTTAATAGTTGGGATAACATCATGGAAAATGGAAACTGAGTATGAAAGTAGATTCAGGACCATGACTACTGGTGAAAATTTTGAGCATGTATTTTAAGATTACAGTTCCCAATCTTGCACAAAGTATTCAGAAGTATGGCTGTGTATTGCTTCAGGGATACACAAGACACTGGCTATCACTGACTTAAGAAGCGAAGTCCACTTTGCTATTAGCAAACATTAATTTTTCCTTAGCTTGTGATGTAAATTACACCTGTTCATACTTGCTCTGGCTTTAGACCTATTGAATCTCTCATACAAACTGTAGTGTTTCAGATCAGGAAAAACTCTGTAGATGTGTACCTAACATGATCCATGCACTATGTATGCACAGATTCTCTAGAAGCATGCTGAAATCCTGTGAGTTTATCAGTTTCTTGTAATGCACTAATGTATTTGCAAGGGTATTTCTTTTCTATCCAATTAAAAATACAGAAATTGCTATCTGGTTCTATTTAGTGGAGGGAAACAGGTAGAATGTACACAGGGAAGAAAGGCAGCTTGCAAACATGGCAAGTATTGGTGTACTTACAAAGTCATCACTGAACAGAACTCATGCAAAATAATGCCAGAATGAAGTTCTAGTAACACCTTGAAAACTCAAGATATGCACAGAGCACACACTTACCTTTGCTCACGCAAAGTTGCTTGAATTTCACATACTCGAACTAAAGACCTTAAATTCTTTAATTCAGTACAAATTTCTGACATATGCACACTTCCCATGTTATGGGCTTCTTCACGTAATCTTGATGCCTGCAGTGGTTACACATAAAGGTTAGGTTTTTGAATCATGCATTGGAAACAACTGGCAGTAGCCAAAAGAATTGCTGGATGTGTCTTGAAATAGCAAAGCACTCTAATTTCAAAAGGGAATATTAAATCAGAAACACATTCAGTTCTCTACAAAAGCCCATTTCACATCAGAAATAAACAACACTGCTGCCCAGAAGCTGCCTAACTGAGGTCTAAGCTAAGGCAGGGATAGCTTAGACTTTCTTGATCCTAACAAATGTTTACCCGACCATCTTGAAAGACAGTAGATGACAGGGCTCCGAGTTTCCAAAGTAATTTGTTCAAGTAGTTCAAAGTCTCCATCATATTTCAATGGCAGACTTAAATTTCCCAACTAATCAGGCCTTAGTGACAAAAATTACTGAATGCCATCTTCTTTCCAGCTACCTTGTACATGACAAAAAAACCTTTGCAACCCTCTTCAGGTGTTCTCTTCCAGACAAACTCCATTACTTTAATGCCCCCACTTAGTCAGCCAGAGACAAGCAGAAGTGTAAATTTAAGGGGCATGACCTATCCAATTCCCAATCTGTGCATTTCTCAAAGTCTCATCACTGAACTGGATATGACTCCAGAGAACTCCTCAACAGCACCAAGGAGAACAGTATAATTACTCTGAGGCCCTGTGCATTACACTGCAATAAGGAAGAGGACTTCTTGCAAACGGCACATGAAAAAATTGTTTCAAATACAGCCTTCCCTGCAGCATTACTGTTTAGCAATGTTATCCTCTGCTACACTGGGTCTGGCTGGGGTGGAAGAAATTCTCTTCATAGCAGTCCACATGGTGCCATGTTTTGAATCTATGACCAAGCCAGTGCTTGACAACACAATAATGTTTTAGCTATTCCTAAGCAGAGCCTACACAGCATCAAGGGTTTCTCCCTTTCTCTCTCTGACCTCCTCTCCACCGCGCAAACACACTGTGGGTGGACAACAGGTGGGGAGGGAACAAAAATGGGACAGCTAACCCAAACTGACCTTGGGGATATTCCAGTCCACACAATGTGTCATGCTCAGCAGTAAACCTGGGGGGCACTTTTCCAGTGGTTGCCATGGCTTGGCTTGGCATTGGCTGGCTGGTAGTGACTGGTTTTGCATCACTTTCCCCCACACTCTTTTACTCTTTAACCTGCCTACACCTCAACTCATGAGTTTTCTCACTTTTTCCTAATTGCTTCCCCTATCCTGCTGGGGCAGAGCAAGCAAGTGGCTGTGTGGTGCTTAGCTGCCTACTGGGATTCATCCACACCTGCTTAGGTACTCGTATGCTTAATTTTTCATTCCCAAAAATAATGTTATTTAGCACAAATCTTCATCAACCTCTGGCATTTCTCCAGTTCAAAGCAGCATTCTGTGTTCTAATTTCCTACATTAAAAGAGTTTTTTTCTGGAGTTTGTGAACATCCAGGAGTACCCTGGTCTCCAGTAGGATATAATTTCCCATGTCTTCCCTGCACAACTCCAGTTACTGAGTTGTTTTTCAGTTTCCCATGTTAAGTGCTTTTTATGAGTTCTGTGACATAACTGCTGTAGTTCAAGAACGTTTTAGCTATTACTACTGCACAGAATATTTCTTCAAGTCTGACTGCTTTAGCACATACCTGTCCTGGCTCTTCTAATTTATTTACTTATTTATTTTTCAGTTTACTCTGGCATGTGCTCTTCTGCCCTAATTTCAAGTTACACTATGCATCTGACAGCTATCTGAAGAAACCAAGACACTGCATTTTTAGTCTCTCCACTTTGATCTATCTTATCTTCTTCACTATGTACTGCATCTATACTTTCATTCACTTTTTCTTTTATATCAAATATCTCACTTAAGTGCCTCAAGTGCTACTATTCAAAACTGGTCTATAAACAACAGTATCACGTGAAATCATCTGAAATAGCAGACAGGACGACACAGCATGTAGCACAAAGTACCCAACTGAGTAAATGACTGCCTAGCATTAGCTGAGTTTTTTGATCTCTTTATTATCAACAAAGGAAAAAAACCCCAAAACCTATGCACTGCATAGATCTGTTTTCTATATTAAGATGACTTGTGATCACTTGTCAATTCAATACACAGTGAAAATAATACTTTCAAAACTATGGGCCAGTGCCACAGATAAGTGCCTGTACTGCATCATTTCCTTAAAGACTCTCCACAACAACGGCTCAGTGTTTGGCTCAGTACAGGTTGGTAATGTCTTAAACCTGATTTTAAAAATTTAATGAAAAGAAGCAAGAATCCTAACAGAGTCTCAGTCTTGCAAGTTACTACCCAGATGTCTCCAGTGTAGGTTTGTGCCAGCATGCAACCACTCTTCAAAAGACCAAAGTAAACTAGGCTAGGTAAGATTACTATCCCAGACTGCAACAGAGAGGGCTGCCTGTGAAATTAACTGAACTAGATTCAATAACCAATACGGTTCCTTTGAGTAATACATTCCAAGCAGCATCCAGTTTCCTTGTATTACTACAACACAACAGGTTTCATGCAACTAGCTATAATATATGGATGGCAGTTCTACTGGATTTCCCATTATGTAAAAATAGCCCAAATTCAGTCCAAGTACTCTACATCAATTTACAAACAAGGTAGAGTTTCTTTTTCACTTTTTTAGAACTAACAAGTCAGTAACTAGAACTGCGGAGTAGTCTCAGTTTAACTCTGTACCTAATTTATAACATTTTACACATTAACAAAAATATCATTATTTAAAAATATGTTGAAATCTATGTTCTTTGCAAATTTCAACAGAACTTCAGCAGTGAGAAAACAGTTATGAGGATAGCCACTCATCTGAGGGAATTTCAAAAACACTGAGACTTCCGAATGAGACTGAAAATCCCCAACTGCTGAAAGGCAAACACACGTAAAACCTGCAAGTCTGGCCTAATCTCTCTTTCCTCTCTTCTGGCTAAGGACAAGCATCAGAGTTTGGGGCTTTTTAAAATACTTTTGATTCCTAGAAAAAGCAACCTGAGTAAGAAACCCAAATTTTAAGCTACACGTCATGCATTCTCACAGGGAACAGAGCAAAGGAGTACTCACCTGCTTTTCTGCGTGATCCGCAGGCCAGCCTTGAACATGCTTTATAAGGTTTTCATTGAAGTGTGCTGCTAGCGTAGGTGTTAATGAACATGTGGGTCGTACAGATGTATTTTGTGGTGCAGGTGTTGAGTTTGATGCACTGCTGCTAGAGGTATGATTTGGACCTGGTGATGGACTTCTTTGACTACTAGAAGAAAGAATTAAAAAAAGCAAGTTCAGCATTTAAAAACATATCTGAACCTATAGAAAAATGAACACTAAAAATCCATTGCTTCCAGGCACAAAAATAACATAAAAGTGTTCAAACCACAAGTAAATACTTCTGGTAGACCAAACCTGTACCACTTTTCTACAAGCTTCTAACTTTTATTGCAATGTTTGTGTGCTACAATGTAACAGGGGGTTTTTTGTTGTTTAGTTGGGTTTTGTGTTTGTCTGGTTTTTAATTCTGAGAGCTGTTCAAGAGATGTAAGCAGTGCCTAGATGGTGTTGGATAGAGAATGTGTACCTGTATGTTCTCCCTTCAAACAGCTGCAAACCTAAGATTTTCAGTAATGAGGTATCAGATGGGAGTCAAACAGCTTTATTCAACAGAGGTTTGCCACAATAATCATTAAGAACAATGCCTGATGTTCTGATCTAAAACTACAGCCATATGGGATTTGAGGAGCTCACTACTCATGTCAAAACACAACACAGGAGGTTCTGTCATATTGTATGTCTTCACTTAATGCACTCAGAAGAACAATCACAGGAGTAGTGTGTTTCTAGCCACCAAACTTGACTGCTTTACTGGGACATACTCAGTGTAACAGTGATGGTACGTCACATTTATGATTTTCTTTGGCACTACACATACTGAGAAATAGTAGCACTAATTGTGTAAGTACCTAACAACTCTCCCACTGGCAGAAGCTTTTCAACATAGGCCATAATTTCAGTCTATTTCTTAAAACTTTATATCACTTGCAGGCAAGAAGAAAGTATTAGGAAGGAGAATCAAATTTTAAAGGACTCTTGATTCATCACCTAACCTAATCTGTTGGTCCCCTTGAAGACTGAAAACATCCTTACAAAATGCAACTATCTTTCTGGTCCAATGCCCAAACATTTATCCTAATCAACTCACACTTGCAAAGAACTACAGCATTAAGAATCACAGCCAACAAACTGGATGTCTGACATGGACCTGCTGGAATGAAGCCAGAGGAGAGCCACCAAGTTGAGGAGAGGGCTGGAGCACTTGCCCTATAAAAAAAGCAATTCCTGCCCTCTCTTCAGAGCTTATGAGAGTGACAGTATCTGGAGCACTGTGTAGTGGGAAGCCTAAAACTGGACAAGAATTAAACTGCTATAGCAAAGGAATGTGGCAGAGGACTACGAAGATGACCAAGAGGCTGAAGCACATGCTGTATCAGGAGAAGCTAAAAGTTTATTCAGTCTGGAAAAGAGAAGGCTGAGGGGAAGGGGATTGAGGGATCTTTTCACAGATTTTTACTACTTTTGGGGAGAACAGACAGACTCTTTTCAGGGATGCACAGCAATTGCACAAGGTGCAGAGACCAGTTGCAACAAGGAAAATTCTAATTAGACATGGAAAAAAACCAATCACCATAAGGGTAGTCAAACATTAGAAGAAGATATTCTGAGATATTAAAAAAACCCACCTAGATAATGCCCTTAGCAATTCAAACCTGCCAGTCCTACTGTAAGTTGGGACCTAAGTAGATCATAACTACAATTCCCTTCCAAACTACATTATTCTAAGTTTCAATGTATTCATTTAGCATCAGCATTGTGATAGTGTAGAGAAAGCCTACTTTTATTAACTAAGTAGAATTCAGGCATAACCTTATTTACTTGTTAGTTCTACTAGAATTAAGGTTCCCCCTATGAGTTGCTTCCTCTTCATTTATCAGCCTGTCTTCTACTCCTACTTCATCAGTAAAAATCACTCTAACACATCAGAAATGTTTCAAGAAAATAAATAAATAAAATCTGTGGGCTTCTCAAAAATAAAGCTGTATCTTAATTATGACTAAAACATACTGTCACAAAATATCTTAGGCACTGCTGTGTTAGCAGCAGGGGGAGCTATGAATGCAGCAATGACGGTTCCAAACTACCATAGTATTTTTAAATGCTTCCCTAAAGGCAAATACCTGCCTCAGCTGAGTTGAAGACTGACTATGCCACAAATAACAGAATGCCCCCAGAGAGGCAAAAATATCTGTAACAAGGGTATGAGAACAGGATGGTTCTGAAATACACTACTACAAACAACAAAATCTTACAACCTATAAAAAAATTGAATGAAATACCTCTCTTCCCAGCTCTTTTCCAAGGTAAAGGAAAAATGTTCCTAGTCCTTTCTGAAAACAAAAAGAAACTACCAACCCGATGAAACTATTAACTGTGGAAGCACTCATTAAGCTTCATTTTTAAAGCAGCCATAATTCACGGTGTGTCTTTAGAATAATCTCTAACAGACAGACTCACTGTATGTCCATGTTGTGTTAATTTCCCAACTTAAATGGCTGAAATGTTCACTTCTTTAAAGCCAGCAATAGCTACTCAGGTTTTCGTACAGTGTTTCCACCCCAACAAGTCGAAAATAATTTTACCTCCATTCACTTAAAACTTTTAATGAACCAAGGAAATGTAGGTGTGATTAACTTCTGCTCAATTAATCTGTATTTAAGCTGGAGAAAAATGCAAACTTAATTCACAGAGCCAAAAAGATTTTGGACCATCTGTCCACAGTCCAGGTTGCTAAGTTGTTTTTTCACTCCTATAAAAGTTAAGGACATTAGCTCCCAAGAGCAATTCCCAATCCAACCAACTGCTTTCACCTACAAAGGAATAATCTGTTCCACATCAATTCAGACATACTGCCTGGACACAGCAAATCTTTTGCAGGTAAGTAAATCAATATCTGAGCTGGCCCACTTTCATTCAACCCCACTGCACTCAGGAGAAGAGAATACCAGTCACACAGGTTTTACGAGTCACCTATTCCTTAATCTTCCACTTTTTGCGAATAAGACACTTTCAAAGCAAACTGAATCACATGAATGCATGATGCACAATACACCAGAGCTGCAAACGTGTATTATTTTGAGAGATACAGGATACTGAACAATACTAACATTGTCTCAGTATCTTTCATCCTGGCCTGCACACTGCCTCCTGCACTGCCTCCCCCTCAGCCACGGGACTGTGCTGACTGCACAACACACCTGCTTCAGCAGTGCTCGGGCAAACTCAGCTTCCTCCACCAAAACACTGATACCAAATGGAGCAATAGTTTGCAGAGGGACAGCAGATCCCTAAATTTGCTGTAGGTAAGGGTCATGCCAGAGAAAAAAAGTCATGTAACCCAAGGGAGGGTGAGGTATGAATTAGTAGGCCAAATGCCCACCAGTATCAACTCACGCAGACTCCAAGCCATGGTAAATGTTTCCAAGAACAACTACCTTTCTCAGAAAGATTTCCTGTGGGGAAAGGGTGATGAACAAAGATCAAAAGGGGCTGTGACTGAGAGTGGTCCCCCAAAACCTCACCACTCCTCATAAAAAAGCTTGGCTTGGTGCAAACTGTAATTTTATCTCTGGTACAGTAATTCAGAAAGATTTAAATAGCACCATCCATAATTACTAGGGAGGAGAGCAGGACACTTTGCCTTTATTCTCCTCAGAGATAAATGAGTTATAGGTTTGTAATCTGACAAAGATAACAAATCTTTGTAAAAATCAAGTGTCTGTAAAATAGCCTACATTAAAACCTCAAAACTCCTGACTTGCTTCTCTTTGTACCCTCAAACTGGTCAATACTGCAGGGTCTCCAGTAAAGCCAGCTTCTCAGACAGGACTAACAAGCACACAACAGATAACCCAGTCCCCCCAAAAAACTCAGAACACAAAGTATCTCCTTTCTCCCCACAAAAACAGCCAAAACCAACAAAGAAAACAAAGGTCCCCTTTGTTATTAGTCCCAGAAGGACAGATAAAAGGACCTCACTATTTTACGATCTGGAAGGCACTACCAAGTATGCTGACAATGAAAGAGTACTGGGGTTTGGTTTTTTTGTTGCTTTTTTAATACCATACCACACACCTTATTCAACCACTCTAAAAATCCAGCTATTAAGAATTGTAGATTTACAGAACTTCTAAACAAAGTCAACCTGCAACCTCTTCCTGCCACAGGTCTATACCATGACTCCATCACAAAAGGATCTCATGACACATACTTGGTTACAGCCCCTGGAACCAGTATGACAAAATGCAGAGCATCTGACACTATGAAGAGTCCACCTTCCTGAAAGAAAAATTTCAAACAAGATACAGATTCTAAACGCACCTTGTAAATCAATGGTTAAATGTTCGCATCATGCAACATCTGAGTAAGTTGCAATGTTGACAAAAAAGTCGGGCCAAGGAAAGGTATTTGTGAAACTTACTTAATTTTTAACGTTTTTCATTACAGCAGCAAAATCACCTGACAGACCAAAAAAATCACACTAATTTAGAAATCAAATTACACAACAGCAAGACACTACAAATATCTAACACTTAGCAAACCACAGATTCCATAACTGCACAGAGACAGCAACTCCAAACTCTGAAATCAGAATACAAGGAATCACTTGGAAAATTGTCACCAGGGTGACAGAGCACAACTATGAGTTCCATTTTGCTTCTGTGAGAATGAAGTCTAATGGTTATCCAAAAATGGGGAATCTACCACATTAGCTGCATCATCTCAGTAGCAGCAGTTAAATCATACGTTCAAAAAACAGGCCAAAGAAGAGTCCACTAACTGCAGCATATACAACACACACTGAATCCAGATAAAAAGGTAAGGACAGAACAGAGAAGCATTTCAATATACCTTGAACGCTGAAGACTTCGTGGAGAGGCAGGTTCATGACCTGCCTGCTTGTCAGCTATTACTGGCTGCTGAGGTGCTGCCTGGGAAGCTGGTCCTTGTTTAACACCTGGAGTAGCAACCTGGAAAGTTCAAAATTTCATTAGATTTCCTCCACAGTAAAGAGTAAGTGTAAGAATCAGTGAAAACCAAGGAAATTACAATTTCAACACCTGTGGGGTTTTTTTGACACAAGGTATTTTGTTGACACAAATTTTATTCTCTTCACAAGGTGTTTAAAAATAAAAACAAAAACTCTAGTTCCACAGCTGTGACAGAAAGGTTTTTTTTTACTAAAATGGAGTACTTAATAGACATAACAGAAGCAAATTTAGATCCATGCGACTTGTCAAAATATTGTAAGCTTATTAGGCAAAATAGTTCAACTCAATATTATTTTTGACTGTATCTTCCATCTGAGCATTGAGCTCATTTTCAACCTCAGAAGAGTTGTTCACTACCCAAACAAAATCTTCATGTACAAATTTAAGAGTTCCCTACTTGAAAATACATTACACAGTGTTAAGAACGTAATTCTATCACAAGCATATTAAAACATCTCTATCAGAAATGGAAAATAAAATCTAAAGCATATTTATCAGTTTGCTGCTCCCTTTTCTCTAAGTTCTAAACTCACAAGTGACTAAAAAAATAGTCACCAGTAGCTTCTTGCTTTTCCTTTGTAGTATACATTCAACACAAGGTATTAAGACACCAGCAGTAAGATACACTCTTTTCTGTGAATTTCTGACAGGATGAGAAGTTTGGGAACATAGTAATGTCTAAGTTACAGAAAATACTGTATATACTTCGTCTTGCCCAATACGTTGCATACCTCAGTTAATTTAAAGTATGTACAAGAGAGGTTCAGCTTCAAAATTTATCCCCCACTCTGCAAAATCAAACAAATACTTTTAAGAGAAAAGGGAGGGAGCAAAGAAAAAATGGCTTCTAGGGATCCATAAAGACAAAAAACCCAAATCATCCAGCCTGCCTGCATTTGCTGACTTCAAATTAGTGTAGATTACTAACTAACAGTCACCTGAACATCCAGAAATTCTCTACTTCAGAAACAGACTTCTGTGAAACAAGCCACAAATGGCAAGTCAGACACTATCTGCTAACGTAAACTCAGTACATAACTTGACTCATTTAAATACACAGGGAATCTTAATGCAAATTCAAACTCTTAGATGTCTAAGAGCAAAACTCACCTTTTAAAATTATCATCAAAATGAAAATGTGTTCTGGTTTTTAGATTAATAGACATATACTAAAAAAGTCTGAGTAGCACATGAAAAAGCCCATGGTACAAAAAGGATAAAGCAAGATCATGTAAGATCACTCTGCTGTTGAAATAAACAGAACTATATAGTTGAGGGGGGTGAAACAGTAGCAGTTCATAAAACTGATTTATGAGAAGAGACTACACAAGTACCTTTATGATATGTATGACATGAAGAACTTTGCTATTAATGCCTGCATTTTGCTCAGCCTGTGAGCAGACATTAACCATCAAGGCTGTTCAAACAGAAGGAACAATTTCAAAAGGAAAGTCCATCAGCAATAATGGAATCACGCTGCAGAGTCAAACTGGAAAAGTAACCAGCTCCTTGGCTGGTAAAAATAAAAAAGGACCATGAAGAAAAAGTGGGATTTGTGAGATAAATGAACCACAAAGCCTCTCAACTATTCCATGTTTTCCAAGTGTTTCAAAGACTGTAAATACATATATGAGAAACAGAAAAATAATAAGGGCTAAATAAATTAAAAGAACAAACAAACCAACCAACCAACAGCAACATTCTCACTGCGCTTGACAGGTCTGTGTGAAGTGCTTTACACAGCAATTTTGCAGAAATTCAGAAGAGTTTCTGATCACACAATACAGGCACAGCTAAAAGGCAAAACGTGACACCCAGGCTCCTGGAGTCTGTGACCCCCAAGCTGCCACATGCACACAGCACACCTGCAGGCAGACACATCAGTTTAAGTCTGAAAGCAGTACTGACATATTCAAGTGGTCCTAACCAACAGCACTGTGCCAATGGCACTACACTAGTCCCACAGCCAGCCCAAATATCTGTGCATCTGGCACTGAGCTCTGCTTGCACAGGGCCAGTTCAGCTTTGTCTGCCCTAAGCCCATGGGCCTGTGCTCTAAAACCAAGTGTGTCCTGGCACAGCACCACATCTTCATTAGGCATCATTTACCTCAAACTCTGCAACTGGACAAGCTTGCCTGAGTGACATATCTGACGAGCTACTAAACAGACATGCTCACACTGGAGCTATTACCACCTAAGTTCCCTTCTCGCAGAATTGAGTTACACACATACGAGAACTATCAAGACAGTTCTTTCCCT
>NW_008239547.1:3981313-4024924 GCF_000691975.1 Corvus brachyrhynchos | reverse complement strand
CTACTGACATGGAAAAGTATCTGCTGCAGGACCAAAATTTATTACTCTGGGACTAACTAACAATCTCTGGGTTGTAGAGACCAGAACAGATTTACTTCCAGTTATTGACAGTAAACAACTTAAGAAGATTCTTTTTCTTATCTCAGGATTTGGAAGTGCCAAATACCTGAACACTGCTGTCTGATAATTTCATTACTTATCACCTAGCTATGGGATGTGAACACACAGATTCAGGATGTAATCCAGGAGCAGAAACCAAGGTACCAACCAGTACTGGTACACACATGAAGCTTTTGCAATTCATTGTATCGTTGTCCATCACAAGTAACTGGGAAAATCACTTGGTTTTCTTTGTACCCATGAAAACAGATGAAAGAAAATGAGGCATTTTGACTATGATGACAAATGCAATATGTTCTCCTGAAGATAAAAGTATTCCTCAAAGGCCTTCAAGGCATATGAGGTTCACTTGTGAGCAGAAAATTGAGAAAAAGACATCTTAGCTAAGCAGGGGTGGTGATAGAGAACACAGATTTTAGAAAGGTGGGGATGTCTCACCCCAAAGTCTAGAGTCATGCTTCTTAGGAAGAACCTTAGGAGCTTATAGGTTAGCTTCAATTTACATTTCCTAGTCACTGATCCACTGAAGGAATTCGGAATCAATAGGGGTCGGGGGGCAGGAAGAGAAAGGGACATTATGGTATTGATCTGTAAACACCTAGCACACTTCCAAACCAAATCTGAGACTACATCCAGTTAATTGCCCCAAGAAGCTCTCTCCTATTCTAAACATTTTTTATTGGGTAGGTCTAGGGAATTGTATCAGCTGTTGCCTTTGAAGTATGATTTTGTTTCTATTTAAATACACTAAAATACTGATGCCTTGGTAATATCTCCAGACAGCATCTGAAGCCAGCATAAGAATTTCTTCAAGAAAAGTAAACTAGATTTCATGCTGGAGCTGCACTGCCAAAATACAGTCAAGTAGCTGTTTCCAGTTGTTTGTTTCTATTGGGAAAGATAACATATATATTTTATCATCCTATATACAACTGCTAGCACATGGATATATAGGAGCAATACTTAATATTATGTATAATGGTTTCTTACTACAATATGGCATAAATCAAAAGGAGCTTACCTTCTGCTGGGATGATACTGGTGGCGTAGTCATCAAAGGTTTAAGTGGAACAGTGTTAGTCTGCGGCGTGCTTATCCTTGGAGACACATATGATCTTGGCGATGAGGCATCAGATGTTAAAGACATTGGAGACTGATTAGATGGCTGAGCTGTAAAGGAAAAAAAAATTGCTTTTAATAAAACTATGTCCTATCTTAAATGTGAATTAGACTTTCTTTTGGTACTTTGGAGTATGCTGTGTTAGATGATATACAAACATGTTCACTGTGAACAACTAGAACAATCAAATGTTCAACAATGCTAGTTAAGGAATTGTATCTTCCCCAAACTCCCCAGTTCTAAAACTTCAGGGGAGGGAGAAAGAGAAGAAGCTATTAGGAAATGCTTTTAACACACGAAGAGACTGAATCATTTCCAACTCCTATTTTAGAGCACTCAACTTGATTTAACCAAAAGAATGTCTGAATAGTTTATTTAGAAAGCTATTCACCCATTCTAGGTGTATACCAACAGTTCCCCACCCATGGTTAAAAATTAGAATTAGTACTGCTTACCTACTCAGTAAGATGACTGCATTTATTGTTTTAAGTTTCTAAACTTTGAAACTTAAGTTTTATTATTAAGTTATAAGCCAGAACATACTGAAAATACCTGGAAGAGTATCTTGCCCGGAAGATGAAAAAAAAAAAAAATCCCCCACCAGACAGAGCAAACTTTCTTTTAAGAATTTAAAGCCTCCCCCAAGAGTCACAGTAACGCAGTACTACAAGATGGGTGTTAAAGCAAGGAAGAGCTGTGTTTTATACTGAACATTAAGTAACACCTATTCAGGTCCAGAATAAATTGAGAGGGTCTCACAGAGGTTTCACATTACTCATAGAGAATTAGCTAACATACAAAGAAAATCCCAAAAGGTGAGACAGAGAAGCATATTTACTTAGTTGTGTGTCAGGTGCCTGCTCCTCAGTAACAATTTTTTATCCTATCTTCAGAAAAAAGTCATTCAACATTCTCCACACTGCGTGGCCAAAGACGCGACAACAGAGATTCTACAACTTTCAACTGTATCAGCCTTTTTAAAACACTGCTAACAAATTGATGTAAGTGAAAAAAAGACTCTGAATACCTTGCGTAGACAGTTGTGCAGCTTGAGAAATTAGGGAGGTGATATTGAAAGCAGATGGTCCAGCAGTAAGAATTTTATGGAGTATAGACTGCAGAGAGGCTTGTGTCACAGCTGCTGTTAGAACTGAAAACAAACATTCCGTTTTACTGACAATTCTAGAACACCACTTTAAACTGTTCCAACTGGCTAATTACATTTAAGCTACATTTTCTTTCAGATTTATTTCCCATATCTACCGTGACCGATGATTCACCTGAACTGTTTTTCAGTTACTTGATTTCAAGTTGACTTGGAATGTCTAGCAAGTCCTTTATTTAGTAGTTTTAACTTTGCAACATACACTTAGAAAAAATTATTTTAAAAAATAACTTTAACTCTTCAGCTTGACCTTATGAATCAGGAATAATTCTTCTAAACATCAACAGAAAATTTGTTCAATTTGCTACTGTAGTAAGTAGAATGCGTGTGAAGTTTTTTTACACTACAATTTTTTTAAAAAAAGCAAAAAGCAGAATCACTTTAACTCACTAAAAGAGATGGGGGGCAGACTTCCTGTTCAAGACAAAAAAAAAAATCTTTCAAGTTAAAAATCTGCATTTCTTCTTACTAATAAAAAAACCCCGTATCTGTTCTGGGTTTAACTGTCCCATGTCATCCCCCCAGTAAAAAAAAAAAAAAAATCAATCACTTTTAACCACTTTAAAACTGCATAATGCAGGAACAGTATCTTTCAGTATGAGATGATGAGACTCTGAACTATGAGCTTCTGAACCAACCTTTCCAAAAACGTCTGCAGGCTCTGTGGGATACTTCCTGAACATACATGCCACCCATGCACACTCCTGAAAAAACTGACTCACCAGCACAAGCACAGAGTAACTCTGAATCACATGCACAGTAAGGGCAGCCCTGCTGTGCAAGGTGAAGTCACTCTGCCCATGGGGACACAGCCAGGCAGGCCCTCATGCCATCAGACAATTCTGAACACTCTTGTTTCAAGACATACACAGCTGCTGCTCAGATATGGCAACAGAAAACTACTAGAAATTTCACCGGGCAGCTTTTTAATAAAATACAATTGGAGTTGACTGGACCTTTCATATTTCAACACAAACAACCATAACACTCCTTTCTTCAGCCCAACCTAGCGCACTACAGTTTTAAAGGCTTCTCCCTGCACAGGAAAAAGAAACCAGTGACCTACTCACCTATTAGTACTGAACGAAGATAGCATATTTGCTGATTAAAAGGAAGCAATTGACATCTTTTTCTGATAAATAATTGCAAGGTACAGAATATTTTGTACATATTTTCACTTACTTGATTAGCACTTTCAAAAAGTTAAAGATAATTAAGTCTCAGCACTACATGTAAATGTTTTACTTCCTATTGAAATCAGTGATCTGTACACAAGAAGCAAACAAAAACTCCTACACCACTTTATCAATAACTTGCCACGTGCAGACACATTAGATAAAACTGCATTCAAAATGCATCAGCTCTACCCATTCTTGCAGCAAAAGGCACTATAGGTAGGTGATAACTCACTTCTAACAAACTAAGCCTGTGTGACAAAAATGGAAGGGACACACTGATTACATGTACAAAATTTAACTGGCTAGCAAACTTACTGACATGCCACCTTTATTCAGAGAGGCTAACTTGTTATGCTAAAGAAAAAAGTTGTTAGGCAACAAGATTTAAGAATCCCTAGAAGTTTCAGTATTTGCAAACACACGTTAATAGAACAGCAGCACAAACTACAGAAAACAAAGAACAGTGCACGAAACAAAAGAACAAAGAGCTCTAACGAAATTTTGTGCAACAGACAAATGCTGATACAGCTATTAAGTCACCAGTCTCAAACAGATTGCTCATGTACATCAACATTTATTAATTTGAAAACTTTAAATGTTGAGAAGGTTTAACAGAAAAAAAACCCCACAAAAATCCCCACATTACCTAGGGATTCATTTATTCACTTCTCATTTAAAATAAGGCTTTCATTTAGTACAGCCTGGTATCCAATAATATACTAACGTACGTAAATGCCAGACTACATGAACTTCAAAGAATCCTTACCTTCATTGATTTTGGATATATCTACGCTAGAATTATTAAGCTGCAAGGTGGCTTGCAGAGCAGGCAGCAGCTGTCGAAGGAGATTTGGGTCCTGAAGTAATGGAGGAATTGGTGATTGTGGGACAGGTGAAACAGGAACTGTAGGAGCAGATGAAGCAGGCGCAGAAGTTGGATTCAGTCCAGAAGCAGAAGATGTAGAAGGAGTTGTGCAAGAATGGGATACAGACTTGTCCACAGATGCAGACTCTGAACAGAAGACAGAAAGTGTTTTTCATTTCCCCCAATATAACCTGACAACTCACTAGTACAATACTCATATTAAATTCAGAAGATCAAATGCCTAACTATCATTTTTAAGAAAAAACCACACATTAATAGAACAAAAATTGAAGATAGCTGATTTCTAATGCAATTTACGCTATTGAACCTAATATTTATCAGGACCACACACACGCAACTATTCCACTTCAAGATACTGGATTAAAAGCAGACAGTATTAAAAATGGGACATTTTTTTCCTTAGCTTTTACAACAAATGTGGGCCAAAAATTCCTTACTGATCTTTTCTTTTACTGTGCCTGTACTCATATTCTGTATTTTTACTTATGATTCCAATCTTTCTTTGGAAAATATACTAGGAACAAAGACCTTATAGCCCATGGATTTCACGTATAGGCTACTGTATCAAATTTGAGGGGAGGGTAAAAGCCATGCTTCATTTATGAAGAGACCAATACAAGAAGCCACAAAATTTAAGTCTATCATACAAAATCCAGCTACATTGCTGAGAATTTAGAAAGGATAATGAGCTGTACTAGAAATGTAAAAACAGTCCTACTAACATCCCCACAGCAGAGTGGAAAAACATCTAAAAATTTATCTGCCCATAATTGATTTTTAACTTGTCAACTTCTCCTGAAGCATTAAGACCCATATCCTTTATTTTATTAATACCATTTTAGGAAATATTACCATTTATTATCCACAGAAATACATAGTACTTAAATTCAGTTACACTGTATGGCAATTTGTTCTGATTAATATGAGTTATTTAATTAATTTTAAATTTGACTTTCACTTAACAGAAAGTTGCTCCTCCATTCCAATACTGTGAGAAATCTCTGAAATGAAAGTATTCCAACTTACTACACGTGTACCATCAGTCACTTCATATATCCTTCCTTTAAGAAACCTGGACCATTATATTTCAATCGTAGCTCCCCCTTCTCTCATCCTCGTTAAACCCTCAAGAGACCCCTGCCCCCAAATTCAGTCAAGATTAACACCTCTATAGCACCAAAGTAGTTGGATGCAGAGCATAAAGCTATGGATCCAAGATCTCATGCAGGATGTTTGCCCATAGTAATGAAGGCCTGGATTTTAAACCCACCTCAAACCAGGCAGAGGTCAACCTCGGTATTCTACATGTCAGGCAAAAATCTAAATGAATTGGGAAAACAGGATGGGAAGTTCTTTTACTTTAAGGGTGTGCTTTGTTTTTTTCTTTGAAGAGATGGTCAAAGTAAGATGATGCTGACTTTATTAGTAAAGAAGTGGAAAGGTCTTATTTTGTCTTACTACGTAAGAATAAAATGTTACAGAATTTCTAACAGCTTTTGTATTCCAATAACCTTAATTGCAACTTCCATGACTAATTTGCAGAAGAACCCTAAAAAATAAAAATAAAAAATTATGGAAGTGAGTAATGATGTGTAAATCTTTTCACTGAGGTTTCTAATCTTACTGGGAAAAGGATTTCTGCTTCCCTGCTGCTACAGTATAAATAGCTTATAAAGGTCACAAGCACTCCAGAAAACTTCTTCCCGTCAAGTAGCAGAGAAATCTGAACCAGAAAAAAAGTGCTGAAGAATCCAAATTTGAAAGCTTGCCAGAATGCAAAGACATATTTCGGAGTTTCAGGTGAACTTCTGAAAAAGATGTGGCCTTATCTAGTTACAGTCTCCTCAGGGTTGGTTGCAATGTATCTGTGAAGGGACATGGTCATTTGGCTAGGACTTTTTGTAAGAACAATTTAAAAAGGGACAAAAAGGGTTACAAAGATTGAAGATAGAGAAAAAAAGAAAAACCAGTTACAAAACTTCTGCATGGTTTTCAGTAACATGTGAACTAGGACAGCTGATTAGGTATTAGCTCCTATTAGTACAGTCAGTCATTAGTAAAAGTTTTTATTATAAAATACTGCATAAAAAATCATATGTTATTGTGTTCAAAGTAAACATTAAGACAACTGCAGGTCAAGACACATCTAACAAACAAGAATCTTACCATACTAAACAAAAAACATGTGAAGTTTAAACTGAATTTGGATCTGTCATAGTCCAAATAAGATCAAGATACACTGGCAGACAAAAGCAAGAGAAATAAGCACAATGGGACACGTTAGTGCTCATGTGTACAAGCCTGCTACCCGCTACAGTTTTGAGAACCTTACCAGAAAAACAACCATTAAAAAACCCCCACACAACAAAATACCCTTATTTAAAAAAAAAAAAAAAAAAAAAAAAAAGAGCAACTGCCAGCACTAATTTCAAAACATATTTAATGGATCCAGACTTGGATACAGTTAAATATGAAGTTATTTTAAGTAAAGAAGCAACTCACTACTGTATTATTTATTCATGTAAGCAAATACCTGACCCTCAAACCACACCACTATACCAAACAGCTGGAAGTGCTTTTCACCCATGCTGCAGCTCTGAACAGAAAACACTGAATCAAAGGCAAACTCAAGCTAACACTGCAGTTAAAATAAACCTTATACCCACCCAGTCCTGGGTATAAACTTATTTCTTTTATAACAGAACTCAAAACATGGCACTCAAAACCACTGAATTCCATGAGGTCTGTAAAACTACTTTAGTTTGAGTTTTTATGCTACAAAATGCACACTGAATTACATCGACACAATACAGCTGAGTTACTTCTTTCAGACAGTATGGAGACACTATTTCATAGCTGTATTATTGCAGGTATTTTAAGTGTGTGTTAAAATGTATCTGTGAAAGGTATGTTTGTACAATCACCCAATTAAACCTAGAGAAAGGATACAAAGCAAGGATAGTGCCTAATGCTAACACTCCAATCTTCTGAGATGCTGAACAACTCAAAACCAAAACACTAAATGTTATAAAAGAATACATCTCTACGACCATGACTACCTACACGTACCTCACATTAGAACTCTTGTTTAACATCATAGAGGACGCAGAGTAAAATGACTGTTCAGAGCATCACTGCATTACACGAATTACCTAATTTATTATTACTGAAATACAAACCATAAACCTGTTTCTGCCCCAAAAACCGCCTGTAAAAATATTGGTAGAAATTCCAGTATTTCTTGTTTATATTAAATAGCTGCGCTGGTTCTGACCAAGATAGGGTTGATTTTTGGAGTAGCCAGAAGGGTTGGTTATTCTATACCACTGCACTTCACTGCCAGGGGCACGGGGAAGGGAGCTGTTTTTCAGTCAGAGTAGCATGGTACTGGTTCACATACTGCAGGTTCTCACATGGTGAGCTTTTTCTGTGTGTATGAATTGTCTGTCTAGTACACCCTTTTATTAATATTGTTGCTGCTACTGTTGATTTCTCATTTCATTGCTGTTTCCAGTAAATTTTTCGTATCTCTACCTATAATCTTTTCCTTTTGTGCCTCCAATTCTCCTCTCCAGCCTGTCACAGGGGAGAGGGAGGGAGCAGTGAATGAACAGTGCATGGTTTGGAGTGTCACCGATCATAAACCTCAAAAGCCTTATATGGCTTATGAGGTACAAAGGGTTGAGATAATCAGATCTGACCAGAGCAGTGGGAAACCAATTTAAGCATTTGCTGTACTAGGCAGGGAGTCAATGGTCACAAAGTTGCTTGGTCTGTTCACAGGGTTGTGGCACCTAACCCTGTATATATATTCCTGTGTACGCCCTGTGTGCCCACCATGGTGTTCTTTTTCAGAGCAGGGAAAGATTTTTTGCTGCGTTGTTGTACTGTGGGGGACCAGTTTATGACATAACATCCTGAAGGGCAATGAGGGTAATTTGGGATGTGTGTTCAGTAACGCTCTTTTACCCTTCCCTTGGGGTCTACCTTTGGGAGCCCATTAAATTGTACCTAGTCTGTGGGGCAACAGGGACAGATGATTTTCCCCAGCTTTTTATGCCCTTTGCCTCTTTCAGGCCTGTTAAAATAGCTTTTGAGAATTTCGGATTTCCTCTGGTTGTTAAGAAAAGCATGGTCTCGTTGCTAGGTCTCCTCAGTACAGTCTACACCACGTTTACAGTCAGCGTGGCCCACGCCACATTTAGTAGTCAGGAGAGAGATTTCTAGGAAGGTCTGTCCTGTGGGTCGATTGTCATGAATTGCATGAAATGTGGGAGAAAATGGGCAAGTTTGGGAGGAAATTCTCTGCTTCAATGGTTTGGAAGTTCATCCCTGAACAACTACAGGACCTTGATAAAGAACAGAGTTATTTTCAAGGAGAATGCTGTGGCAACGCCAGAGAGGAGCAAATTATTGCAGTGTTGGGCTCTGGCTACTCTTTAGCAGGCATAGTTCAATAGTAGACAGTCCCTCAGGGAGAAGAGGAAGAATACAGACCAACAGGCACTGAGACCACTCAAAGAGCAGCTGAACCAGTGGAAGAACCCAAGCCAGTAGCAGTCACCCCTATACAGAAGAAGAAATCCAAGATCAAATCAGTTCACTTAGTGAGGGATGAAGAGGAAGTAGAACCCTCACAACAGCAGGGAGAGGAAGGGCCAAAGATAATCACCCAATCCCTATCCCCGAGTGAGCTGTGAGATACACAGAAAGATTTCAGCTGCCAGTGGAATGAGACTGGTGACCTGGCTGCTCCAGTGCTGGGGTATCATGGCCCATGATATGAAACCAGATGGTAGTGAAGCCAAGCAACTGGGATCCCTGTCCTGGGACATGGGCATTTGACAAAGGGTTTGGGAAGAAGACAAACTGTCAGCCTCTGGAGAAGACTCCTGTCATGCAGGAGGGAAGATAACTCTCTCAAGGACAATCTAGTAGTGCACCCCAGTAAGTAGAATGCCATGGAAAAAAGGTATCCAGTACCTGAATCAGATGTGCTGGAAGCAATCTACAGAGATTCAAATAACAAGCAGTCTCCTGTAGATTCAGATCAGGTCCAGTGTACACAATCCGTGTGGCAGAAATTTGTACAGAGCGTGCCACTGTCATATGCCAACTCACTGGCATTAATGTTAATGAAAGGAAGAGAACAAACAGTGCTTCGTGTGACTACCCAGCTCCAGCACTATGAAGACCATCTTGACCCACACCTCGGCTGTAGAGGTTGTCCAAGACTGTGGACAGACTTGAAAAAGTCAGAGAGGAAATGCCCCACGCCCTGCCAGTACGGACCAGAGTCTCTGCTACTGGGAGCAAGCAACCCCCTGCTCAAGAGAGAAGATACACACGACAAAGTAACCTGTGTTTTTCCTCTGAGCAAAAGAGAGAACATGAGGAAGTGGGGTGAAAACTCCACCTCTGCCCTAGCAGTACAGGTATGTGAGCTGAACAGAATAACAACCGCCACAGGAACTTCTTCAAGGACAAATGCCACTCCAGTTTTCAGTGGGCAAGTCCTCAGATAGAAGAGCTGATGTTACTTCTAATCCTCTAGAAGGGACCTCCAGTTCATATTTACAAGGAGTGAGCAATGAGAACTATGACCAGCACTAAAGGGGCCCTGCCCCCAACCAGATGGGGGAAAGGGACAATCAGATCTATTGGACTCTGTGGATCCAATGGCCTGGCACATCAGACCCACAAGAGTATAAGGCTTTAGCTGACACCAGCACACAATGTACTCTGATGCCATCAAGATATGTAGGGGCAGAATCCATCTGTATTGCTGGGGTGACAGGAGGATCCCAAAAGCTGACTGTACTGGAAGCTGAAGTGAATCAGCTGGAATCTGGAATAAATGGCAAAACTACCCCATTGCGACTGACCCAGAAGCACCATGCATCCTTGGCACAGATTACTTCTGCAGAGGGTATTTCAAGGACCCAAAAGGGCATTGTGGGCATTTGGGATAGGTGCTCTAGAGACAGAGGAAATTAGACAGCTGAATACCTTGCCTGGTCTGTCAGAGGACCATTCTGTTCTGGGATTGCTGAGAGCTGAAGAACAACAGGTACCAATTGCTACCACAACAGTCACTGTTGACAATACCACACCAACTGGGACTCTGTGACCCCCATCCATGAGATGATCTGTGAACTGGAGAGCCAGGGAATGTCAGCAAGACAACACTTTAATAGCCCATACAGCCAGTGTTTAAGTCCAATGGAGAGTGGAGATTGACAGGGGACTGTTGTGGCCTGAATGAAGTCACGCCATCACTGAGTGCTGCTGTGCCAGACATGCTTGAACTTCAGTGTGAACTGGAGTCCAAGGCAGGGAAGTGGTGCCACCATTGACACTGCCAATATATTTTCTTCCATTCCTTTGGCAGGAGAATGCAGGCCACAGTTTGCTTTTACCTGAGGAGTGTGAAGTATACTTGGAACCGACTGTCCCAAGGGAGCAAACACAGCTCCACTGTTTGCCATGGACTGATCCACAATGCACTGGAAAAGGGTGAGCCTCCAGAACTCCTGCAGTATATTGATGACATCATTATGTGGGGGAACACAGCAGAGGAAGTTTTTGAGAAAAGGGAGAAGATAATCCAAATCCTCCAGAAGGCCAATTCTGCCATAAAGCAAAGTAAGGTCAAGGGACCTGTCCAGGAAATTCAGTTTTTAGGAGTAAAATGGAAAGATGGACATGATCAAAGTCCAATGGCTGTGGTCAACAAAATAGCAGCTATGTCCCCACCAGTGAGCAAAGAGGAAGCACAAGCTTTTCCAGGTGCTGTGGGTTTTTGGAGAATGCATATTCCAGATTACAGTCAGATTGTCAGGCCACTCTATCATGTAACATGGAAGAACAATTTGAAGCAGGATTCCGAACAACAAGCTTTTGAACAAAATAAAACAGGATCATGCAGTAGCACTTGGGCCAGTCAACACAGAACAAGATGTGAAAAATGTGCTCCACACTGCAGTCAGGGAGAATGGTCCTTCCTGAAGTCTCTGGTAAGAAGTACCTGGGGAGACTCAAGGACAACCCCTGGAGTTCCGGAGTAGGGATACAAAAGATCCAAGGCCTGCTACATCCCAACCGAAAAAAAGATACTGGCAACTTATGAAGGGCTTCAAGCTGCTTCAGAAGTGACTGGCACCAAAGTACAGCTACTCCTGGCATCCTGACTGCTACTGCTGGGCTGGATGTGCAAGGGGGAAGCCCCTTCCACACATGATGCCAGTGATGCTATGTGGAGCAAGTGGGTCATGTTGGTAACACAGCAAATTAAAACAGGAAACCCCAATCGCCCTTGGACCTTGGAATTCATCACAAACTGGCCCAAAGGTGAAAATTTTGAACTATCATCATCAGAAGGGCAAGAAATGGTGACATGTACTGAGGAGACCACACCATATAATCAGCTACAAGAAAATGAAAAGTGATAGTCTCTTCACTGATGGTTCCTGCTGTATTGAAGGGACACATCAAATATGGAAAGCTGTTGTATTGAGTCCCGTGAGGCAAGCCACAAAAGCTATTGAGGGATAAGGTGGATCAAGTCAGGTTGTACAGATGAAAGCCATCCAGCTGGCTTTAGATATCACTGAATGAGACAAAATGGCCAACACTTTACTTCTACAATGAGTCATGGACGGTAGCAAATGCTCTGTGGCGGTAGCTGGACTGATGGAAAAAGACCAATTGGCAGCGCAGAGGGAGAACCATCTGGGCTGTTGTATTATGGCAAGATATCACTACTGGGGTAGAGAAGTTGACTGCTAAAGTCTGTCATGCAGATGCTCTCTGTACCCAAGAGTTGGGCTACTGAAGCATGAATTATTTCTGGCTCAGTGGGCTCATGATGCCTCACATCATCAGGAAAGAGATGCAACATACTGATGGGCTCACGACTGAGGGGTGGATTTAACCCCAGACAGTATCTTACAGGTTACTCACAACTATGAAACATGCACTGCAACCACACAGACCAAGCAGGTAAAGCCCCTGTTGTACAGTGGATGATGGTCAAAAGTAAGTACAGGAAAGCCTGGCTGATTGATTACACCATGGTTCCACAAACCTGCCATGGGCAAGCTCTACATGCTTACAATGACGGGAACAACCACTGGATGCCTGGAGACATACCCTGTGCCTCATGCCACTGCCCAGAACACCACCTTGGGACATGGCACTCCGAAAGAATTGAATCAGACAATAGGACTTATTTCAAAAACAGCCTCATAGACACCTGGGCCACAGTACTGAGTGGGTGTATCATACTCCCTGTCATGCACCAGCCGCTGGGAAAATTGAACTGTACAACAGACTGCTAAAAACCACATTGAAAGCAATGAGTGGTAGGACCATCAAACATTGGGAGATGCATTTAGCAAAGGCCACCTAGTTAGCTAACACCAGAGGCTCTACCAAGTGAGCTGGTCCTGTCCAAACAGAACCTCCATATACCACAGAAGGGGATTAAGTCCCCGTGGCACATATGAAGAATGTGTTAGGGAAGACAGTTTGGATTAGTCCTTCCTCAAGCAAAGGCAAAAGCCATCCATAGGGTAGGCAAACCCATCCATGTTTTTGCTCAAGGACCTGACGCACTTGGTCGGTAATGCAGAGGGATGGGGAAACACTATGTGTACCTCAATGGGATTTGATTTTTACGTGAGAGCAGTCTGTAATACCGAATTTTTAAACACTGGCTGTTGAATGACACTGTCACTGTATGCTGTAACTACCATGGACAATGAGTATGGACTGCTTCAGACACACCAATCATGAGCTCCCGATACAGCTTGCAATTAGGCGGGAGCACACCAGTTGGAAGGTGTAGGATCTGGGCATGATGTAAGATGGTACAGAATAAAGGGTGGGTAACATCCTGGTTCTGCTCAGACTGGGTTAATTTCTGCAGCAGCCAGGAGAAGCAGTTATTTTGTACCACCTCACTTCACTGCCAGGGTTGGGGAAGGGAGTCTTTCTCCAGTGGTGGAAGATGGCAGTAGTTCCCATAATGTGGTCCCCCCACGTCGTGAGCTTTTGTTTGCATGTGAATTGTTCCTCTCTCTTTCACACCCTCCTAATAATATTGTTGCTTTTACTGTTCCATTTCTTATTTCACTGCTGTTTCCAATAAATTGTTCTTATCTCAGCCCATAATCTTTACCTCTTCTCCACAGAGGGAAACTCCTTTGTGATGGAAACACACATGCTAAAAATACAGGCTACAAATTAGTTGTATATAATCACAACCTTCTTTACCTTAATTTAAACCCATCTATCTTACTTCATGGCTCACAGACAGGATATTAAATCCTAGAAATACTGCCAATAAAACAAAGCCTCCAAACATCTCTTTTTGTATAATGTAATTACAAAGGTTAAAACCTGCTTTAATTTATGATGCTATACAGAGCCTGCAAGTTTTGCCTTTTGAAGTTAATATAACTAGTCAGAACGCCTCATGATGAAAATCTGTCTGACAAAAACCCTCAGATATCCCTCACTGGGATGTGTGCATTTCCCCCACTTTTTCCACAAATAGAAGCAAAAACTCCTCACTCCCTTCTTTTCCTCCCTAATTCCCTTTCTCTAATCTGCTTTGAGAGACTGCTACACTGTTTACGTTGCCACAGAATTAAGTTTACTTTCCAACATCTAAACAACGATTTTCTAGTTTATTAGAGTTTTTAAAAATGCTTATTAATAATACAATCCTGTAGTTCTTAAGTGCACTTGAAGCCCTCAAACATCATGAAACACAGTCAAGATGAACACAGCATGCTGAGAAAAGTTAAATATCTCAACAAATTTAAATTCTGTAGTTTTGCAGCTCTGATCCACTGGTCCCTACATCTGTGTCAACATCAATTCATGTTCCTTAACAAGCAACCTACACTATTATTGCAAAATAAGGATTTGGATTACATGGCAGTCATTCATAAACCTAATCTGAATCATTAGGCATCAGACTAATTTTGAAATGACAACTGGAAGTTTACCAACAGAAAATAAAATTAGTCCATGTCTTATAAAAAAATTTTCATAACAGCTTAAGACTTTTCCAGGCCTTGCAGCACAGACTGTGGCTGAAGAAGTGCAACATGACAAGTCTGCAGCCTCTTCACTGTCAACATCAATGTCGAAACAAATACTACGCAAATGACTCTTTAACCTCACCTAAAACTTCAGCTTTTATCATGAAAGTCCCAAGGAAAGCTTTTTAAATAAAAAAAAAATTAAATAAAAAACAAAGATAGAACATAGCGTGCTGCAATCTCTCCAAGCTTTAAGAACTTCATTAAATAAAATTTGTTTTATCTCTTCCTCCGAATAACTAAAAAAAGAAGAAAATAATTCTTAAAATTACTTGTTGTGATTTTAAAAATATGACCTTGCACCAATTTTTCCATTATAAGCTATGCACAATAAAGTCTCAATATATGGAGCTTTTAAAATGCTTCTAAAAAGATCCATTCACTTTGTTGCAATAACGTGAAAATACAGTATGCTTTCTGATAATTATGCAAACTAGTTTATTAGATGCAACCTACATACAAAACCATATTATAGAACAACTACAAAACAACTTTCTGGACCATCAACTTTAATCACATGGAAAAAAAAAGACCAAGAAACAAAGCCATCCAAAACAAAAAAAAAAGGAGGAAAACAAAGTAATCTCATGGCAAAAAGAAACACCATTAGATGTGGAGATTAACTTAATGGGAAGAACTATTAATTGGTTTAACATTAAAATGGAGCAGGAAAAAACCTTTTTATAATGAAAATAATTTTTGAAGGCCATAATGATTAGGGAAGAGCTTTCTATTCATAACCTTCTCTGCTGGAGTGTGACCCACAAGCACATTTTTTGGACAAAAAGGAAAGAAATCCAAGTTATCAGTCAGGATTTCACATTACAAGGTGCACATTTGTTCTAAGTTTTGCTAAGAGGTTTGTTAAGTTTTTGCAGAAGTAGAAACACCAGGTCAAGTCAAAATGGAAACCTTCTGGTGTGATGCCTCCAAGCAGTGGGAATTTTTTAATAACATGGCCAAGCAATCCTTTCAGAAAAAAAATAACAGATCATTTTCAGCAGTCATGCCACCATGTTCTTCAGTTTTTTCTAAGCACCCTTAGCTTCTCAGTTTGAGTCAGTACATAAACATGGTACTGAACCTTGCCATCACCAATCTCTGCCCCTTATGACAAGAACCCTTGCTCCTAAGCAAACAGCTGATCCACCAGGATGGACATTCTAAAAGGCAACCCTGAGCCCACAAGCTTGAAGGCAAGTGGGTGGAAATCAAAGCCTTCTGACTGTTCTTCTCTTCTGACTGTTCTGACTCTGCTTCAATGAAGAGGTTCGATACTGACAGTCCCACACCTCTGCTGTGCCTCTGCCACCCCACTCTGCCTGCTGGAATCCTGCAAGCACCTGTAACTTGCTTACTCTCCTCCTAACCAGGGTGAGCTGAGCTCATCAGGCATACTAGTGTGACAGAGAACTGGGTGGGAAAAAAGAACAGAACTGGGAAATGCTTTCTTTGCGAAGGAAGGTCTTTCCTTCACAGTCCTCTTTTTGACAGCTAACATACAAGTACTCCCTGCATGACTAGCTTTAAATTAATGCTACATATAAGCTTGCTCTTATTCTGATTTATTTTAACAAAGATTTATTTTTAATGACATGCAAATTATCCACTACTGCTGACTTGATGATTCCTATATTATTAAAATGACCCTTTGAGTGTTCCAATAGCTTTTACTACTGATGTAATTTTTATCCCATTTAAAACAAAACAAATGCATTCAAAGTCCTTTGGATCCCAAACTACAATATTACCCTACCACTCTATTGTGAGCTTGAGCTGTTATCTTTGCACTGCTAGCAACTATTAGGCATGTGTGCTCTCACAGTGTGCTCTCTGTGGAAGGAAAACTGCATTACAAAATTTTCAGACATTCGTATCCTACTGCCCTATAAACCTCATCTCTGCTTCACTGATTAAAAAACTACTATCCAGAACAGCTAAGAGAATTGCTTTATTTTCTGCTGATGATTAAAATCATAACACATTTTCTGTGCTGAAGCACCTGGAGTGTACAGTTCACCAACTAAGTTCTCTGAGCACTGGTAGTCACATTTATCTGTTTTACATAGTTCAATTCTGATCTACTAAGGACCTTAAGCCACAACAAAAATACATAAATATTTAAAAGCAATGCATTCTGTAAACACATTTGACCAAATGAAACTATAGTAACAATAGCAACTAGGTTCTCAAAAATACTCAAATTATCTAAAATACAAAAAATTCCGTATTTCTCACATTTGGATTATTCCAGTCTTACAACTGAATTTTTTGGTTTTTACCTCTGCTGTCAAAATAAATGTAACAGCAACATTCACCAAACAAGTACGAAGTATTGGAAGAAACTTCTAACATTCTCACATTGTAACTTTTTCTAACCAACATATGAATTGAGTAATATACTTGAAACTGCAAAACTCAGCCAAAGAAGATGCAACAACACCAGAAGCAATGTTAATAACTGACCACTAAAGACTAGTGAGTGTTACAAGAAAACCACAGGGGTGAGAAAAGGAAAAGAAGCACCAGAGTCACAACCCACCCAGCATTGCACTGGCCAGCTTGCTGTGCTCTCATAAAAATTTTAGAGTACTGCTGCACTAGAAACAGAAGTGCTGCCTGATGGGACTTGGAGGAAAGGTGTGAGAAGCAGTATCCTACAGACAGACACACTGTTAAGATATGGACAATACAACATTTCATTCTGAATTAGAAATAGGAAAATGTGATGTGCCCTACAGATAAAGCAGCCAGAAAGTAGGAAAAGCAACCCCACACTTTACCTGCATAAAGCACTCACAGTGAGCACAAACAGAAGCAGCAGATTCTGACTGGAACATTCAAACCAAAGGGTAGAGGTCAAATAGTTCCCCAGGAACTCTCCACTACTGCCAGCCATTGAGGGCAGAGGACTACTGCTAACAGCTGAGCTATAGTTCAGCCAGGGATTTTATTCAATCTCCTTGTGGGACTACAACATACCCCTGCAGCAAAAGAGATTGAGCTGAAAAAAGCATTTTTGTTGGGTTTTGTGGTTTTTTTTGTTGTTCTGCTGTTCAAAACTATTACTGCATTAAAAAATACACACTGAAATCAGAACTATTAAAACAGTGGTACATATATGCTGGCATAAGGCAACCAGCAACACATTCACAAGAAGCAAGAATTCATTTAAGGAAGGACTACTGCACATAATATTCAGTCATTTGGACCAACCTATTTTTATAAGCAAAAAAATACAGCTTTACCTCTTTTTAGAAAGAGAGAGGGATGGCATAGTCACTGAACAGAAAAAAAAAGATCAAAGGCTATTTGCTTTACTAGTGTAAACATAAACCTCTCAAACTATTTTTCAGTTTTGCAAAGACACTTTTCGAAGATTGTCTGAACCAAGTGTCTCAGGACAATTATTGTATTTTCAATTCGTAGAACAGCTACAAAAAATACTTTATGACTTTATAAACAGCATACCTCTAGTACTGCAGGTTCACAGTCACCTCTGAGAGAATGAGTAACAGTAAATCATCCAAAACACTGCTTCTTCCCTTATTTTAAATTTAAATATGCAAAATGCTACAGAAAATTTACTGGTTCAATTTCCTTAAAAAGACAGTCTGACATTCCCCAAAAAAAGAAAAAGGAAAGTCAACTGAATGTACTCTTTGATGATCTTTTATCATGACAGAACCTGCACTGAATTCTTCTGTTTCTGTACAAGAGGTAAAGCAACACCTAAGTCGTCACATTTTCTAGAGTAAGAATTTCAAGCCTAACATTCACCTATTCTAATTCTTCAATTATTTACTAACTTTCTGTAATCCACCCTTTTCTGAAGCTCAGTAAGTACAATATCTGCTCACAATCAAGCACCATGAAACAGACCAGTGAGGCATGATTATTACAGAGATTCTATCCATTTAACCTGTATAAAATTAAAAAAATACCTAAGAATACAGAAATTCAGTGAATTAATTAATATGAAACCATCCATGGTAATATGGATTCTGAAGTAAGATTTACAGTGTCAAGACTGCCCTGTGTGATTGTTTTCATCATTATACCCAGCTGTATGTTCTCAGATTAATGCTGTATGTAAGAAATATTAGAACTCTGCCAACATTTGTAGCAGTTGTCAGAATGGGAAGTTCCTTCAATTGCTGTTAAGAGTCAGTTGCTCAATTGAAAAAGATGTGCAATAAAGCAGTGAAAGAATATCCAGTATGAAATCTGATCACACACCAAACAGGAATCAAGAACATGCCAGAATTGAATAATACTAAGAGGGTTTTCAAGTGTATTTTAAATATAGAAATGGAAATAGAGTAGATACTCTAAAGGAAAGAACACTTGACATGGATGTTTTCCACTGTAATGGGTACAAGCGGATCAAACTGCAATCAGAAAATAGAGGCTTAACTGAAGCAGGTAACTACTGCACTCAGTACAAGAACCATGCATGAACTAGTACACCTTACTTCATGTTGTACTGTGTTGAACAGGAAGAGGCTTGCTGGAAGTAACCTGTTCCTCTGTAGTTTACAGTCAGTATTCATGACCCGGGTTATGTAAAAATCGCACAAAGTGTCAAGAAAAAACATAAAATTTCTTTATATGCCCAATTATCTTGCACTGCGGTATTTGTCAACGTATGATATTGTTTGAATATTTTGGGTGGCCAGGTGTCTTAAATCTGTGTAAAAGCTGGACCTCTTTAATAAACGAAAGTGGAAGACTTGAAAACAACCACAGAGTACAAGACCAGTGTCAAACCAGAGTCTGTTTTGGTCTTCTTTTTAAAACAACACTATTTAACTAGACCAACTTGCACATATGAACAGGGCAGCAAGCCATCTTCCAAAAAATAATTCAATTACATACTAATTATGCAATATTTTAAATTAAACCCAACATGACTATCAAAAATTACTTTTCCCCCTCCCAAAGCCCCCAAAATAGTATTTTCTTACACAATACCACACCACTCTCTAAAACTTGACTTTACCAAAGTAACACACTATCACTAATGACACACATCTCATTCTCTCAGTCTTCTTGAACTCTTCTTCCCTAAAACAATGAAGTAAAGCTAACTAAAAGACTTTTGAAAGGTCACAAACAATGCACAGTGAAGTCCTGATCTTCACTTGACTCAAACTGTATCTAACAGGTATTATCAGATAACAGAAACACAAACTATCAGCAGATTTAGAACTGAAGATCCAGTATTTCTCAACATCAAAACAGATTAGCTCTCACAAACATGTAGAAAACTCTCACTTTCTGTAAGAATTGTGCTTGTGTTGACTGAAAGGTTTGACACTGACACTCCAAACAGTAACAGCAGTTCATAAACATAATGGTCCAAAATGACTTTCAAATTGTGTAACTGCATAACAACTCAAATAAATGGCAAAAATCCAGAACAACAAGAGAGAACACAAAAATTAAAATATGTTCTACTAAAATACAGCTTTCAAATTATCATTTGAAATGTTAATTTGCAGAATAAGCCAGTAAATAGCAAGTATCACAGTGTCAATTTGAAGTTGTATAAGATATAGCAAATGTGGTTTAGGGGAAAATAAACACATCGAAACAGTAATCGGGTTCTAAGCACATACAACCGAACAGGAAAAATATCCTTGAACTCTAGTACTAATGTACTTTGAACAAGCAATGTAATGCAATGCATAATCTTGAATACTAGAGGGAATTTCAGTAGACATACCTTTTCTCTCTGTTTTCTGTGCAGGGATGGAAGATGTGGATGTAGACAGTTTTGATAAAGTAGATGCTCCATTAGCATCAAAGGATTTCTTTGGCTGGTGATCAGATTGTAGAGAAAATGGACTAGGAGGAACAGTGCTTGGGGCAGCAGTTGGATGAACCACTGGTTTGATGGGATGCTGTACTGGAGTAGAACTACTGTGAGTCTCTGCTCTTGGCAGTCTGTAGTCTCTGTCATTGTGCCTGCTTGTTTGAGATAAAATATTCTGTGGGAGCATACTGCTGGTGTCACTGGAATGCTTGTCTTCCACTTTTTTTCAGGATTCCCCAAGGAACGTTGCAATAAGAAAAAAAAGATTAAATTAGAAACAAGTCTGAGATTGCAGTCACTGATTAATACAGCTGCACACCAACAACTAGAGCTGATTGAACTTCTTATGATTAAAAAAAGCCTCAAGTAGATCAGCATCAAAAAAGGCAAAATTTAATTCTACTCACTGACAAAATGCATTTTCTCTGACCTTTGCTTGATTTAGAGTTCCGGTTAAGCACTGTGTTTTGATGAAAGGCTGCTTTATAACGAGTGTTACAGTCAAGTTAACTTTTGAAGTCTCCTAAAAAAATCTAAATCAAGATCTATTATTTCCATCTTGTATTTAGTGTGAAGAGATAATTTGTGCCATTTTTCTTTTGTTCATCAAAAACCCTGAACATCAAGTATAATTTAATAGTTTCACATTCTAGCCTTCAAAGAATTCCTTTTCATGTCACTTGAGTACTACTACAACAAATTTACTTACTGTTAATTCAAGACATTTATATGTATTAAATGAGCGACTAATCTGCATTGGTCACACGATCATAGACTTTAAAATATGCTAAGTGAACATACCAAGCAAATACAGAGCAGTTCTTTTCACAGATTCTTACATTTTTCACCTGTCATAAACCAAATACTCACTGCATTATGCATGTCTGCTATCTTTTTGTAGCATCCAGTATATTTTAGCATATGCAGTAAGTTTCAGTGTACACAGAAAAACAGCCCTTTATACATCTTTACCTTGCCAAATCCCAAGAGCGTGGGTGAAGAATAATACTTTGGCTTCTACTTTTAAACGACTATGAGAACTATGCTACAAATTTACCCAAACTACATCAGCATACAGACAGAATCTTACAGTACAACTATTTTCCAGAAAAAAATTGAAAAGATTAAAGCTAGGTATCAAGACAAAAATCTCCAAGTTACAGAAATTTCTAGTCCAGGGAATATTTCACTAAGAGTAATGAGGAGGTAAAAATATGCTCTCAGTAACACATCCAAGCCTCTGAAAACCCTGATATCAAAATCCATTAAATGAGGTTATTATTTATAGATGTGAAATCTTTACTTTTAAGCTCAGAATATGACATTAGCAGTGATCATGACAGTCCAACTAAACTACAGATTATGCAAGTTGTTTAAGTAACTACCCATGAAGAAAATTAAATTCGGCAGTAAAAGCCACAAAAAGGAGAAGCACCATGAAAAGCATTAAGCAAGTATTGCACTAGTAAAGTTATTGAAAGAAACAACATTTGGGAGAGTTAACTGTGCTTTCCACTTTGGCTTTTATATATAAAAAGGTGAGGAAAAACAGCTAGGAAAGGGATTTTTAACTTTTTTCAAGTTTGGAAAAGAAAACAGTAATGCAAACAAGGCAAGAATATATTGCTATAAAAAAACCACATACTTCCACTGGCAAACCCACTGGCAGCTGTCGCCTGCATCACCTCTCTTCTGTAATCCCTATCTTTTGGAAAACTGTTAACTGACATTTTGCTTGCTTCTTTTTGCCTCTGCTCTCTGAAGAAAAGAAAACAAAAGTTAGCTAAGAACTTACATTATCTAATAATATAAGAGTTTCTGTAAGTTACATGAGATGAATTAAACTGTTAAGAGCTTGCTGCTACAGGTGGGGTTAGCAAACTCTAGCCACTGCTTCCTTACATCCGTGCTGGTTGAAGCCCACAATTCTACCAGTTTAGCTCACCAATCTTGTCAAAAAAAAAAAACCAAACAAAAAAAACCTCACCCCAAAACAAAACAAGAAACAAAAAAAACCCCAACAACAACAACAAAAGAGAACAAACAAACAACAACAAAAACCCCCAATCAAACAAAAAGCCATCCCCACACAAACCAACCATACTTCCCTCTCGAGGCTCTGGACTGTCGAGGGATAAAAGAGGTGCCAGAGGTCATGGTAAGGGCAGGAAAACAGCAGACTTAGACCACTTAGTCTTTTATAGCGGTAATCTATTAGATAAGCTCAACTGCTCTGAAATGTGCTTAAGAATATTTGTTCTTTATACAATTAAAATAAACACAAACATATACCTTTCCAGCCACTCTTTTGGTTTTTCCCATTGTGAAACTTCTGTTCGGCAGTTGTAGTAGTACTTTTTGCCTGAAGAGCTGATGTGTTCAGACCAATCATCCGCAGAATCATAAGCCTTTAAAATACAAACAGCGTTGGATGAAAGACAATTTTTTCTAATATACAAATTTAATAGCTTTCACTGTTTTTAAAACTACATTACATCCTTATATGTACCCATATCACTGCCTTCCACCATTTCTAAATGCCCGTTTCACTAATAGCTTGAAGACATGACCACTACGCTCCTGTTGCATTCTGCAGTAGTTTCCCATCAGTCCCCTTAACAAAATTTAATAGTATGTTTAGTGGGATACAGTAATGTCAATACTGATAATATTAGTCTCCTTCACCTTACAACATCCTCAAAATTATTATCTTTCCAAAATTTTTCTACAGATCACAAATTGACCAATTTTGTTTTATGGCAATTTTTAACAAATACCATTCTAACTACTAAGACTTTGATACTGAGGTGACTAAAATTCACAATATGTAATGTATTGCAAATAAGTAAAATCATACTGTCTGCTCTAGATTTACTACAAAGTTCATGAAAAATATTTCTGTATCTATATCATTTAAATAATCTAGTATTTAAAAATTAATGACAGGTAACTCAAAGCTCTAATGATTACCAGTTAGAATAGTTTTAAAACATACTACAACTGCAGGTTGGGTTTACAGAGTGGTTATAAAACAAAGACTGATGTTGGAAAACTCAAGCACATAATGTACATGCTGCCTGTCATAGACAAAATTATGAAAACATGGTGTGTATAAACGGGACAACACATGGATGAAAATCAATCACGAATACTCACTGCATCAGAAGTTTTGCTTGGATTATTGCTGGGATTAGAAGAATGTGAATTTGAACTATGAAGAGCACTGTGGTTGTGTGAATTTTCTTGTGGAGAGTAACTGGTCCCTGAAAGAAAAGAGAAAGACTTCACCATGTATGCTTTCAGAGAAATCAACCACCTGCATTCTAAAGAGGAGGAAGGGGAAAGAAGAGGCAAGGAGAGAAGGCAAGTTGTCCATACCCTGGACCACAGCATAGTTCAGATGCAGTAGTACTTCAAGAGACCACATGCACATTTCTTTTTCACATAGCATAAAACACACTTTGATTTTCTAACTACAGTAACACAGTATGCCCCTTCACTGGTCTAACTCTCAAACTTTATTCCATTACTAGCAAACAAACAGCCTTTATCATTTTGATGCTTTGAAGAG
Source organism: Corvus brachyrhynchos (assembly GCF_000691975.1). Lineage (NCBI taxonomy): Eukaryota > Metazoa > Chordata > Aves > Passeriformes > Corvidae > Corvus > Corvus brachyrhynchos. The sequence goes on along the minus strand of NW_008239547.1, from coordinate 4,000,954 downwards.
TCCTAACATGTCACTTCAGAAATTAAAAGGCATTTTCTCCTCAACATTAGATCAGAAAATTTAAATAGGCTTATCAATAGCCTGCATGGTTAGATGCATAAAATCAGGTTTTAAGCTTACTGAAGCAATGCTGTTTCCTTAAAACTGCTGTTTTCTTTTGAGACTACTTGTAATTGGCTCTAGGTAACTACTTCTGTTTATGCATACAGACCAGACTAAATTTTCCGGCACCTCAGTCTCTGCAATAAAGGTAATGGCATCTAGAATACCAAAAGCAACATTTCCCAAACTGCCACCTGCTTCTGGCCTCCCTACCAACTACTTTTCAAGGCAACCTGGTTTTCTTCAATGTGAAAACACCTGAACAGCTGAAATGAGAAAGGAGATAATTCTCAACACCTTTTAGATCTGTTTGGCTAAGCTCAAGCCACCTGAACAGTTCCATTTACAGTTAAACAAGGACATCCATTCAACTCTGCAAACTTCTTTTAAATTTCCTGATCTCTAAAATTTCTAAGCAAGTAAAAACTCGTTCATTGTTCTTTATGCAATTTTTTTCCTAAGTTTTAAATGTTCACATAAATCACACCAAACTAAGAAACATCATTTCTTACACATTTCAGGGAAACCCTACATATTCGAAATATAACACTCTCCCAGCCTTTGTTTTCCCTTTAGAAACTTCTAAATACCCAGGGGTACTACATCAAGTACCATTTGCTTCACAAGTTGTATACTAATCTAAATATGAAGCCAAAGTGATTTGAAAATGGCAAAGACTTAGTCTTATGGGAAATTACAGAAAAGAACAGTAAAGGACTGATAGGTAGGAGTGAATGGAGTCATTAAAAAAAAAATTGTTCTAAAGTCTTCCAAGAGCTACACACACAGAACATTACTAAATGACACAGTATGGCGCAGAATGAGAGTCGTTCTAACGCAAATTCTGTCTTCTGAGCCTTCTAACTATACAAGCACTGACAAAATTACTATTTCAAACTTCTTTCTTCCCACTTTTAACCATGCAGGTGAGAAAAACAGTCCATCACAAAAGCAAAGAGGTATACCATCACCAAACTGTTTAGTGCCCTACAAAGGTTAAAGATCAATTTGCACACACACGAGTTACTGCAACCTGAACCAGCACTATCTCAAAACTTTTTCCTACACTATTTTGGCTAAAATTGTATGTTATTCTCATAATATTCTCATAAAGATATGAGGGGAAAAACAAAAAGAAAAAAGAAAAACAGAGGAGTAAGTCTCATACTCAAACACAGTCTTTCAAAAGCTAGACCACAGTCCTACATCAAAAGTATCTTGCATGCTCAGAGCCAGGCAGAATGACAGCACGGGGCAAGTGAGGCTTGTCAAAGCAGTATTTACAACCATCACACACTTGTGACGCACATGCCTAACAACAACAACAAAAATACATTTACAAAAGCATTTGATTTCCTAGATATAAGTAGCATATCATAATTACAAGTACAAATGTACTCCTCAGTTACACCAACAGTCTCAATTTTTTTTAGACACTGACCAGAGTGAAATAGCTATTTAGTATTTTTGTATTAGCCATTCTTTTAGTCTTTTTTTATTTACTATAGCCTTCTACTGAGATAAAAATCATTAAAATTTCTTAATGTATTTTTATAGGTTGTTCAATGCAGATGTATTTTAATTAATTTCTGCTATGAGGTAAAATCATCTCCCTTCTTCAAGGAAAAAATGAGATGAAAATTTACCAGACAGCTTTGTTTGAACAGTCCCTTCAAAACATCAGAAAGGACCAATGCGTTTAATTTACTGTAATCCCGTACTATGGATGCAGTAACACTGTATTTTGTTCAGCATGCTCAACATGTACACCGTGATTTTTATATACTGTAGTGGCCTAAATACACCGCCACAGTGAATGGAATCTAACAGGCACTTTCCAAACATGAGAAAGAGCCAACAACATACCTATTACATCAATAAAATACTGTAAAGCCAATTCTACCCAACCCATAAACAAACCCCTCAAATTCACTGTGCAGACTTTCAAATCCCACACGGTCTATCAGCTCAGCAGCATGCCCCCAATTTCACACTGTGCCCAGCCCCAGTAATGAATCACCAAGCACCCTGCAGGAGTATCTGAGCAGCTGCAGCAAGTCACACCCACCTCCAGCTGGTCCTGATAGAGAAACACCTACTATGCAGCAGTTTCTTCAGAAGGGGCCCCAGGGGCCTCCCAGACTGCCCACCCACAGGCTCCATCCCTCTGGAATCCTGTCCTAACTGAGCTAGCCTCAGCTGCATAAAAACTGATCATGGCTGCTCCAGCAATGCCGACTGCCTCGGGCCACCAAGACAAGCATTTACAGGGCCAGCCATAAACACGTTCCAATGGTGCCTGGGACAGTTACACGGGGTAATCACAGGTGCGGGTTCACCACCCATACCTCAATTCTATTTTACACATAATACCACTTTATGTTTGGATCTCTACCCAAACTTCAGGAATGAGCATACAACAGGACTGCTAAACTGCTATTTGCTGTTGGAAAGCTTCCAAGACCAAAGCAGATTATACTCTGAAGAACGAGAATTTTAGGCACTTCATCCAAGTTAAGGGCTTAAAGACTGTATGTAAACATGACAACCATATTACCAAATTACCTTTCCACACTGAGGCAGCAAGGTTTTAGTATGTGGTTAAATCCATTCACAGCCATCATCCAGGAATCTGACAACCCAGCCAAGCAAGCAGTGCCAGCTCAGGCTGTCTGAGAAAGTTGCTGAAGATGTTTAACAGGCCAGAAAGCAACCCACAAGCAGAAGTCTACCTCTAAAAACAAGGGGGGTTCGCCTCACTTGAATGCTAGGCTTCACCATTAGCAAAGCCTAACTCCAAGCCATTCTAAGGTGGCTGTGACTTGCAAACAGCTCTGCATCTCCCAGCTGCACGTCTGGCAAAGCAGATCATGAGAACAGGATCACTAAGACTAGTCCATACCCCAGAAACAGGCCTGGTAAGGTAGATAGCATACTACTGTCCCTTGAGACAGCTCCCCATGGCACTTCTTACGTTTTCCTTTTACAGTTAGACCTTCCTTACTAGTTCCACTTTCTTCAGTAAAGAGGAACAAAGACTTGTTTTTAAACTCCTTAATTAGCGTATTTTCAGATTTAGCAATTGCTAATATATCTTTGACATGCCATAGGGAAATTCATACTGTGTTATAAATACTCCAGTTTCAGAACTCCCCATGGAAATGTTTAGTGCACAATCACAGCGAGTTTCCTCAGTTTAATCATTATTTTGAAAGCAGTTAAAGCTGGAAAGAGCTACTCCTAACTGGAAGATGGCCAACAAGGGCATCAGCACTACACTTACATAAAACTGTAGTAGTGCAACCACGTGAGCAAGTCTTCCCTAGTGATGAACAAGTCATAGGGCAGGTCAGAGTCAAGGTTAAAATATCACAGCTATCTCTGAGTCTTTCCAACAAAAATCACATCCTCCTTACTAATGCATGAAGATCACCAGAAAGCACAAAGAGCAAAGGTCTGGGAACCAATGCAAAACTGACTTAATGCCTACTACAGATCTGAGACTCTGTCACACTAAGACTCATTTTAATGTTTTTGTAAGTTGTTTCCATATCCCAACTGCTGAATCCAAGACACTTTGAACTGCAACAAGGGCTCAAAACTGTGCCAGACTTGAAAAACAGATTTAACATAGGATGAAATAAGAATACTCCATTTTGCAATACAGTCAACTTTCTCTAGCAATTATCACATTTAATTAACATTTCCATTAACCACACTTAATTAGCATCTCCATTAACACCACTTCACTTCTGAAATTATAAAAAGTTCAAATTCTGAGTTAACTAAGGATCAGACTGCTCTAATGAAGCACCTGGTTTCCCTTCTCCCCTGCCATTTTTCAAGACCAAGCCGAAACTCTTTCCTTTCCAAAACCTATACACCTATACTGGCAATTACAGCATCTACCTGCAACCACCTAAAATAAATTCTTGCCACTTGATTAGAATAATCAAATACATAACTGTGCATTCCCCGCCATCCTCTGGCATCCAAGTATCTTAGCCTAATTTACTCTTTTTGGTTCATGACATTGTACAGTATCATAATCATAAGATCTCCAACTGAAATGCACAACTTGGAACAGAGAGACATTCGAGTTGCAGTATATATACTGTTGTACCACAGACAGTTAACTTGATACAGTTCACCACTGATAGAGCATTTATGTTTTCTTTTCAGCCAGAAAAATACCTTGTTAATATCCTCTCATTTTGTCTATAATAAAAAATGTCAGTGTAGATATAAAATAAAGGAAGTTCCCAAGTGCTCACCAGCTGGAACTCAAAGACAGTCTGCTCCTTCAGCTCCTCCAGAGGGAACTGGGATTCAGGAAGGGCTCTAGGAGTGTCACCGTTTCTGTGCCCACCTATTAGGCATGTGGAAAGAAACATTGGGCAGCAGAAAAGCAAGGAAGGTCATTACATTTGTGACAACTCCATACATACTGTTCCATGACTCCATGTTCCACCTCTCAGCTAACATGCAATCAAATTCATTAAACTAGAGACAATATCAGAACCTCAACCTTCTCAAAAGAACAAATACTACCCAAATGACAGATACTAATTGGTTGTTAACAGAGAAAACAGGAAGATAGTTTATGGTGGTGATATTTTATGGGGATAACTAATTGAGAAGACTTCTTCAAACAGTGAAAATGATAGAAATTTATCTAGGATAAGCCTAAATTAAAACGTCTAAAGTGTATTTCAACTGGCTTTGTTACTTCAGTGCAAATCTTCATGCAGAACACTTTCTAAAGTACTGCATATGGGAGGAAATAAAGCAACACAATAGGAACACAATACCCAACATGCCAGCAGTAACAGAACAGGCTAGCAAGGCCATTTTTGATTTGCCAAATGTAAAAGTAATACAACAGAACAATTTTTCTTCACTGTTTTTTTATGTGACCTGCTGTATTGAAATAAACATGGCTGCCTTCCATACGCAACCAAAAGCATAAAAACTTGCAATTTTCCTAGCAGAGCAGCAGCCTCAGAGAATACACCAACTGTGAAGTAACATTTTCCAGAAATCCATAACCTACAAAGTTGAATGCACAATGCTCTGCCAAAAGAAAGGAAATCTAGCCTGATCACTGTACTGCCCAACTACATACTCATTATGCCCCCCCAAATAAATGTTTTATAGCAGTCAACAAGTAGCTCTATCGAGCAAAAAAACTTACAAAGTCTTATTTCATTCCCTATCCTTCTGTCCTGCCACACTGCCAATCCAGGACAGCAAAGTCTGTATTGTTTTGCACTATCCAAGTCACAGGGTAATCATTCCAATGTAAAGAAGTTCTCTTTTCCTGCAAGTTACCATTCACATAGAATTTGATGGACATCAGCCATAAACATTACTATAAACAAACCAGGGGTCATACATACATGGAGTGGCACAAACAACCAATAACAGATGAAAATTATACTGTAAACATATAGTTTCATTCATAATAGAATTTTTCTTCTAAAATGGTAGTAAGACAACGACACCTTGAGAAGGAAAAGTCAGGGGCAGTAAACTAATGAAAGTCAAGGACTCGTATTGTTTTACTAATGCAATACTGAGCAAAATCCAAGGCAATACTGATTATTAAAATGAAAAAGATAAAGTTAAATCTTACACATTGCATAATGTACAGTACATTTAATTTGCTCTTTTCTGCCTACATTTTTATTTTTAATTAGTTCTTTGAAAACTATCAGGTTCACTAGCAAGGTACACTGAATGCAGTGATCTACTGTATGATCCAGTACTCAAATGTCACAAATCATACAGCTGAAAAAAGCCTAAGGGATGAAAATTGGATTTTCAGCACACTCTAGACAGAATTTCCACCAACTTTCTTCATCAAAAAGAAACAGTATATTGTCATTTTCCTTGATACCTCAACTATTGAAATAATAATAAACAAAGACTAGACAAATAATTTTACCATCACCCATAAAGATGTTTATTCTTTACTTTGAAGTGGGGTAAACAGTATCATTTGAAAGAATTGGCCTGTTTCTCGATAAGGCAAATTCCAACCACCTTCTAAACATTTCTAATAAGACTCAGAGATTACTAAAGTAGATTGAACAAATTATAATCTACAAAATGGATTTATGTGAAATTAAAAACTATGGGTAGCCAAATTCTTCAGATTGACACCAGTGATTTTCTCCCTTTAGGAAACCTTAGGTTCAGGTCACCTAATAAAATAAAAAAATCCTCAACACTGCTGAACATTTACTAAGACACCCACTTCACTTGAGATCAATCGACTTGAAAAAAGCAGCTTAAGCAGTTTTACCCATGGAAAATGTGAGAATTTCAGCAACACAGAGTCGTATTCCTAACTCTCTGGCTCACGATACTAAAAGATTTCAGTGTGTTTAATAAAAAAAACAAACTCCTTGTTAAACATCACTAATGACAGTTTAAAGTATTTTAAGCTTGCAACACTAATTAACATTACCATATATGTACTAAGGAGCAGGACATTGCTCTAAAAAGAAAGGAGGTAGATTGAGAATAAAGCCAAACTCTGCCTTTGTTCTGGACTGTAGCTCATAAAACATTTACATCTCTAATACAGTGTCAGAGACTGCTCAAGAGAGGTTCTTCTCACCTCAAGTAGCAGCTTCATATGGAGACTTTTAATTATTATGACCTGCAAAAACAGATGTGTTAAACTGACAGCTAGAATCCTTACCACAAACTAAAAACCACGTTATCTGAACTCCACATGGATCAGCACAGCAAATGGGCAATAGACTGAATTTCCCCCTTCTAAGCCCCCCTCAGCAACACACCACGAAATCCAAATGACCCTCCCACGAACATACTGTAATACAGCACTAAGAGAGTGGAGCTCAGTGATGGCAGCCTAACAGCACCACAACACACTCTCCTACCTCCAGCAACAACACTTCCACAAAACTCATCAACTAGGAGTAAGCAGAAGACTGAATCTCTATTTCTGTAATTACTGATTCACATTAATTGACAGTAGATAATTCCAAATTTATAAGGTTTTTTTCCTCTCGAAAGCCAATAAATCTAGAGAACTCAAGACATTTCTAAAAATATATTAGTCATCTGGGGCAACAGGCACATACTCATATGCTTCACAAAAATTAGGCTCAAGGGATACTAAAATGATAAACAATTCCTTTAACATTGCAGGAGAGGGAGGGGGCAAACATCATAAATTTTACTTCTCATTCAGGGAGCTTCTCAAAGAACATAAAACATTGGAAGAACCACTGATGTTTAACAATGCACACCTCAGATGGGAGTTACTCGAATGCAGACACTTTATGAAAACTGTGTATGTCAGTATTTTAAGATTACAAACAGCAGAGTAATACTGTGAAAGACTGACACACCATAACCCAGTCATCACAAACTGCAGTTTGATTAAAATCAGGGGTCACGCAAAACAATTTCTGCTTACAAAGGAAAAAAAAAGCAGTTGCCCAAACACAGCTCTGAGACTATTTTCCCTTTTTCTATGTATCCACAGAACCAAATTAGTACTCAGAAGCTCCAAACAAATAAGTAAGATACGACAACTTAATCTCCCTAACAGAATCCACAGAGTAAAAATAAGGCTAATTAAGAACAAGGCCAGGTTGTTTAGCAACTCTCAAATTTCTTTTGATGTTTTGAGGATAGCTTCTTGAGGACAGAGAAATTTAAACAGAAGACCCTGTGAATGTAATATTACTTACAGAGGAACTTGCATTGAATGTTTCCATTACTAGGCTTAGAATAAGGAAGGTGAAGCTACAGGCTTTTATGAACATAGGTAGTGCCATACAGTGTGATAAATGCTGGAGACCATCATCCCATCTTAAGTTTCCCTCATCTCAACTGAGCGTGCACCATTCAGAATCAGCAATTCAACAAGTAAACGGCGTTGTAGAAGTACTAAAAAAAGGGAGTCTCTGTTATAAAACATCACTGCAATCCTGCAACATGGTCACACATGTAAGTAACGCACTTACATCCTTAATGAGAAAGCTGTGGCAGAATCAATGTCTAGCCACATTAAAATAAGGCAAGAAAAAAGGCACCATGTATCTCCCTTCTTAAATGTGCCTTAAAAATAGTAAGTCAGATTATCTCAAATTCGTATCTCAAGATACATCAAACACAACAGAAGAACCAATCTCCACTTCAATACCAGATCATTCCTTGAGTGCTACTAATATTTGTTATTTGAAGAGAACTTTCTTTTCTTCTAAGACTACAGCAATGTCCATGTCTCAATAAAACAGAGAAAGCATTATTTCACCTAAAATTTACATACTGAGTGATCTGCCTATACAGAATTCTGGAATACTTCTGTTTTCAGAAAGATTACTCCTTTTTGCTTGGACATGTTATTTTTTTCACCACAAATGAGCAAGCTAACTTGAAAATATTTAGTATTAAAAGCAGCAATTGGTCATTAAACTTTTACATAACTTGAGAAATCATTAGGTTTAGACAAAATACATCTTCAGTTCTGGACATACTATGCCATGTGTACTTATTACCGTGCAACAAGTATAATTTTAATTTCATGCTTATTTAATTTCTATCTGGGAATTGTTTCTGAAAAGAAGTGATACTATTAACACTCCAAAAAAAAAAAAAAAAAAAAAAAAAAGGCAAGTCAAATTAATTTCTGTCACATAGAAATTCTTCATTAATAAAGGAATGCTGGCCCACAGCTCGGGGTGGAAGCAAATATGGCAAGCAAGGACTGACCTAAGAATTAATATATATAGTGTTGTGGTTTTAAAAAAACCAGATTCACAGCTTTATTTCAGGCTGGCCCAGCTCAGCTTAACAAAGCTTAGTTCATCTTAACAAAGGTATTGAGCAACAGGGCTTTCAAGCATCTAAAGTACAATAGGTGACAAGACAATTCATCCCTCTTCCCATTAAGTAATTCTTAAATATATACATAAAATTCAACTGGTCTTTCCTGGAACTACCTTACTATAGGAAAATAAGCCTCTTAACAAAAGCTGCTTATTACGTTTACAAATTCAAAATCTATTTTACAATTGTTTGATTGCCTAAGCGTCTCATTTTATTTCCCTAGTTAAGTAAACACTCTCAAAAGGATTATACAAAAACTGCAACCATTACTATAGACAGCATTTAGCCAGTAAGAGGTGAACTTTACACTACTTGAGGAGGATCATATTATTTCTTGTATTAAAACAAGCATAAATAGCATTCTTTCAAATGAACAGTTTTTAAAATTAAGTCTTTGTTAATCTGTCAGCAGCAGGTGTCTGAATGAGGAATCTACTTGAATGACTTAACTAGATGAGATCTGAACTCCCCCCTATGTTATTCAAGGGGCACAGCTGGTATGAAGACACCAGCATCCAGAAGATCATAATTATGTGAAATAAATACAGCAGAAAAAAAAAAATAGGTAGAGCACATTACCTAACTTGTATTGCAGAGTTTATGAACCAATGTGCATTACTTATTCTATACCTTAATAAAAAAAATTCTTTGTGGTTTTTCCACATTTGGGAGTGAATAGGTATGTTTGAAACATACAAATGAGATGAGCAGGACAGACCATAATTTCCTTTCCCTGTTTTCGCCCGATAGACATGGATAATTGATAACTCTGCTGCTTGAACAAACTCAGCAACAAACCTAGAAAAACACTGAGGAAGACTGTTGCTTTGGAAGGACATAAAAAAGTGCAATATTTAAGAAATGTGGGGAACCAACGCAGAGGAACTAATCTGTGTAACTGGGATGGAACTGTAAATCTTCTTCATGGAAGTATTTTCAGAAAGACTGACATGCCTAAATACATACAGCAGGTCAGAGAAATTAGTTGACAGGTATCAGAAAAGTAATGATAAATGTTTAGACCAAAAAAAAAATCCTTCTGAAGATTTCTGCTGCCCCTCAGACACAGGGAATTTAGCTCATTTAGCTCTGGACACTAATTGTTCATATTTCCGGCTGCCTTTTCCTTGTCCTGAAGCACTTGAATACTGTTTTACATCTCTTTTTTGACTGATGACAAAAGAAGGGTATTAGCATTTTTTATCATACCGCTGTTGTAGAAACAAAACAAGTAATGTTTTAACACTGCGACAAAAAAATTGCATTTAATGTTGACAGACCATTCCTTTGCAACTCTCCTCTGTAACAACAGTCGCAGTAAGGCACAGATGATTATTCCAAAGTCCCACAGGGCCTAATCACGCATCTCTAGGCCTAGGTTTCCAATTTCCAACACAATGTAACATTGCTGCATGCATGGAAATGTAAGTCAAAGCCACAAAAGCTTAACAGACATCTCTTAATCCATCTGGTAAAAAGAGCGAAGTCTCTTATCAGTCTTCTGCTCAGAAATGTATCTCCCTTTCCAGTCACCTGGAGGACCAACTTTCCAACTGGACATACCAAAGGGGGACCCTTATCACCGTCTGTAAGTATGTGAATGGAGGGTGTCAGAGGATGGATCCAGGCTCCTCTTAGTGCCAAACAGGTCAAGAAGCAATGAGCAGGAACTGAGGCACAGAAGTTCCACCTGATTATGAGGAAGAACTTCTTTACTGTGCGGGTGACAGAGCACTGGAACAGGTTGCTCAGGGAGGTTACAGCATCTCCGTCACTGGAGAGATTGAAGAACCATCTGGACACAATCCTTTGTCATATGCTCTGGGACGACCCTGCTTGAGCAGAGAGTTTGGACCAGACCCACTGTGGCCCATTCCAACCTGACCCATTCTGTGATTATTCTTGAATAGTATTCCCTGAGTCTACTTCCAGTCAACAGGCAAGTACAATTTGTGCCTTAGAACATGCATCTCGCTTCACAAGCATGAAAGCAGTAAGAAAAAGGGAAACACTGCCCAAGAGGAAAAGAAGGGGTGCAAAAGTTTATGTAAGAGAATTCCAGGCTATTTCAGTATCTGTTTAAAATTACCACAGCAGGAAGATAGGTGAATATCACGTTCAAGAGATGTCTTTGAATAATTTAGAAAGTGTTTAAGTTTACAGGATGAGCAATTTGTTTTAGAAGCTTACACTTCAGATATTGACCCAATTTTGTTCCCTAAATATTCATCACCATAGACCTTCCACTTACTACAGATTAATGAATTTCAAAATACTCTTTCACAAAACAACACTTCTGACAAAAATGTCAATAAATACAAATTTTAACCTAGGGTATAATTCTGAGATTACTCCCTGTACATACAGATGCAGGCAGAAAGCTCTGATTTCAGAAAAGCGGTAAAATGTTCAGGAAAAGTTTGGTAACCCACAAGTGCCATGGTAGTATTTCTCTAACAGACTGAAGTACTGAAGGGATACAGGTTCATGACAAAATCCAGACATGAATTCCCTGTATGATAAGGCTAATGCTAAGGCTAATGCTATCAAATGGAAACCCACACTAGTTTAGTAGGAAAGCAAACCTGCAGAACAGAGTAGAACAGTAAAAACACAGGTATTAAAAGCATTCTTATACTACTAGCAAATATCACTGGGATAAAGGAACAGGTAATGGACTTAGATACTTTTTAGGGTAGCTTTATTTTTGTAAGTTAGGAAGTCTGTTAAAGGTCTTCAAGGAAACAGAATCTTCTAATACTGAAGTTATAGCAGGGAACACCTGCAGTGAAGTACAATAAAGTCTGGTGACCCTTTTATAATACAAGGGAAAACAGAAACACTGTTGTTATCGTACGATGAATATTAAGAAATGCTTCTTCTTCTTAAGTGCTACATGTACTTCCAGAAAGGATTCATTTTTACACTACAACAAACTACTGACAAAATGTAAGCCTTAGTGTTAAGAACTGCCTTTTGTTGCCAGTACCATTTTTTTTCTTACTGAAGAGTAACATAGGGAATGATCTCTGTACAGCAAGAGGTTTTTCCCTGAAAATGCCTATGAAATTGCATAAAAGCCTGACTTTGTAAACAAATGCAGTTACCACTGCAAGTTGGGTGCCATTAAATTACTATTATTCACAGTAACGTTATTACAGCATCACCTCCCCTCTCAGCCAAAACAGAGGCAGAGCATTCTCTTCCAAGTTCTGCACAGTTTCAGTGATACTTGGCTTACTGGATACTTTACAATGAATAGGTAGAAATGGTCAGGAAAACAAATGTAAACTGTCAATAAACAGTTTTTTTCTTAGAAAGCAGCCATGTCCCAAAACATGGTTAAGGAATAATTCTAATCAGGGGCCATTTGGGAATGCAGAGCAATCCCAGTAAAAAACTACTACATAATTTACAAATTGCTATCTTGACTACAGCCTAGTAGCAGGCAGCTCATCAGAAACTAATAGTTTTCATTACTTCATCTTCAGAAAAGCAACCCAAAAGTACAAGTTTACAGAAAATGAATATGCAGTTTACTAAAGTCAGAGGCAAATAGCATACATTAAAGCATGATGCTAAGTAAAAATCATTCCCTTATGATTAGCTTCCATACCAAAGACAAGCAAATTCACCAAATCTTGTATACAGTTAGTTATTTTCTCTTTCCCAAAACATAAAATATGCTTACGTACAAAACCTTACCAGGTCTAGCAGGCAGACTGACTTGAACATATTACATTTACAATCCAGTGAATTCTTAAAACTAAGATACATATTTGCTTAAACACAACAACTATAAATGGAAACCTTCAGAGGACCCATTTACAGAACAGAATTCTACACTCTCACAAATAAAAGAACGTAAAAACAGTAAGAAAAAATTCCCAATGTCAAAGTCCTAATAGCAATAGAGTTTGGAAAGCAACTGCATCAACAGGTTACAAACAAACAGCAATGCTTATTAACATTTGATGCAGCCTCCATTTCAGATCAAGTCTCCCACTAATACATCTTTACCCTAGCAACCTACACCAGATACTTCAACTTCATTAAGAGAAACAGAGGACTCCATCCACCTACATGAATAAAGACTTAGCATTTAATACCATCATATTAATATCACAATTCTTACCTAACATCAATAATATAAAATTAGGGGTTTGTATCATCCATTCTGTGCTACTTAAAAGCAAGCTTTGCAAGTACTTTTCAAAAACAATTTTCAGTATTAATATTCTAAACCTCTAAATTTAAAGAGTACAAACACAAGTCATATCTGTTACTGTGATTCTATGAGCACATACTTTTCAATTTCTTTTCTACTAGAGATCCTCACAACAGAGTAACACAAAAAAATGGTTATACAACTGATCCAGCAAAAACTCACCTCAAAAGTATTTCCAAATCCACTGAGTAAATGGAAAGCTACTTTCTATCTAGAAGTTCTAAACTGGAAAGCAAACTTAAAATTAAAACCCTGTCTGAAGGCAGTAGAACTAGTAACACTTAAAAAAAAGCTTATATAAATATCAGAAAACAGAAACTTTTCCCGATTTTTTGTTTTAAATCCAGAGAAAAGCTTCTAAAAGGTGTATGATCCTGGAAGCAATTCTATTTTTCTTAAAACACAAACCAGCCACCAACCCCTACCTCCTTTAAAGCCACCCAAAAAGCCAACATTCAAGGAATAGTGAAGTGAATCACTAAATCTACACTTGGCTGTTGGGGGGTATTCAAAGTATGTTTCATGGAGAGCTCACTCTCCTTTGTGATCAGACTTCTCTCATCCCAGCTTTGACTGTACAGTTACAGCGAGGAAATGGTTTTCATAGTAATGAATAATTGCTTTAACATTAACAGCAGTCAATACTACCTGCATAGATAGAATCTACTCCAGCTTCTTTCTGAATCCTTCGCTATGTCCATGACTCTCAGACATGCCTCCTTCCACCTATCCTGCAATTCCCTCTTCGCAAGGCCAATTGCCCGAGCATCTCCAATTCTCTTGCAGCTGCCCCAACACCCCCCCACTCACTGTTTACTTCACTGGTCAATGATTCACACTAATTTAATCAGCAGTTCCCCTCCACTGCCAGGGCTGCTAGAACAGGAACCTAACACAGTTCTCTGTTTAGGAGTTTGCTGTCCCTTTGCTATGAGGACTCTGAACTCCTTCAGGAACCAGTGGAAATAAAGCAAGCCAACACAGAATCACAGAAGCTCCCACCACCACTTTGGTAAAAACAGGAACTCATTATTTAAATTATTTCGTTCAGCCTCTAATAGTAGGATTTTTAATTCCAGAACTGTATTAGTCAGTAACAGCGGTCACTGACAAGTGTTCTTAATTGCCAATTAAAAAAAAAAAAAAAAAAAAACACGTGCAAAAGAAACAGTCACAAAGCTTCAGTTATACTTCGGAATTTAAATATCACAAGTTATAATCAAATTTCATTAAAACAGCCTACACAATAGCACACAATTCAGGAAAATATTTCATGCTATGTACATTTACACTCTCCAGTTATTTTAAGCAATTCAGTAAGATCATGGCATGAAGCACACAAAGTCTCAAAGTCTCTTAAATGTAAATGTAGTGAAACATGCAGTATTTTCTTCAGAGCAAGAAACAACTGAGTACAGGTGCCTTAACTGAACTAACCTTTTCTGTATAAAGTTCTACTGTGTATCTTAGTGGGTCATTCTGCTCCATACAGTTAAGTAAGTATCCCTTTACCCTTTTTTTACCAAGGGTTGCATCTCGCATTTTTGCTCTTAAATTATATATATCTATATATCTCCCTTTCATTATTCCCAAAGCTACCCTACTTATCTGCCCTCTTTATTTTCTTTCCTGTACACCAGTATCATGTCATTCATGCATTTAAAAAGACCTACAACAGCCTTCCATCCTCAAGCATGAGAGCCCTCAAATCTTTGTATTTCCCTTTTTCTTTAATGGAAACATTTTTCCAAATCTACAAGGCCCTTCATAGTTCTATTCCCCATAAACAATGCTGGCTTTAAGTCCCTATTTGTTACTGTTAAGAAACTTCACACTCGAGTTGGTCTCGTAAGACCCCCTAATCTCTTCAAACCCCACACTTGCCTATAGCAGCTGACCTAAAAACAAGAGATGCACTGAGGGGGGGAAGCTGTTCATTATGTTTTAAACACTTGCACACAGAGAATGCCCCCATGCACAGGGACCTGAAAGCAAGAACAAAGTTAAGGCAGTTTTTTAATATGCTGAATATACAAGTACTCTTAGGAAACCAGGGATGTGACAAAAACTTGCAATTACTCCATCATGTTTAGTCCAAGGTAAACTTGGAAGTCTCTCTCCAGAGAACGACTGTCTCTGTACACAGTCTCTTTCCACAGAAACCATGCAGTAAGCAACTCTGAAAAATGCTTTGTTTGCACTGTATCAGTATGGAGGGCTTACCCGTAACACATTTTAAAACCTTAATTGAATTTCTTACCATGGATTACAATTCTACAAAGATTCTGCCATGAATATTACAAAAATAAGCTGTTACAAAAAATACCTTTATACACACACTAAAGATATTAATAGGAGGTGGTTCTACCATTTTTGAGTAATTAATTTTCAGTCAATTCCTGCCCTTGTATTTTAAATGTGTACACTTACATCTTGAAATGACATTTAAATGACATTCTGCATTTACCACAACGACATGAACCAGTCATGACTAAATCAGCGTGCTACACCACTGAAACTTCCTGTTTCACTTCAGAGCTAAAATTACTGAGATGTATAGGAGTTCTTTCTATACACTGAGAGTGAGAGATCAGGTTAAATTGGCTTTATGTTCAGCAGTAATACTCCAGATTTATGTCCTATTTTGTTTTCTGAGGTATGAGAGAAGAGATTGCTTGTTTGGGACTTTAATTCAGTTTTGGAAAATAAATACTAGAGATGTTTTAATGAGATTGGCTTTGTTAAGTTCAGGTAGATCACAGGAAGGCTGTAACACCTGTAGCAGTTTCAAATCAAGCAACACCAATTTTAAAATAGTGCACAGCAATTAAAAAAATAAAAACCATCCAACTTCTTTCCTCCTCTCTGAAGAATGTAAAAAAGAAAACAAGACAGACAATTACAGTAGCATCAAAGCCAATTAATACTCTTCAGTCATATTAAGGCTTAGATGAAAAATGTTAGCACTTTAGCAATTTCTTTTTTCCCCTGTATGTCTCTAATTGCAAAACTAAGGGAATACTTTGGCAATAGCAGCCCTCCAGTGTAATTCAATAGACAGAGAACAAGGTAAATTATTTTATTATGTCTTTTGCATATTAGCAATATGCAAATGTCCGTTATACTATAGCATTTCACCCATATTCTAACACCTACCTTCAATTCATACTGACAGAAATATTCAGTACATCAAAAACAAATTGATATCCTTCTGCCCACATCCACTTAGCTTTGGTTTACTATGTACAGTACACAGGATCCAACATAACTTTGGTTGTTCTGAACGTATTTAACTAAGGTGAAACTGTGGCCAAACTAACTTTACTTAGGACACACACACAGAAAAAAAAAATCACTTATTTACATTAAACAATACAAATGTTCTACTTTTAAAATTAGTAATTTCCCTCAGACTGTTGAAGACTACTTCCTTCTTCCAGTCTGTTAACACATGATGTGCAAATGCCTGCTTTCACATCAGAATAAATGAAACTTTCCACTGTCTTAACCAGGAGAAGGTACAGTGGGATGGTGTTCCTTCCATTTACAAAACTACAAATAATTCATTTTCCTTCATCCTTACTGTATGCATACATGCTTCAGACCATTCCCCAACTATTAAATCCAGCTGGATTCTGTAAGAACTTTAGAATGTCTTTCCTATAGTACAACACTTCCAACACACAAATAAGTAAATGTACTCCCCACATAAAGCCTCATTCTCCAGATGTTTTCATATACGCATAATTCCACTAAATGCAGCTCAGTTGAAGCAGAAAAAATCACCGACTGCAACAAAAGCAAGTAGAATTGCAAGAGTATGTAGGACTAGTATCTTTGGACAGGTGAACAGGAAATAAAAGAGGACGCCTCTGTATCCTGAGAAGTAGCACAGAATAGCAGCGTATGGGCATAGCACATGCATTTAATTCTGAGATTACAACACTTTCAGTTGTGATCAGATACAATCAAAATCAGTGTACTAACAAAGAGGCATGTTTTTTAATCCATCTACACACTTCTATGACATTACCAGTGGTCTACAGAGCTTTTGCATTAAGTCAAAGAAGGAAAAACAAATAGGATTTATAAGAACAACTGGGTACCATGAACACATTTGTGGTGTGGAACTAGTATTTCCTAAAAACGCACTTGAAAGATACTTCCTTTATTTTACTATAACTATTATATCTAGTAAAACTAGTGCAGCAATAAATGTATATGTACATCAGAATTTGTTAGCTTTATACAGAACAAAGAAGCACTGAGTTAAAGCTCCAAATTCTCTACTTGAATACTTCACTTTGTAACTTGACACAAAGACCAATTAAGAAAACAAAAAAACACCTTTCCAAATTCAGACAGTAACTGCTATTTTCTAAACTCTGGCTGTTTGTTATCTTAACACTGTTTATTACCTGGAAAAGCCTATTCTTTTTCTAGGAAGCAGGGATACAAAGATCAGTTAAGAAATACTGGAGATATTACTACTGTCTATAAACAGGTAAAAACACAGTAGGCAGACTTGACTGTGAACACACTTCTTAAAGCTCCTGTCAAGAAAGGCTCTAGTATGTGCTACCTTTCATTATAATTTTCTAATTATTAAGAGTTCTACATAGCAGCTAAATACAAAGAAGCTTTTTTCATTTCTGATGGGGTTTAGTCTACGGAGAATGTACCTACACAGTACAGCACCACAATACACAAAGTTATTAAAAAGGATCCAAACCAGCCAATATTTATTGATAATGAAAAATCCAGAAAACTATTTCATGTTATCAAATGTTGCAGTATGTCTAAAATAAATGAGACATACTACTTAAAAAGAAGAAGGTTTATTTAATCTTTGGGACTACAAGGAAAACTAGCATACCTGTAAAAATCAGAAAATTAATAGGTTTTACAGTGCCTAAATGATTGCTTCCAATTAAATTCTCATTTTGGGTTCACTGCAGTCTCCCTAGCAGAGTACGAGGCACATTTAGTGCAAGACATCACCTGAGTGATAATGCCTAATTTTAATGAGAAATTAGTGATTGCTTAAGTAAAAGTTTGTTAAAGATAACTCACCACCATCCCTCTCTCTAACTCTGTGAGTATGCACACTTTTTGCTTTACTGTGCCCTGTGTTGTCACCGTATTTGTTTTCAGGGCTGTCAGAGCGCCGCAGCATTTTATTTGGTGGTGAAGGATCTGTGGTGTCTCGCATCTTGTCATGACGGTGATCACCACCACTGGGGTGACTCTTGGATGAGTACTTAAGAGCCTGTAAAAGATCACAAGAAAACAGGCATTCACATTAGAAATAAAATTTTGGGATTTTTTTCTTTTTCAAAAGTACTTTAAAAAGTTAATTAATTTGAATTCCCTATTAAAGAAAAAAATCAGCATTAATCTTTCCAGTTTTAATTAACTACATTAAAGCAACAAGTTCTGTAATTAGAACTCAAACCACTTTCTCCCACTATTATATCCAATGTAACACTTGCTGTTAAGAAGAACCTAATTTCTCTATCTTTTCACTGATGGACTACACACTTTCTGCAGTAAATGGGCCACAGTTCTTCTACACCTCTGGGAGAAGAGTAAGTCTCCATTTGTTATTAGGAATACAAACTTAAAGTTACACTGAATCAGTGTAAACCTTGAATATGTCCTCCATACTCTAGTAAAGACCATTCCATTTCACCATTACCTTGCACCTTGGTGATGTTTTTTTCAGTACTAACATCCTTGTCACAGATGTAATTAAAGAAAAAGAATTCTAGGGGGCCAAAACATGTAATGTGACAATTAATTTTGAAGTCTTTACCAGAAATTACATGTTCTGCCTCACTCTGACCTGCTTGGTTTTGCAGTGTGAACTCCTGAAGGCAAGTGTTTACATTTACGTGAACTGTCACTGACAGGTGCCTTGGACTGCTGTACTGCACTTCAGTGATTCAAATACACAGAAATGCAGTAGAACAGTTCAATTCAGAGCCTATGGAGAGCAGTATCACAACATACAGCTTTCCACAGACTCAAACCTCGACAATGGGTTTTTTTCAGTAGACACAGCAAAGAAGCACTCTATCCACCTTACAGAAACTGAGGCTGTTGTCAGTAGCTCAAGGATTTGATTGTTTCTGAACATGCCTAGCAGCTGGCAACTGCAGAAATTAAGCTTCAATCACAACTCCAAGTTGGTCAGGGTCTAAACCCGTGCCCCGCTCAGGTTACAGCCCACAGCAGCAGTTTTGGGGAGAATAAAGGACTTTGGGGAGGGGGTGGGGGCGTGGAAGAACAAGACTCCTTTTGTTTTTAGAAAAAAAACATTCACCGCCCCTGGGTCTCCACTCCACCGTGGCTGACCCTGGCTCCCCCGCCCGCCCCTCGCACCCTCCCCGACTCCCAGGCCTGAGCCCCGCACGGGTCGCACTAGGCCGCTCCTGCTC
>NW_008239547.1:3948809-3979669 GCF_000691975.1 Corvus brachyrhynchos | reverse complement strand
GGGAAGGTTCTCCGCTGTTGTCAGTGCCTGCTGAGCCCCTCAGGGTGGTGCCCGGTGACAGGACGAGGAGCGATGGCTATAAACTAAAACACAAGAAGTTTCACCTCAGCATGAGGAAGAACTTCCTCGTGTTGAGGGTGGAAAAGCACTGGAATAGGCTGCCCGGGAAGGGCGTGAAGTGTGCTTCTGTGGAGACATTCGGAACCCACTTAGATGCGTTCCTGTATCACCTGCTCTAGGTGACCCTGCTTTGCCAGGGGGTTGGACTGGGTGATCTCTAGAAGTCTCTTCCAACCCGAAGAATTCTGTGATTCTGTAATTCTTGCTCTTTTCTGAGCAGGCCCTTGGAGTTTGACGTACAAAGCATCCTATATTCAGGATTGTATAAAAGTATTGTAAAACATATCATGAATACTTTGATACCATTGCCATGACCGTGTCATAGGAGCCAGCAGTTTTCAGTAAAGGTTTAAGAGCAGATGCCAGATTTTGCCTTGTCCCCCTCCTGAACAGGGAAGAGATGTGACACATCTCAGAGTGGGCATGTTAACCTTAAATAGAGAACCTTGCCCCGTGGCTCCATCTGTGCTAGTGAAGCATTATTCATGTTAACACTCTTACAATTTTTTTTTCTGTTTCTTTGTTTGTTTGTTTGTTTTCCTTTAATTGGAGTGCAGAAGGCCGTTGCTGAAAGGGGACTTCAGGGAGTGAGTGCAGGATGACTCAGCAGGGAGCTGTTCTTCAGGGTTACAATAATGAGCTAGTGAAATGCATTGAAGATTTATGTATGCAAAAAGAAGAACTGAACAAACAAATCCGGCAAGCAGAAGAGGAAAAGAATAAACTCCAGCATGAAATTCAAGTTCTCAGTGAACAGTTGGAATGTGTATGTGAAAACCTGGCCCAAAAGGTGGCTTCACGGAATGAGCTTGATAAAATACTTGCTGAAACTGAAGCTGCTTACATGAAGATTTTGGATAGCTCTAGAACTTTACTTAATGTCCTGAAGAAGGAAGTGGGAAGCTTAAAGCATTCACCAGATCTGAAAACCAATGTAACGTGAAACAGTCAAATGTTTGGACTCTCCAGTTCTAAAATTCCACTAGGTGAGAAACGTGGTCAGCCACGGAACTTTACAGCCACAGTATAAGCAGACAGGGATTTTCTTCCAGTCTTTCTGTATGTTACATTATTTTCAAATGCACTAGAAAATAGATTAAATAAAGTTGCTGTTTTGCTTAAAAAATGTACTTAATTGAACACTATAAAACTTGGCAAAATAGGTAGTTGAGTCAAATGTGACACTGTCAGTTTTGACATTAGGATATTTCAAGACATAAAAAAAGACATGTTTTATTGGTTGACTTCAGATGTCTACTGGTAAATTATTCTTTGAAAACGAGTGGATACAAGTCAGATGCTACTTCTTTTCACTTTCTAAATGCTTAGGCTTTACTGTTGGGACCAAGTAGAAATGAGCTATTTAGCTTCCTGTAGGAGCTTGGAGTTCTGTCTGATGCATGCACAAAGACAACCCCTGTTTACAATAATTGTTTCTTTGAATAATAGAGGGATAAGGTGAGAAATCAGGACTAACGCAGGGCACGGAGGCTTAAAATTTAACACTGTATGTGGTTTCTGCATCTTTTGAAGCTATTCTCCAAAGCCTTGTTCAGAAAGGAGATGTGCTGCAGTGAAAGGTTTGGTGCAAGTGCACAGACAGCTACACCATGAATGCTTGGACCAGTAATTCATTTGGGGCTATGAAAAATGTGTCAGTAGTGACTAGAAGTCCTGAAAAAAACACTGGGATCCTGTTAAAAATACTGAGGTAAATACAAGACCAAAGAAGATAGTCCTGGCTAAAAGCCAGTAATACAATTTTTGGAAGCCTTTTTAGTGCCTTTTAGCTCAATACTGATCTTTTAAATAATTGTAATAAGATTGTAGAGAATAGTGAACATCCTGGAATGATGTGAAATAAATACAAATGAAAGGTGAAAGAAGAAAATGAGAAGTGGTTTGCAGCTATCAGACATTCTTACAGAGGACATTAAAATAGAACTTAGAGATCAGGGATGACATAACAGCATGGCATAAATTTCAATTTAATGCTGTTTTTTATTTTTACTGAACCTCTCTGTGCGTGTGTACATACACATGCATTTTGTCACGCTCTTTCACGTGTTACAGCAGTAACTTTTTAAGCTGTGTCTTCTTGTCAAATCTTCATTCAATACCAATTAATTAAATCAAAAGAAGTCTAGTTGTAATCTCCTTACTTGATAATGGTGTGTCTTTCAGGTGCATGCATAGAGGGTATGGAGATGTGAATAGTTTTGGTAATAGCTCTTCATCAGTAATAGGAAGCAAATTTTATGTTCTTCTGGTTGCCATGCTACATCAGGGATGAGTGTGACTGAGATAAACACAGTTTACTTGTATGGCACTTGTAGGGGCTTCCCTCTGGGGAATTTCTAGTGGGTAATGCTGAGGTGATAAAATTACATCATCTCAGGGGTGCTGCTGTAGTAGTACTGCAGCACTCAGGACCACCTTGTTTATGTTAAAGTGAAACACAAAAATTTTGCTGTTTTTAGTAGCAAAAGAGTGGTTTATTTGACTGGACATTTTATGACATTCTGTCTTCCCTTAGACTGGTAGTAGTAACTGATATACAGCAAAATAGGAAGACTCAGGAAAAGTGTTAACTAAAGAGCAAGAACTTGGAGTTGCAAATGTAAACTGCTTCTTACTAGCTGCAATGGAACTCGAAACTGTCTGAAAAAAAATTTGTATCATAGAAAGCTCATTTATAGAGAACAGTACAGTTAATTTCTAGTATTGGTCTCACACAATAATTACAGGTTTGTTTGCCTTAGAATAATCATAAATAATGCCTCTTGTTCTACTGAAGCTGATAAAACTAAAGAAGTTTTAAGAGAAGCCTTATGAGACTTTGAAGAAATCTACTTCCAGACGTTATTATGTAGCTATTACAGTGTCAAAACTAAATAACTGGAGATGCTTTAATTTCTGTTTTTACAAAACTAAGGGAAAAATGTAACTTTTGGCTAGTATTTACACACACACTGGAGCCTCCCAGTTTTCCAAAAAAAGTTGAAATGTTGCTAGAATTCCACTCAGTGATCCCAATCTAAAATTTCCATTTAAAGTCACACGTAAAGGTGGAGAGAAATAATATATCTCTAGGGCTTGCGTATTTTTAGAATAACTCTGAAGTGTGGCAGTCATTGTGCACCCGTAGAGTTGCTACTCAGTAATGTTTACCATTATATTCTACATTGACCCAAATGAACCCTTTTATTGAAGTGATAAACCTTTTTCACTGCTTTTCCAGACACTATAAATCTTGACATAAATAGCTTTTGTTAAACAACTTCACTTTGTTCAGAAGATAGGCAAACTAAGTTGGTCCACAGTATTGCTGGAAGAGGAAATGATAATTTGCAGATAGTAGCTCTGCAGGGATGGCCTGAAACAGAAAGTTTACCTTAAATAAGGCAAGTCATACTTACTCCTAACTTAATTTTTATATTAAATTTGCATGACTCTCTGAGTTCGACGTGATGCTTTACTGCAGTGCTTACAGTCTAGGAGCCTTAATGACAAAAGTTGGGTTCCTAATCTAAGCTGCTGTGTTCGGTGTTTTGTATCTTATTTTGTGTGTGGGGAGGCAACAGTTTTTGAACCTTCCACCTGTGCCTGATTCAAAGATTTAGTGAAATGCATCTAGAGCATTGGTCTAAAGTCCTGAATTTATGTAAAGGCACCTCTACCTGGTTTCCAAGTAACAGAACGTAACTGCAAGGTATCTGGTGATTTTCTGCTTTTATAGCAACGCTTCTTGAATATGTACCCAGCACTTAAAACACTAGTGAGCAACAGTTTTTTCAAAACATTTGACTGTTGACTCCTTGCAAGTAAACTGTAGAGAGTTTGGCAGTTACTAAAGAAACTGCTTGTGGGTGGTATGTTGAAGTAATTTTCTGTGTGGAAGTGATTATAGGAACCACTGAGTGAAGTCACTTATGCCAGCAGCCATTCACATCCCATTACTGTCTCTTTTCAGTGGTGCTTACCCTGCAGCTTAGGTACCTCGTCCCCACATGCAGTTTCTGTTAATCACCTTACAGAAATGGAGGTGAGTGGATTGGGGGTTGGCTTTAATTTCAAGGGTAGGGAATAAAGAGAAGGTGTGGATGTGAAGTCCTGGTTTGGGAAGACTGGAGCATGAGGGGGTATGATAGAGAGGTGGTTTCTCCTAATTTCTGTCTGCTTTAAGTGTACTTGTACTGAGCTACTGAGTTCTTGCTACCCAATAAATCAAATTTTAGAAATCATCTGAACTTCATCTGAAGCCAGGACTTTCTGCCCCTTCCTTTAAGTCCACTGACAGTCAGCAAATGAGGCAACCTATGTTTTGTTTTCTCTTTGTGTCTTTTATTTCTGTTCCAGCAGGAGGCTGTGGATTCTAAGCCTCCTGTTTGCTGGGTAAGTGTGCTGCCAGGCTCACACAGGATGCAGTGGTGTTGTTTCCTGTCCTGGATGCTCTCCTATGAACAGTTCTCAGTGAACTGCTTGGGTTTTATAAAGAACCCCAAGTTCTGTGTGTACTTGATGTACTCTGTATGTCAGATTGACCTTGGACAGTTTAGGCAGAGGGTTGGCAGGTTTTTGGCTCTTGGTGAATGCAAGAGATTGGTTTCCTTGGACTAGGAATTCTTCAGACCAGGAAGACTAGGCATCTTCAAATACCTAAAAAATTGTCCATTCAAACAATGAAGCAAGCTGTAGTCTGAACCCAGGTGACTGGATCTTGGATTCCTGTTTAAGAATTGAGTACAACTCCATCTAGCTCTTGGGGTACAAGTGTGTCCCACTCCAAATCGATAAAGTGGATTAAGCTAAACTGGAACAAGGTACTGGTAATTCTGCACCAAGAACATTCAGAAGATTGTTAGCCAGAGGATCAGATGTCTACAGTTAATTCATCATACAGATGAGTCTTGTGCAGAATATCTATTACTCCTTAGATGATTTTGCTTGTTAGAAGAGATTTGAGTGATAAGGCGTAGCTTGTGGCAGTTGCCTTGAGTAGATCCTAGATTCTTGGAGTTTTATGCAAGAAGTAGACAAAACAGTTATTTTTTTAATTTATTTTTTTAATTTCCTCCTTTTCAGGAATGAGCAAAGAAGTATTAATAAATGCTTTAATGTTGATTTGTTTGTGTGTGTGTGTTGGTGGTTTTCTTAACAGATGAATAGGCAAGTTTTCCTAAAATCACAGTGTGCTTTTACACAATGTATGTGTGTGTTTTTAAATATAGATGTATCTATTTTCTTTTTTCTCCTTTGGGCGAAGGATGTACTAGTGTTTGGTTTAATTTGTGCACCAGTTGCTCTGTCAGTGTCTGTTGTTTTACTGGGGAGGAGTCAGGCACCATGGCCACTTCTTGGGTGTCTGTTCTATGCCTTTTTTAAACTTGGGATGGGTTTTTTGTTCTTTGCCCCTTAACTACTTATAAATCTGTCAGGGATTTTATTAAATGCCCCAGAGTAATCCTTGATGGTTGTCTGTCTTAGTTGGTTTCAGATGAAGTTTGGTTCACATCTAGCTGTAAAACCCAGCTAATTGCATGTTAGGTGTTCATAAAACATGGAGAGGTTCAAGCTTGCACAACAAGGAGCTATGTGGTCATTCATAGCTCTAGCCTGTGGGATTTGTGTGAAAAGCAGTTCAGTGTTGTAGTCTGTATTTGCAAAAATAAGATTTTAGTAGAATTTGGGCTAGTAGAACACTTTGATTTTATAGTTGTTTCAAAAGTAGCTTCACAAGATCTTGTGGGGTGGAACAATTTGCAGGGTTTTTTGTCTGTTTGTGCAAGACTATGGATATGCTTCAGTAACTACTACAGAAAATTTGTAAATTTTAATACAAACTTGGGTGTCTTACTTAGCAGCGGGATGGAAAATAACAGTGTAAAATCTTTGCATTTTGATTATAGCACACCCATTGTTTGTGACACGATGCAAAGCTGATAATATTTGTAAGTATGCTTAATTTGAATGTCACAAATGGCAAAATGTTACTTTTAGAACAGGATTCATGCATATTAGAAGAAAACAAGCAACTGTAGACAGAGATCACATTCAAGAAGAGGCATTTGAAAAAAGTCCTGTCAGTCTTGCTCTGGAGGTGGGATTGACTGTGATTCTACTGACTGTGGTGGGAGCTTGTTTCTCTCACATCTCACTTAGGGCCTGTGAATTTTCATGGGGTGGCTTCTCCTCTCAGCCTTACCAGCACTCCTGTACAGAGAGCGTGTACTTGGTCCTGAAGGATTTAGAACAGTGTTGAGTGTTCTTATTTACTATCTTGTGTGAAGTAGACACACAGCTTCCTGGCCAGCCTAAATCAAGACGACAGGAGTGTTAGAGACTATAAAACAAAGTAAGAGGCTGAACAATTTGTAACACTTACTTTGAAAAATGTTTGAAATTACGATACCTAACAGACTGATCACAGAGCATTTTAAAGTTAAATCTTCATAGGTGTTATTTTTTGAGCTTCATATGCATAGGTTCTCTTGCTTCAGTCAGAGCTCCCATAATTGGGTTGAGGTTTTCCATTAATAACGGGCTATATGGGAACACTTATAGAAAATTATTTATGTCATAGTCTGTGATAAATTGTAATTTACATTTTTTTAAAAACCATATAGTTGATTTAGTTGAACATAGTAAAAAGTATATTCTTTCATATTTCTTTCCTAAAGGCTGTCAAATCTCCCTGTCTGTATTCGGAATTAGATCAAAGTATTTGTAGTATTTTCTTTTTGTTGTTACATGATTATTAACAAGTTCATACAACTTGGATACTCATTCTGATTGGGAATGTCTGTCAATTCCTGTCACAAAATCCTCTTCATATTCCGCAAGCTTACACTTTTTTAAAGCCTCTTTTTCCTTATACAGTAAGAGCACTTTAAGTTGAATATCAGCATGAGAGAATTTTGGTTTTTGAATGTTTTTGTAATATAGTTAGTATTCAGGGCTGAATCATACACCGTCAAGTGTTTAAAACAAAAAACTGGCAGTAATTCTTATATGGTTATGCAGCTGTTCAATAACAGAAATCCTACTATACATTTGTGCTGCTCACTGCCTCATAGTAAGTGAGATTAATTGCTGTAACTCATGCGCCCAAGGTACTTTTTGTTAAATATTGGTTCTTCCTCAAGTATTGTTGCTAGCATGGGTGGAATGGATACTCCTTCCAGGGGAACATGGGGCAAAAGAGGAGCTGCCTTTTTAGTAGAGATCACCGTCTGTGGAAAGAGAGGGGCATCCGTGTTAGCCTTGTCCATGGTAAAGTGATGTGAGACAATTAGAACAAAGTGGTTAGAATGGTCATAATTCTCTGTTATAAGCTTCACTGAAGCAAGCTGATAAAAAGAAAACCAGTCCATGCTGTCAGTCACAAGGAATGTAGTACCCAATTGCAGCCAGGTTATCTTTAAGTGCAGGAGCTCAGGTGCAGCTGGGGGCAGTGTAACTGCCGCAGTACTGGGCTCAGTGCGGGTTGCTTTGCTCTGCCAAGAAGCAGTTGACCCTGTGGATACCTTTATGAAATCTGATACGCTCTGGAGTCACTGGACTTGTTAGAAAAGTGTGACCTCTTCCTGTTCTTGAAACTCGGAATTCTGTGTCTTAGTGACACGTGACTTAGTGACATGACTCTATGAGAAGGATATTTATTTAAAATCCTGTTCTGTTTAGTGGTTTTCCTCTGAAACCTAAGGTGTTCTTGCTTTAGATTCAGGTTGTTCAAGTTCAAATACATGTGACCTAAAATACAGATGCCCAAGTTCCACTGAAGCCCACAAGCCTGTAAGTTGTTGTTATTCAATGTGTAGTACTTCAGGTTCCTGGTCAAATGCAGACTTAATCCTACAGTTAAGTTGTGAACCTTGTGGCTCCTCTTAGTTTAAATGATTTGTGTGAAGCGTTGTTTGCTCAGTTTGGAATGTACTTTCGGTTTTTTGTTTGTTTTTTAATGAAGTATTCCACTGAGGCCTCCCGTGGCACTCTGCCATACACATTCATGGTGTGCATGTGAGAATGTTTTCTTTGGGAATGTCAGAAGAAAACTACCTGTACAGCAGCAATTTAACTGAAACAAGATTTAAACATGGTTAAAAACCATGTTTTTAACTGAAACATGGTTTTATGCTGTGCTTGTTTTTAAAAGTGTTTAAAAATGACACATATATAAATATGTATATTTATATAGGATATATAAACAAGTGCTTCCAATGAACCAATCACATAGTACCTTACAGAGAATGTTAATACCTTTATCCCCCTTGATTGACAGTGACACTCAGTAGTAATCTGCCCCAAATCAGGGACAGATCTGGGAATGGAGGCTTTGCTTTTTCAGCCTCACTTGAATGCTCTGACTTGGACTGGTTCCCAAGGATTCATGTCCCGTTTGGTGTTTTGACATAAACAGACAGGATTATGCATTCTCAACCTGTGTGTTGGGGGAAGGGATAGATATAACTGATTAGAGGCATACCTTTTTGCTGTTACTCCACATTGCACAAAGCATGATGATGATGTTTAAATGTGTTCATCCTTTCTCCATGAATAGAGCCAGCATGACAAAGTATCCCAACTCCTGAGCAGCCACTCTTAACTTTCCAGACCTGCTCTCTCCAAGCCCCTGCTTTGGGACCTGACTGTAAGAAGTGGGACAGAGGTACAGAAAGAGCTTTTAATGATAGTTGCTAATTAATTACCTTTCAAAGCCTAGCCTTTTTCAGATAACTTGCCTTTATAGACCCTATTGTTTTATCAGGCTGCTTATTACCTTATACTAGTCCATGTAAGACCACCAGATTTTTTAGACATGGAGGCTTCTTGATGTTTAAAGGTAGTGGGAGGTCTGAATTTTAGTCCATCTATTACATACAGAACACATATAATACCAGCAGGCTGTGAGGCAACCATATTCTACCACAGGTTCTTTTGGGTTAATGGATTGAAGTAGTATGGAAAGTGAGGAACTCTAGGTATCTGGATGGATGGGGCTCTTCTATAGTGAAAAGAAGCTGGCTCTATGAATTCAGAGTAAGAACTACTTTAACCTAACTTTAACAGGTGGCACCTGACAGCAATATTCGTATATTCGTATATCATGTATATATATATACACATACTGACACATACGTTAAAATATATATATAAATATATATATATAAATATACTCAGCATTTTAATAAATACAGAGAGTTCTTGGTAGAAAGCTGTCTAATACTTCAGTATTATCTGCCATTAGAAAAGACAATTTAAACAGGTTGGACATTAACAACTCACATGAGGTCGTGTATCCTGTTTTATCAGTAGCCCCCACAGTCTTGCTTCCACATAAGCCATCATTTGTAGCACCATCCTCATCTTCTCCTGCAACAGCTTTTGTTGCCTCTATTTCCTAGCTCCTTGCTTACCATGTTTTTAGTTATCCCAAGCTGTTGACCAGAAACATGCTGCTCTTCTGATATGTGGTGTGTCAGAGATACTTTCAGTATCTTGATACCGTCCAGACATGTTCTGGCACACTTGGGAAAATCGTTTACAAAACTAAACAGATTTCATTCAGTTCGATAGTGCCCCTAAAGTTATGGCTGGATAGGGTGCTAATATTATATTCTAGAGAAAACAGATGCCTGATCTGAGTTTCATCCCAAAAAAAGGGTGGGATGGGAAAAACCCGTCCTAAAAAGACTTGCAGGTCAAAGGGATGGAGGGATGGATGGATGGAAATGTGATTTTCCTGATATACTATGGAGATTAAAGAACAGAAGTTTATTTTGTCATTGAGGATAAATGCTGACTTTGCTTATAATCTTCTTAATAGACCAGATAAAGGTCTATATGAGGTGCTGTAATTTAATTAATAATTAATGCTGTAATTTAATTAATTCAGAGTGATGTGAGTTTGTTCCAGAAATGTTCACTCTGTGTTTGAGAAAAGATTATAACTTGAAACTAGAAAGAGGAAAAGAAATAAGAGTGCTGGATCTTGCAGAAAAATCTCATCGAGGAAGCTGTTATAGGTCACTTGTGTCTTCTTCAAAGCTCTGAGTGTGACCTGTGTTGCAAAATAATAAATATGTGCTAAGACAGAGTGGAGTATGGCACAGTAAGGCTACTTGTAAAAAGTTATGTCAGGGCATTGTATGTATTCAGCAATTTTCTTTGCAATCCTGCTCTATTTTACAAACTAATCTATTTCCCACTAAGGTGTGCTAGAGATAAACACTGCAAATACCTTTGTGTGCAGAGAGGAAGGAGAGGCAATTAAAAGTCTGCATGCTGTGAAATCTCTGAGTACCAACAATGTCTGCACAGACCTTTACCATGTTTTAGGGAACAATTGGTTTTCCTACTTTCTGGGGTGACTGAACACAAACAGTTGTTGAAAGAGGACAGTAGCTCAGTTATTTTCACACTGGCTAAAATCCTGCTGGTTTGCATAAAGGTTTCTAATTTTATTTACTAATAGCAAAGTCTTGGTGACAAAATGGCTCCTTCAGATCAGATGCTGTTTTATTAAAGTGCATCATTTCATCTCTGACAAAGAAAGGGCAAACTTCTGATAATGCAGTGAAAGAACCTGGGGAAGGGCAGTATCTGGTATTGGTCTCCATCAAAGACAAGGAAAAGCACAAAAGGATAAAACTGCTGGCCATGGTCTGAATCAAACGGGGTTGCCTCCGAGAGTAGAAGTGAGAGGGCTTTTCTTTCTTTTAACTTGCTCCCTCCTACATCATTACTGGGCTGAGTAAGAAAAGAATTTTCTTTTGAATACGTGGGATAATTTGCTTCAAGAAACGCTAGTTCCACATGGGAGGCAGCTAAAGCTGCCCCATGGGATCTTTTATTTTTTTTCTTCAAAAAATTTTCATAATGCAAATTCTAAAAGCAAGCAGCCATTGTAAGGAAAAGAGAAGCAACAAAATGTTGTGTTTGCTTGTCATTGCAGACCTTTTATACTTCAGTAACTTTATTCCTATGTGGAGTTTCTTGGCTGCAAGTACTGCTTGTCCAAAACATGGATTTTTGGTCTCAGATCTGTTCAGTGTAAAATTCCTTTTTTATTTTAGATAAGCTTAATAAAGCAGTATACATTGTTACTTCTGTTGTATGTGTACTATATACATATTACATATTACTTATATAAGTTTGTTGTTACTTAGGTATGAAATTTATCTATAACTCTTAGGTAAAGGTTCTTTTCCATGGCTTACTATGCCATGTATTATTACATGTCATCACACTGATGTTGCTGGAGTGAGGCTTGGTTCTCAGACATTAAGATAACCTTTGAACTTAGATTAGCTGTTAAGTATTTTATAGTTTCAGGTGTTGGCAAACTCAGAAGCAACCAAACATTGGGAAATGTAACTTGACTTCGTGGATTTAAATGAAAACTTGCATATTGCCTTACATGAAACTTGCCTTTGTTTCAAATAACTTCTGCATCTGGTTGTGCGCAGCCAAATGTTTTAAAGAGGTATCAAAAGCCATAGAACCATTTAAATTGGAAAGAACCTCCCAGATGGTCAAGTCCAGCCATTAACCCAGAGCTGTCAAGCTCACCAGTAGACCATGTCCCTAAGTGCCACATCTTTCAAATAAATAATAGCTGCTTGTGCTACTTGATGCTACCTCTGCTACATTGGGATTGTTACATTGAGAAGCTATAATGTAACTTGTAGTTAAAATTATCTCATTAGCATGAGCACAAATTCCCTTAAACTAACTAAAGTACTTGTGCAGTGTTACTGGATTTCAAAATGTAAACTTCTGATTCTAGTGCTGCAGCCTGTATAAGAGCAAAGAAGGTGACAAAAAAAAATTTAAAAATTCTGGAATGAGTTTTGCGATATTAATTAGAATTTAATAGGTACCTAAGGATTTTATGCCACAAGACTCACTGAAAGTTAGGGGGTTTTGTGCTCTGCTTGCTGTTGCTCTGGTTTTTAAGATTCAGGATTCTTCATGCATTTCTCAAAGGCCTGGCTCCTGAAATCAAGGCATTTTCTTTGTCCTTCTTCCCTCTACCCTCTGAAGTTACATTTCTGCTTCTTGTAAAGAAAAGGCTGAAAGCGCAAAAGCAAGTAGAAAGGCTCAGAAATGCAAATACAAATAATTCTAAATATTTTTCATGATTTAACAACAGTGTCACACTTTGTGCTTGGCCTGATGTGTGTCATTTTCAGTGCCTGAAGCTGGTCATGGTCAAAGTCCTTTTGAAAATTTCACACCATGTTATACTTCAATCATATCAGATGCAATGATGGCTTTAAGAAAGGCACTCATAATCCATGTCTGTAGGACATAACTGGCTTTCTGTATATTTAAATTCCTCTCTTAGTACCTTTAGCAACTACACCCAGCTTTCCACAGTCATTATGGGTTACTCAGAACTGTCAGGGAAGCCACTTTTAGTCCAGCCTCAACGTGATCTGCAGGTGACAGGGAACAAGGTCTGGTTTGGAGACAATTCTGGAGCTTCCAGGCCGGCAGAAGCTGGAAGCCGTATGGGATGGCAGGGGGAGGAGGGCTGCTGACTCTGGGAGAGTGCATGCAGCAGCAATGAAGAAGACATGGTCTGTCTTCTGCCAGAAGTACCGACCTCACATGATGCTTCCCAGAATCAGGAATGTTAGAGGAACCAGCAATTTCAGGGCTGAAAGAGGCTCCAGGGGATCTCCTAACATCACAGTGTATTTGTCCCCTGGATAATACAAGCAAATACACGAAAGGTAAATGGGTTTGTAGTCCTTGCAGAGAACTACAACAAAAAGGGGTTTGTAGTACTTGCAGAGCTTGCTTTGGAGTCTGAAAGGCCAAAAATATGATCACGTATTTTCAACATGTAGCTGAAGACTGAAGATGGGATTTAGAAATGGAACAATTTATCAGACTGAAGCTAAAGATAGAAGTATGCTGTATAAAGGGCAGGATGAAGACATTTCAATAAAACTAACTCTGAACAAGAGAGAATAAGCAGCTGGCAACATCCAGAGGAATTTTTCCGAGAGGAGAACATCAGAAGAACTGCCAGAATTGTCTAATTTTTGGATTTTTTTTTGTTAACATACAAATTTAGTATCTAACGTGAAGAAAAATTTATCACAATAGAAATAATTAAATCCTCTCCAAAATTAACATGAATTTTTATGCCATTCCACAATTATTTTTGACAAATGCTTTTAATTTGGCCCAAACAATAGCAAGGAGGCTTTGTGGTGTCATAATATGCAATCTAGACCTGAATGATTTGTTTCAGTCATCATAAAGAGGGGACAATAGAGGAAACATGACAAAAATACAGACAACGAGTAGGGCTGCACATAATTTTGACTCTCCTATTTTTATAATCTCTTTGTGGTTTGCATAAAGCCTCGGCTCCCAGATTCATGTAGTAAATAATCTAAGATTTCATTACACAAAAACAAGTTTCTAATTTCTGCGATTGCAAAAAAAAAGCTTATACAAAGCAAGAAAAGGAACCAAAATACAACTTTTTTAGAAATAAAAAATAAAATCCACCTTTACTCTAAAAAAATCCAAAGGTGTAAAGACTTGATGCTGATATTAGAACTCAGGTCAGTATTTATAGTGCATTGGTTGCTCGGACAGATATTGCAAAGCCTTGTATCCCTCCCTTTTTCTTTCCTTAGCAACATTCTCTCACAGCCTGGAAAATAACATGCCTCTGCCCTCTGTTTTATGTGCTTTTTCCTTCAGCAGATGCTGCTGAGCTCAGCGTCTGATTTCAGTTCTGATCTAGAGTAACTCCAGGGGCGTGCACGAAGCCATCTCACTTCTTCCCTCCTAACGGCCTGGTGGCAGGGAGGGGACTCAAGACTATTGTTCTCCCTCCCTGTGTCCCTCCTGTAGCAGCAGCCAACATTGTTCCTTTTTATTTACTTCCCCATCTCTGTAAACCAGCAGGGCTCGAAGCAGAGGGATGCAGCTCTCCTCATTAGAGTAATTAGGCTGATTTGTGAGATAGTGGCACAGTGAAGGAGAGCTTTCCTAATACAGTGTTCCCCACAGGAGGCTGGGCACTCACCCAGCTGCTGGCACGGCAGTGCTGGGCCTCCCCGCCAGCTCGGACTGGAGGGCCCCTATCTCTTTGACCTTTAATATCAGTGAAAATGGACAAATACATGCAATAAACACTTTTTTCCTTCACATTATATTCTTCACAAGTTGTATGTTCCAAGTTAGAAGTCTAATTAAAATAGAGGAGAGGGATCCTTCCTTTAATTAAGTGGAAATTTTGGTTTATAAAGTACTCCTCAAGCAGGTTTGCTGTATCACTGGAACAGCAAGAGCTGGTAGGGCTTTGTTCCTCTCCTGCTCTGTGGAAGTTTTGCATTACTTTTAAGAAAGGCCTATGTATGATGAGTTAGGAAATTTCCTTCTTCTAGGGAAAATATTATGAATATCCTTTGAATATACTTGGTATCTTCATGGCAAAACATAGTGTATCATAGGGAAGTCCTGCTGCACTTTGGAAGTCCCATTTAAAATGTACATAGGCCTATTTAAAAATACATTTAAGCTTTTAAAAAATGTATTATACAAGCAAACAAAAAAATAAGATATCATTTACAATTCTGCCTGTTGTGTTTCTGCCAGGCAGCAGGATCAAACTTGCAAAACTTGCCAGCTGCCTGCACTTCCCAGTGCAATATTTGTGGTCACCTTTATGAAAGAAAAGTACCCATCACTTGTCCTCACTAACCAGATGGTATTTGTAGTGCCTGAAGGGCAATAAAATAATTTTGTAATCACCCCCCCAAGTCTACAAGAGTATATTTTGTCCAGGAGCAGATTGATGGTGCTAGAGGCATGTTCAGTAGCCTCTCACATTGCAAACTCTGTGAAAATTCTTAATGAACCCAGGGAACTGCTGGTAGAAGCAAGCCAGAGAAGTGAAAGCAATAAAAGAATGAAGAGTATGTTACCAACCAACATGAAAAATCTTACTGCAATTGTAAACGCCTCAAAATGCCTCATAGCACCCACAGGAAAAAACACATAAGCATCCAACATTTTCTGCCACCATCACGTTGTCTCAAACACTCTCAATACACTCTCCACTGGAACATTTGCCTCTGTCTTTTGCATACACAGAAAAGCAGTGCAAGCCCCAGTTTCATTCATCCCATTCCCTCATGCAAAGCCTCAGTGTATTTTTGGCTGACACAAAGTTGATCCATGAGGAAATATACCCTCCTTTTACAGACTTGCATTCCAGAAACTGAGCAAAAACATTCCTCTTCATTTTGTAAGATAGGAGAGAGATGGGGAGGGCAACCCCTGAGACCTTTACAGCTGGAAGAAAAAAACTTTGGTGCTTATTGATACCTTATTAGTCTGTGTTCACCACGAAACAGCATCTAAAAATGTGTCCAAACCAACAAGCTCAGAGGTCACTGTTTTGATAGGTAAATATGCAACCTGAATTTTTGTGCATCCAGACACAGTGATTTCTCTGATGGATATGGGGCATTCCCATGGGAGAAGCTCATGGTGTTGCTGTGTGCAAGGGCAATCCGTGGGGAAGAGACAGAGCTATAAAATGGAGAAATGGTTAAAACACTGTGCAGTGTGCCTCTCTCCTAAACAATCATACTGTACTCGATTTCCTTCTCAGAATTGCTGCCTTGGGGAGGTAACGAATTACCATTGCCATAAATCGTAATCAAGATCAGATGTGCAAAGGAAAAGGCCTTGCTCAAATATCAAAAGGGTCTTAAACTGCCAAAACAGAGCAAGAGAGAGAAATCCTGAGCAAATCAGAGATGTAATTTATGACTGACCTTCATTTTAACTGGGAAATGTGTGCTCTTGAATGGCAATGCTCCCATGAATGCATGTTTTGTTTTGTTTCAGATTATTGGGAATCCTTGCTGCAGCAGTATTGATCAAGCTCTCAAACAATGAGCCAGGGACAAGGAATCACATATGCATTCCAGAAACATTTTTCTGCACTGAACCTGTCTCAGCAGTGACAGTGCCTGGCTTTGTCATCCCCTCTGCCACAGCACTGCCTTCTGCGGCTTGCTTCTTTATATTTGCATCATTGCTTGTCCAAATGACTCCACATTTTCTGCATTCTCATAACCCAGTTGTCTGGGAAAAAAAATGAAGTAACAACTCTTCAAGGGGATTTTTGCTGCCACAGGAGCAGTTGATGCTTGGATGAGCTCTCAGCCATTCAGAGTCCAAGCAGTACAAGAAAAAACAGACATATTAAGTCTTTGCAGTCAAATACAAAATCATAGCACCACAGTGCCTCAGCTTCCCATGTGCTGCCTCCCTTTCTGAATTTCACAGGGTAACATTTGGGGACCCACTGTGCTTCAAAAAAGTTAGTTTAAAATCTAGTTCCAAACTTGTCTTTGCAATGGACCCATAGTGCACACCAAACATTGGGGAAATTCAGATTCACATTGCCATCTGTAATCTTTATTTCATGGCCTAATTCCAGCCATAGTTTACAACAAAGATGCTTTGCTGCTGTTAGCTGAAGTACTGTACTGGGTTCCCTTGGCTTCCCATCAGATATGCTGTTTTAAAGCAAATACTCGTTTACATCATCTCAGAATTACACTCTGAATTCTTTTTAAATTCCAGTTAAACATTTTGATGAGAAAGTATATTTTCTAAATTCTACCTTATGTGTATGAAACTAACTTAACAACAGATAGGTTTGATGGCTGATTTAAACAAAGTGATCTTTTAAATGGAGCTTTTTCAGGTAAACCCCCCTTTGGAGTTAATTGGATGGGAGTATTTGGGTTATTTTTCATCACTGCAAGATGTTTTTCTGCCACACAAAATATGTCCATTTTCAGTAAATACAGAGACGTCTGCAACAAATTAACTTCGGAGTTTTGGAAACACAGATGGTATTTGTTGCACTTTCCCAAAGGGCTACATTTGCTCTACAGAAAGCAGAGATTTTAGCTATTCTGTTATTTTTAGGAGTTTGTTCATCCCCATCATTTCCACTTCACTCAGAAGAGATAAAATCTGCTTTGCCGTTTATCTGCTACCAAGCAGGCAGATTAAACAATTCATTTTGTCACTCGCGCTGTGTTTCTGCCGCCTCAGGCATTTAATTCTAAAACTCAGTATGTCTGTAAGGGGAGCCATGGAGATTCTGTGCTCGACAGGGAAGTCTCAGCAGCATTCGGTACATCCCGGGTAGGCAGAAATCCCGCCGGCGCTGTGTCTTTGTGCGCTTTGGCCCTGCCCGGGCAGCTCGCCGGGACCGCCAGGAGGGGGCGGTCCTGGATTTGGGAAAATAAGAGTGAAGCATTTCATAGCAGCCTTTGCAGGAGCTCATGTTCATGGCTGTATACATTTTTGGAATTTTCACCCCCATCATGATGTAAGACATTTAATTTAGGACACTCCCTGGAGGGCAGAATTCCTGCGACCTTTAGACAGAACGGGCAATGGAAGGACAGAGCGGGCAGCAGGGCCTGCATCCCTCCCACCTAATCACGGGCATCCAAGGGAGAGGGCTCACTGGGAAGTCAGCTTGTCTTTGCTTCCCTCTAGAGTCGATGGATAGACCTGGCTCCTCCGATGAGCGATTCAGCACACACAGCTGTCAAAAGCACCACTCAGTTCATCATCCCTTGCTCCCAGGGGAAAAAGATTCAGACTTTGCAGGCAATAAAACACAACATGTTTTTTTGTATATCCTTCATTGTGATGCTTAAGTCATTCAAAGTGAATACTGTGAAGTAAATCACTGCTTTTTCACTTACCATGGTAGAACACACACAAGATGGCTTAAAGATGTAACTTGCCAGTGACCACCTGTTAAGAACAGAAATACTCTTGTGGCAGAGCTGTCATTGATTGACTGATAAAATATGCAAATGAAACCAGGGAGGAATTCAGAAACCTCTCAAGTGACAAATTCTTACTGAAAGTAAGACCAAATTCTTCTCTCCTGAATGACACATTTGATTTAACAGTGTTTATAATAAGCAAGTGGTGAGTTTGAGACAAATATGGGGGCAGAGCAGGACACTGCTCCTGCTTGGCAGAGCAGCAGGATTTCCCTCTGTGCCCTGCAGATTCCTTTGACGTCTGGGATTCCTCTGCCCTTCCTGATTTGACACTTTCCTTGCTGTTTTTGGGATCAGAGAAAACACATGTTAAATGTTAATCTTTTACAACTCAGTTCCTGTAGTACTGCATATGGCTTTAGGATCACTCATGGCCATAATCCTAAAGGTGTTCAGCAGCGCAGTGAAATTGGTCTCTACTGCACAGGAACTTTTAAAGTCCTGATGGGTGCCTACCTGCCTGTGAAGGCACCTGAAGTCCTTTCACAGTCTGGTCCTTTAGTCACTAGCTGTTTCATTCCTCCAGCTGACTGATGACAGTGAAAAAGCAGGATTCAAATCAAGTTTTAAACCTGTAGACAGCCTGACTGCAGTATCTTGTATTGCTCAAAGTATGGTCTTTTTCCATGGGTCCACTTTTTTTTCATTTGAGATTTTTCTAACTGTTATGTCTTGTATTCTTTTGTTATTTCTCCTACTGAACAAATAAAGGGAATAGCTGTGCTAACTTAAAGCCATCCTTAGTGACATGTTCTCTGGCCTCCTCAAGGAGCTGCATGGCATCCCTGAAATCCTTATCAACAAGTCAGGGATGCAATGCAGTAATCTGCATGGATCAGAGAGAGAATGAGCTATCCCCAGAGCTGGTCCCACAATCAACATCTCCCACTTGCTCCCCTGGGAAGCTACACAGCAGTGGCTGTGAGAATGGCTGCAAGAACACAACCTACAGCTTCCAGTCGGCAAGAACAGGGGCAGATCATCAGAGGGTAAACACAAAACTGAGCCAGTTCAGAAATACTGTATTGGTGGAGCCTACACTGCGGATTTGGCTACAAGCACCATTGGGGGATCACACCAGAGGAGAGGAACTCATGGGCGAAGGGTCACTGCACAGAAACAGTCAGTCTGGACTTGCATGCAAGTCCCAACTTGCACAGAATTCCAGACTTGCTGCATCTGTCCTCTGGCTACCAAGATGGTGAGTTCATGGTTCCACATGGTTGCTGTCAAGGCCTCACAAGGGTTTGCACAGCAGTCTTTTTGCAGGTTCAGCCTTTATTCCTACAGGCAGCACAGCTCCAGGGGGAAGAGGAGCTTCCGAGACATTCTCAGAAGCTTGATCGCTTAATGCCGTGGCCTCTTTGGAATGATTGATGTTCACACAAAACTGAGCACTGCTGTCCTTTGTGGAGATGTAAATTTCAAACCATTGTTCACTTGCCAGAGAGCTGTTCCTTCATATTGCATGTGACCCACAGTAGCACATACAGACAAACTTTCTTCTCAAGGCAACTGGCAAGCAGTGCTACATCCTCATTCTGTTGTCACTGACCTGTCCAGTTGGATCTTACACTTGTAAAACACCTTTACAGAAATTTGCAGCTAAGCCACAAACTTCCATCTCTGCTGTATCTTGCTTGCAAAACTGGATGGGTCTTCTGATGTGTTGCTCAGCAGTGTGTGGTATATCAGGTAACAGAGTGAACTGCTCAGCAGAAAGGGGCTGTGCATGCTTCGACCTCAGGCAGCTCCCATACGTCCCTGCTGTAGCACATGGATTCTCTGCCCAAAGGCATCCCATCTCCCAAGGCCTCATCTCTTGCGGCCTCAGATCTCATTGTGTCCCACTGCAGAATAAACTGAAGCACTGCTGGTGTAGATGTGACCCTTAAGGTGGTTGGTTTCTTGTCTGACACTCACCTAGTGGTTAAGGTAAGTGTGTGTTTGCCACCAGAAGCAAGAAAAGCATTGTCATTTTGCACTTGGGCAAAATGACAATGGGAATTCAAAGAGGAAGCAGTCAGTATTTGCTCATAACCTCTGCAGAGATTATTTTCTCTTTGTTGCCTAAATCAGGAAAATCTATTACCGTAGTTAGGAAAGGGAAATATTTCTTTCTGTTTCTAAGCATGTGAATCAGACTCCCCACTGGCAAAAGGTGCCCA
Source organism: Corvus brachyrhynchos (assembly GCF_000691975.1). Classification (NCBI taxonomy): domain Eukaryota; kingdom Metazoa; phylum Chordata; class Aves; order Passeriformes; family Corvidae; genus Corvus; species Corvus brachyrhynchos. Next base: position 3,959,517 of record NW_008239547.1, on the reverse strand, counting down.
GCACATTGTGTTCATTGATGTGTAGAGCCTGCAACTGTACACTGCACCAGGAGCAAAATGTGTGGCAGTACAGGAATCTGGGAAAGAGCCTAGCAGGACAGGAACCTGGGCTAGCTAAGCCCCAGATGGATCCTGCTTTGTGTAAGCCTTTGTTTTCTTTCAAAAAAAAGGTAAATTACACCAGTATTTCATTTCCTTTTTTTACCAACAAGAAGTTTGGTGTTTTCAGGATGTGGCCAACTTCTGATGAATAATGTTTTGATGATGAATGCAACCATTTGGGAACTGATAGAGATGGATAGAGAGAGGGGGATGTGTCTTCCAGTGGCAGGTATGGTGTCATACCCTACTCCTTTCCAGGGAAGCAGGGGAATGTGGGTCTGAACAGAACAAAAATTCACTTCAGTGACTTGTCAGGACTGCCCGTGTTTCCTGGCTGGTTATGAAAGCTCTTGTGGCTCAAGTGTAGCCACACTGGAATAGCATTTGATGGAGCTCCAGCCTGTTAATGTCAAATGAGCTCAAGATAAATTGGCTGCTTCTGAAAGCTCTTGTGGCTCAAGTGTAGCCACACTGGAATAGCATTTGATGGAGCTCCAGCCTGTTAATGTCAAATGAGCTCAAGATAAATGTCAGCTCATGACAAGTACAAGTATTTAATTTACTTCTTAACTTTGAAGCTAGTGGAAAAGACCTTCAAGGAATATTGGCAATTACCAAATTTCTGTTAAAAGTGTTTTACTTCTACAGCAGCATCTCTGAAGAAGCACCAATTGAAAGGGAGTTTTTTCTTTTCTTCTGATCACTTCTGAGGATTTATGAGTCTTTCCACTCCCACTGTTTCCACCTTAACTTTATTTTTTTCTTTTTTTTGTTCTTGTGGTACGGGTCCATGACTCCACTATCATCAGATGGTCACAGCAGACCAGGCATCCAGCCCTGAGCTTTGGCATGCAGTAGAGGACAACAGAGGGAAGTTGTTACAGCTGAGGCCAGAACTACCCAGTCTTGTTTGCAGTGGTAGAGAGGACTCAGGCACACTACTTGGGTGGCAGGACAATCTCAGTGGGAGAGGTCCAAGAAAAAGTTCTACATGCCTGAAGCAAACCCTGGGAGAAATTGTGATGCCTCAGCCCAAGAGACCAATCACAAAAAGCTTGTTTATGTGCCTGAGTTTATGGGTACCTAGGCATCATTTGTATCCAAACTTCTATTGCCACACTTGTCCAGAGATGCAGCCACCTTGTCAAACTGAGCAGCTCCATGCTTTCTTCCCACCTAAGACAGCAGCAACTGTGACAACTTTCACTTCAACACATGTAGGTTTGCATAACAGCCTAGAGGCTGGGACTTTTGCTCTGGAAATAAGCCATCACTTTAACTCCCTTCTCAACTGAAAAAAAACCTAAGTCAACAGTTCCAATGACTATAAGTCAGTAGGATACAAAATTAGGTGGGAAGAGAACAAAGTCCTCTTTTTGAAACTACGTCAGTGCAAGTCCAAGAGTGACATGGCTAGGAGGATAGGAAATGTAATGAAGCCATTCTGTAGTCCATAAATTAGGAATTTAGCTAAGTGTAATCTCAAAGCAAAAGAGGTGTGTTAGTCACTGAGATGGCAGTGTAATCTCAAGGCAAAAGGGGTATGGGAACTAGTCCCATAAAAATATATAAAGTTTCCAGCAACCGGAATTCACCAACTCCTGACCTGAGTTTATTTTTCACTGACTGCATCCCCATCCTGTTGCTTGTGGGCTCTGCTTGCAGTCTATTGTAGCAGTTTCAAGAACAGTTAATGAAAATTTTCAGGTTACTAAAAACAAAGGCTGAGGCCAGATGTAAAATGAGCAAATAGATTTTCTAGGTTACAATCGATCTTCATTTGCAACTCTCAAATCTTAAAAATAAAATGCCTGAGAACTTATCTCCAAAAAAACATTATTAAGGAGGACAAATCTAAATGGCTTGTTATGGGGAAAATACTTAAAACGTCCTTCATGGATGTTTCTCTGGATCTCTGGAACCTGGATGGTGTATTTCTTCCAAAAAAAGACTTTCTCAATGAGAAATCCTCTCCCAACCTGTACGTTCATGGCAGCAACATTCTTGAACTGCTCCACTAGTTCTCATTCATGTGCTACTGATGAGTATGGAAAAGGAGGCATGACAGACTTTCATCTTTTTTAGTCCCTGCCTGACTTCATAAAGCTATGAGCCCTGTCAGACCTTATTCTTCCTGGGAGCCTCAGGGTAATTCTGAAAGACTTTACAGTCCTCTCTTTGAACTTCTGCAATCATTTATGATTTATTTTCTTTTAAAAACAGCAAGTGGGAAATGAGTTGTCCTGTTCTGATTTCCTCTGACTGTTGTTTCTAGGGGAGGAGGCCCCTTTTCAGGGGGGTGCAAAATGTGAGCTCCAAAACTGCCACTGCCTCTAATGGAGTGGAAGGTCTGAGCTACAGGGAACCCCTGGAACATGCAGAATGCTCTCTGTTAGGGTATTTAATGCAACATTCAGTATTCATAGTGCTAAGAACAGTATGTCTGCTTTTCAAACACAGGCTTCTGAAGTACAAGGTTTACAGGTAATGCAGTAGTAACACTGCCTGCCTGTTATTTGCTCTGAAATTCTCAGTTGTGGTTAGCATGTGTCTTGAAAAATTCATTCTAGCTGAGACTGGGGTGTCAGATAAGGGACATGTTGCTCCGGTGCTGTGACTCAGAGGCTCTTTTATTCTTTATCTGTGGCAGTGGGAGCACAGACAATGAAAGCTGTATCTATGACACTTCCCTTATTGAAGTACCAGGCTTATTGTACTGCCTGTAAAGTCATAGGAAAGAAACTCCCCAGGTTTCTTTTTATTTCCCTTTTTTTTTTTTAAGTTCAGCCATGTTTGACCCAAGGCATCCCTGCTTCTTGTAGCTGCCAGCTCCTGAGCACAAGATTCAATGTTTTTCTTTTACTTGCTATAAAATGCTTAATCAAAGCCCTCCCTGCTCTGGTATAGCTGTTCTTTTATTTATTAATGTAAAAATATGAATTACTGAACTCCAGCCTTGGCAGATAAGTGAAATTGGAATGAACTTTCAGCTTTTTGGTTTCAGAAGGTGAGTAAATCTCTGGTGGAGTTTGCGCACATGGTTGGAATAGTTCCCCTCGTTTACCCTGGCACAGCTCCACTGACTGCTGCTGCAGTGCCCCAATTCACACTTCCAGCAGCAAGGAGTTAGAAACTCAGGGGCCTAACACAGATGTAATTTTTTCACATTATTTGTCCAGCTTACCTTTTAAAACAGAAAATTGAAAATCGTATGTTAAGAGAATGGTTATTTTTCTCCTTGGCTATTAAGGGGGACTTGACTAGAGTGGGAGAGAGGAAGGAGCTATAAGTAGTGCACTGAGGCTGACCCTGGAAGAAGAAATTAAATAACAGTATAAATATCCTTTGCTTCTCGAACCAAGTCACACACAGCATTTCTCATCTCTTTTACATAATGCCCTGGCAATAAGGAGTTCCTTTTAACCTGGTTTCCCTAGGAAATGTAGCATGTATGTTCACACCATCTGCCCATCACCTCTCCCCAGCCCTCTTCCTGCCGCCTGCCACTTGTCTGCTTCCTGGCGTGTGACAGAGAAAGTCCAAAAGTGAAACCTGGCCGCTGTGTCCAGGAGAGATGAATGCCTGGCCTCCCCAGCAGGGCAAAGGGAACAGCACCCACTGGAGAAGGAGCTCTACCAAGTATAGCTGCACCAGGATGCCTCCAGACTGTAAGAGGGGACCCCCAGGACCTGGAGATGCCACAGGAAGGAACAATGGCACTGGGGGGAAGGAACTGGGAGGGTAAGGGGATATGGGAGAGAAATCCATAGGAAACCAGCTTATGTGAGCTTCACTGCACAGAGCAGTGGAGCCTGACACCAGACAGGCACTAAACTAAAGAAAATCCCTTAAATAGATAGATGTGTTCTTTCCAAAGTATTTGCTAGTAAAATAAATGAAGCCAGTTAAATTAAGCTTCCATGTTAGCATTCAGCAGTACAGCTCACCGTGATTTACCAGTCTGCTTAACTCCAGTCAGCAATGTAAATCTGGCATTTTATAATTCAGGATGGTTGATTTAAGTGTTGCTTGACGTACTGTCCACTTTTAAAAACCAGGGAACACGAAGGTGTCTGCTTGCCTTTGGAAAAGGAAATAAATATTAACTTATCTGCACAATGTGTGAGCAGATCTAGCCCTGTTGCAGGAAACTCATTAATCTCACATGGAAAATAAATAAACGAGGAGAGAAAAGGATGGGTGGGATTTCAACTTCCTCTATTTCCGTAAATCGTTATTTTATATGAACAAGTGCACGCCAAACGTTTTAAAGAGGAAAATTACTGTAAAGAACAAATAAGTTCATTGAATCTTTTAAAAGCTTTGCAGTGGAGGGATAATTTAGGGTGGCAATGGGAAAACCCACCTGTTAAATGCTGCCTGATAGTTCCTGCTATTAGAGCACATTTTCCATTGCTGATGCCATTGTCAGTCTTGAGCCACCAGGGCTCACATTTTCCATGGCAGGTGTCTGCCTAAGGCTGGATACGTAAGATGCATGTGTGCTTGTATCAAGAATTGTCTCAGACTGAATGTAAAAATTTTAGCCAAAATGGTTTTGCTCTTCAACAAGTATAAGTTTCCTTCACATTAAAAAGAATGGCAACCTCATCTTTAGAAAGTCCCAAAGGCCCCATACTTCAGAGGAAAAGCATGAAATTTGGCAGGAGTGCCTTAGCCACCCTGGAAATTCAACTCAGCCTGGGTGAATGATGAGCCTCAGCAAGATCATTTTGGTCTTGATAGAGCTTCACAGCTTGGTGTTTCAAAGATCCTGCCTTCAGTGATTCTGTGCTAGTCTGGGGCTAACTGAGATGGTTTTCTTCAGCAAGATTCTCATTTACTCCTTTTGACCCTGCTTCTGCTTTGGGGAAACCCAGAAGAAATAATCACCCAAGGAAGGAACAGGCTGGAGAGGGAGAGGTGTCTAGACAAAGAGCATGGGGCAAGGGAAGAAGGTTGGGACGAGAAGCCAAAAACGGTGATGTAGCACAGCTGGTGTGAGACAGGAATGTAGCAAAAGAGATGCTGGATGGGAGAAAGTGATCAGAGGGTCTGTGGTCACTTTACCCACCGTCAATGATCAACACATGTGCCATAGGATAAGATAGAGGTAGTTTTGTTTGCTGACAGGGGTCAGCTGACAGGATCTGACAGGGCACTGACAGAGCATTTAGAATTACACAGTTTTGAGAGCTACAGAAAGCATAGCTCAAGCTCAGTTTCAGTCATGGAAGGGTTGGAGTTTCAATGTATAGCCATATTAAAAAAAAAAAAATAATTGGGAAATAGGTGATTGGCCTTTTACTTCCATAAAAATATGATTCTGCACCTGAAAACAGTCACTTGGTCAGTGGTGTTCTTGTGCTTTCTTCACAGGTGGGAGATATTGTTCCTCAATGCTTTGGAAATTCAAATACTCACTGAGATGCCTTTAATATGGCTTTAAATGTTGGCCTTTCTCAAAGACAGATATCTGTGACTGGACTAGCCAGCACTTCCACAATCATCCATGTATTAGTCAATACCTCTTCAGCATTCTAGATCTGCTCTCACATAATTTGAAAAAGTAGAAAGAGGGAAAACAGAGTGCACACTGAGCAATCACCAGTTCTCTCTGAGCCCAGCGGTTTATTCTCTGATCACTAAAGCAGCTTAAAACTGAGTCATTTGTATGGCATTCACTGCCAAGAGGCACCTGTTCCTTCAGATTAATCCATATTCATTGGTAATCTGGGATTGTTAATAGTAGTAATTTCTAACTTTGAAATATAGCTATAAATATTCTTCTTTCAGGTTTTATGACAGCCAGACCATTATGTGCTAAGGACCCCAAAAGCCATTCATCACAATCCAGATTTATATTTCTATAAAGATGTAAAGCTTAGAAAAGCAGGTTTAGAATATTTATGAGAAACAGAGAACTTTTAATTTAAGCTAAGATCTAGTGATAATGCCAATTTACGGTCATAGGATGGGTGTGCCACTAATTCAGACAAATGTCTTCCTGATATGAATACAGGAAAAGCAAATGAAAGCCAAGAGTGAAAGAGACACAGCCAGCCTTAGGGGAGTGCAGGAACATCTGCAATCAAATTAAAATAGCAAATAGCATATGACCACAGGACAGCTTTTTTACAGTATATATTTGGCAGAGCAGGCAGGGGGTAGTTGAAATACTGGTTTGGATGGCAAATACACAAAATTCAAATCCAAATCCATAAACTTATGTTGTGTTCGTTAGGAGGCAGGAATTAAATTTCAGGGATGCAGATTGGGGGACATTGGGACAGCACAAGATGGAAAGGAAAGGAGGGCACATGGTCATATGAAATGGTTCATCCCTGCTTTCACTCTGGACAATACACTCTACACCAAGTGTCTGTACTGTGATTCCCCCATTTTCTATCCATACAAAATTTTGATGGAAGCTTTTATAATGGTTTGGGTGCTGACAGACATTGCTCTCTCCCCTGAACAGACTCCTTGACACCTACTAAGAGCTGAGCTCTTGCAGTTTTTCGGTGTGGGGTCACCAATTTTGATTTCTCTTCTCTCAGCTGCCTGTTTTCACAAAATTAAACTCACCTTTGAGTAAATTCAAATATATTTGAGACCTGAGTCAATTCTGATTCAAACTTGGTAACAAATCCAATAAATATTGGGGAGACACAGACATCTAAGCCTTTACTCTTTAAAAACTAAGCAGAAAGGGAATAAAAACCTAAACAGAAAAAAAAAGGGAATAAAAGAAACTAAAGAAACTAGACATTTAAAGATCTAATATTTTGTATGTATTGACAATCTGAATTGGGTTAACCCAAGCACATCAAAGGCTAAAAGTCATTAGGACACCTTCAGATATCTCTGCAAAATCCTCCTCCCCTGCACAGCTATTTCAAAAGCTTCAGCACAGTAGAGGCTCTGCAGCTGTGGAGTGCAGTCCTTACACACAGTTCTGTGCCTTGCATTTGTTTCCTGCATGCTGATGGGAGCAGAACTGCAAGAAGTAGTTTGGAAGTCTGAAGTACTGCAAACAGTGAATCATGGCTTCAGTGGATCATCTGTCTGAAAGCCCTGTCTCAGCAGTTTGTAGCTGTTTCTGACCAGAAATCATAATGATCTGTTCAGTGGATCATTACAAGCTTCTACTGCAATGAAAGCTACCTCCCCAAAATACCACACCAGTCAGCCTAAACTCACATGCTTGGATTTTGCAAACTATTTGCAAAAAGGAGTCTTCTCCTTAATGCCTGGATATACAGCATGAGCATGTAATATTCTCTGGATGAAGTTTAAATTAAGTGATATGGTTTCATTTACCAACTATTTTGGGGCAGGAATAGGGTTAAAAAAAGTTACTTATCTAGCTGGTTGTATATGACTACATTGGAATTAAGTTTTCTGTCTTTAATTTAGATGTTAAGAAATTAACTGAAATGAACTATACTTGTTTTTGATCTCTATCTTGAGGATCTCTGTGAACAATATATCATAGATGCACTGTGCTGAGACCCACAACAGAAGAACTGGAACTTTTACTCAGGGGTGCATAACTCTTTGATTCAGGCATAAATGTTTCTTTATTTATTAAAAGTTGACCAGGGGAAATCAAGAATTCTGGAGAAGAAATTGCACATGTTTCTGATCATCTTGATACATGCCTGAAGAAGAAACTACTATTCCCCAAACAAAAACGGGTAATTAAAAGTTATCCTTTGTGACTCCAGAATTTGAAAAAAAAATCATATGGTGCCTAATTAATGCCTATGTAAGTACTTTCATGTCTTTTCTCAGGAGTAAGATATTTATAGCCACATACAAAAACAAGAAAAAGACCTAAGGGAACACAAACAAAACCTCACCACCCAGCACCTTAACTGCAGCATCTGCAAGCCAGCAGTCATGGAATACTTGATGAAGTGCTTAAGGCTAGGAAGGCTGATAATGAGATTTCTTTTAAGTTCGCAGTGCTGCACATTAAAGAGACATTGCCAACCTGATTCTGAAAGGAAATAACATTACATAGCACAAACAGGCTGGGGGTTTTTTTTAATAGAAGACTCCCTTTCATCACCCTTTGCTGGTGTCTGGAAAGACAAACAGGTTTAGTAAGCAGCATACTCGGTCCACAAGTTTTCCCTCAATATTTTTGCATTTTATTTGTGTATTTAGTAACACTGCAGTTCTGATGCTGTGTCTGGAGAGTGCTACAGAGAGAAGAGTGATTCTGAGCTCCCACTCATTCAGTGGGCAAAAAGATGGAATTCCCCAAGATACTACCTTACACGGAATATTCTAAAGGCCACCTGCACACAGTGACACTGACTGCACACAAAGTGCTGACACATGTACAGCATAAACAACCTGGAATCAGATAGTTCCACCTATCTCTCTCTCTGGTCTGTTCAGTGGTAGAAACTATTTGCTGCAAGATTAGATCTGGTATTTCCAGAACTACACATGAATCATCAAGTTGAAGAAAAGCCAATCACTTACTTTGTCTACTTTTCAAATCTTTTTTATAACACCAAATCATATTTTCTGGTGCAGAAGCCTTTTATAGAGGGACTATAATGTTTCTTATAAAACAGCATATGTGTAGTCCTATGCTTATCCCAACATAATTGCTTCCAGGAGTTTGTTTCCAAAAATGTCCTTGAACACTTTCTGTTGGCCTTTCCCATTCTAAATGGCAGTGAAGTGGTAATGCCAGCATGTTCCAGCTACCTGCATGGACTCGTCCAAATTAACTTCCCTGTTTTTCTAATCTCCTATGATTCTTTCTCAGCACCCCCTGTGAGGATAAAGACCGTGAGCTGACAAACAGGTAGAACACACAAATGGATCAGTATTCAGAAAAAAATACATTCCAACAATATTAATATTGCACAACCAAGCACTAAAACTTGACAAAGCTAATTTTGTAATTCTAACTTTTAGCATAGTTTTTATTTATAACACCGCATATTTACTTTTTGGGCCTGGTGTGGGTATGAAACAATTTCTGAACCAAAAGTATCTGTTGTCTGCCAGACCCTTGTTCCCATTGTTGCAGAAGATGGAAAATGAATGGTGAATGATGACACCGGCAACTGCATGAAGAAATAGGATGGCTTTACAATTATGGTAGCCAAATGCTGTCACTGGGGGAATGGAGTCTGCTTCTGCTAGAAGGTTTCAGCAGAGGAGTTCTTATTGTGCTAATCCTTAGTTTCATATCCCTTGTTTTGGGTGCTGACTTGCTAACCTAGGATTTGATTTGTAGTCATGCTGAAGATAACTGTAGCTGAGGATGCAGAAACTGTGCTTTGAGCATACAAAGTGCTATATAGCACTAGGTACTACCAGGAAAAAGATCATAAAAATCACAAACTGAAATTAGGGGATATTTTTAATCTAGCTTAATATGCAGCGTTTACACTGTAATGCTGTAAGGGCTACAGAAACTGGAAAATAAGTGCTCATCTCTACACCCATCTGATGCTGCAGGGCTGGGTGCCCACGATATGGCAAAACACTACTGAAGACAAAGGTGCCACTTCAAGAGCACTGCCTAGTGCTCTCCTGAGGTGCAGCCCCCAATGTCTGGGGCCAGCTCTCCTGGCAGGACAGGTGCCATCCATGGCATGCCCTGGTAAGGTCTCATGAGGGTCATGTTGTCAGATTTCCAGCTGGAACAAAACACCAACACCATCCCAATCACTCTGTTAAAAAGGATTGTCAAGAGAATGAGAGAAATGTAGCTGACTTCAGCTCAGAACAACCCCTGGTACCATCTTATCAGGGTCAGATCAGTCCATGGATGAAGCCTTCAGTCATTCTTTCTCAAAGAGTATCAATGGCAACTGAGGTGTTACTCTGTGGTAAACATTTTCAGTGGGCTGTGTGCAATGAAACTACCCCTGGAGCTCCAGAGAGTGATTCCTACAATGGTCTGTGCTAACATCAGCCTTATTAAACGTATATGGTCATCACCTAGAAAATGCCACATATAAAAGACTCTTAAATGCTGATGGAACGTGGTTGATCTTAAATGACAGTAGATTAAGTGACAGGCTCAACCCAAACGGTGACATGTTGCTGCAGAGAGAAATTAAGACCAGCACCATGCACATGAACCTGTGTTCCATCTGTGTGGCATTACAACCTTCTGCACACAGAAACCTGGAGACAGCTGGAGCTTTTATTAAACACAGCCCTGAGTAAGAGGATCAACCTACCTTGAACACTCACGGTCATGCCCATACACCTTGGTCACAGGAGGAAGATCAGGAACTATTTCCAAAATAAGTGCAAGGATCTACTCAAGAAAGCAGCACTAAGTATAAAGACAATTATCTACTATTCATTTGATGAATACTGTGATACATTTCATCTACAGCAGATTTCACCATTTTTATCTTGCTATAATTAATATGATTGATAGATTAAAATCATTAAAAGCCATATTGTAACTTGAGATAGCCAGAACCTCTGCTCCTATTGTCTGGAGTCAAAATGCAGCCAACAGCCTGACCACCAAGTTGTGGCAAGTGGAAAGCTAGTAAAAATATCATTAAAAGATCTAGAGGGTTCACCCTGGAAAAGATGCACACATAGCAGG
>NW_008239547.1:3944388-3948779 GCF_000691975.1 Corvus brachyrhynchos | reverse complement strand
ACCCACTGTGGGCTCCCACATCCCTACTAGAGCATTGAGCGGGCACAGCATGGTCCCCTCTGGCAGTGGCCAGTTCAGCATGCAAGTAAGTGCAAGGGTGGATCCTGTGTCCAAACAAGGCAGCTGCTCATGTCCTGGGCTCCCTCTTGTCTTCTTGGAGTGTACATTCATAGGTCTTTGACAAAAAGATGATAATTTGGCTACTTTTTGTTTTATTGCAACTGTTGCCTTACTTGTTTTGTTCCCCAACACTCATTAAAAACAAGCCCTTGTATTCAAACTCCAAGCTGAGCCAAGCCTTTATTCCACATCCCCTTGCTCAGGTATTCTAAACTCCCTCCCGACTCTTTGTCCTGGGTCTCTCTCATCTGGGACTGCTCACTCTATCCACTTGCCAATGCCACCCACATCCACTGGTTTCTAGGGCCAGTGTCTTTCCTGGGACTGCATTCTCAGAACATCTCCCCTCTTCATTCTCTATCAGTTTCCTTTTCTTGTGCCTCAGTTTCTTGAGTGGTTTGTTTCCCCCATCTTGCATCCACCTCTTCAGCCTACAACCCCAATATTCTTCTGGATCTTCAGTCTCTGCCAGTTGTCATTTTCTCTGGTGGCTTCAAAACAGTATTCCTGTCCTGCCAATCCTGCAGAGTTTTTGTCCTCTCTGCACGTCCCACTTTTCACCCCACATGCTCCTACTTCCAGTTCAGCCTGCTGGTTCTCCACAGAAAGGCCTCAGATCTGTCTCTTGCACTGTTTGCCTCTGAATCAGACAGTTTCTTCCTTCACATTGCCTAGATGCCAATAGAGAGGTCACTGAAAGTGCAGGAAAGTGTCCCTGCTCTTCATTCGTTGCTTGGCTCCAGCTCAGCATGTGGCAGCTGGAAACAACCATTATTGGGAAATTCTGTCTCCATCGTGTAATCCTGGGCTGCACCATGTGTAGTGGCTTTGTACAGGGAGTGCATGCCCAGGCTAAGAGCTAAGAGGGGCTGGAGAGCCTTATTTGAACTGTGGGAATGATGCACAAACAGGACTGTAACTGTGAGAGTCATAAGCTTGCTCTGGGACAACCTTAACCCTTAAGCAGTAGCAAGTCTCTCCATAAACTGAGATTTGAATTATCCTGAAATTTGGGCAAATGAGAGTAGATTTTCTTTGGTGCATGAAAAAGCATCTGACAAAGGCCTCCCTTGCTCAACTTCAAAGCAAACTTTCTCCATAAAAAGTTTAATCTTCTCCTATTGAAAACCAATATACTCTTCCTAAATTTAATTTCAGAAACTACTAAACCCTTTGGTTGATATTTTCCCCAGGCAAGAAAAATACCCACGTGACTATCGACTTATCCAGTGTGAATCAGGGTAGCCTGGCACAAAGAGCTGAAAGCTAGATCCTGCACTGGAAATGTCAAACCCTGTGTAACAGGCTGTATGGGCTCTTTAAAAACTCGGCAGAGCTGCTCACTCTACCATGTGGATGTGTTGGGAATCAGCTGAAGGGCTGATTCCCATCAAGCAGATTTAAATAGGTTTCCAGCTTAGGGAGAGAAATGGATGTTTGTCTCTTAGGGGAGCTGTTCCTTCCTCCCACCCCTCCCTTCTGTGTGCACATACATACACACAAAAAAAAAAAAAAGAGCAGAAGGGGGATAAAGGTATTCTCCAGGCAGGAAAGACCAATCCCCTATAGAGGAGCAGCACTTCTGGCAGACCTGGACAGTACTAGAGTTTAAGTGAGTTGAAAATAAAAGACTTATAATGAGATTTTGCACTAGCTTGGGGTGGGGGGGGCAAGAACAAGCCCCCGCCCAGCCTGCTTACAATTCACTCTAGAGGAGATAACCAAAAATAGAAACCAAAGAGCCACAATCTGTTATCCAGCCTAGAGAGGTAAAAATGTTTACTTGACCACCACTCTCAGACGAAATGACAGCTGTAAGTTGCAGCCACTTGCCTTTCTCTCAGCCAGATTCAGAAAGCACTAACCTTCCACTTGCAGAAAGAGTAGAGCTCCCAATTCAGCCCTCTCCAGAGCAGACAGAGAGGAGTGTGGCATTCACCAGCTCTGGTCAGACTCATGGTCCCTATTTCTGCTCATGGTCCTGTTGGGTCTAAATCACCTTTCACAGCCAGGAGCTTGTGCCCAAGCACAGGATAGGAGTTCTAGGAAGGGTGAGAAGCAACAACTGCTTCACCCACGAAGGAAGAACAGGTTTGCCAGTGGATTTATCCAGAAGACACACTTCTTACTGGATGTGAGCTTTGCTGCAGCCTGAACTCAAAGCATCTCTGCTTCTACTTAGGAAGAGGTAAATCTGAGACCATCTTACTACCACCTGCAAGGAATTCACCTGTACTTGAGTCATCTAGAGACAATGAATGAGCACAGATCTGAAGTATCTGGCACTTATCAGGAAGCTTCAAAGCTTGTGCTGTTGAGGCACTTTGGTGAAGATTAAGAACAGCATAGCTGGGTGCAATACTGATATTAAGAGTAGGTTTTAATATATCTTGTTTGGTGAAAGAGAAAGGTGTAGGTCTTTCTGGGTCCTGGAGGAAAATTTACATTAAATTCTGATGTCTTTCCTGGTACCTGGAGGAGTACATGGCTCTCAGTTTTTGTCACACAACCTTAGTAAAGAGTAGTTTAGCTATCTGATAGAGAACAAGTATGCTTGATAATGACTGGTAATAGCTGGATAGATAATGAGCATCTTTTATCTTACATTACTTATCAGTAATAGGAACTTATTTTTCAGTCTAGAAAACTCTCTCTACAACTCAGTAAATGCACAAGTGCTGGTGGTGCATCTCAGGCACTGTGGCTCCTGTTCTGATATCCCCAATTTGTAGCCACATACATAGCAACGTTTGTGAACTGGGATGGCAAGATTAGCTCCAAAGAAACCGTCTTTCCCTCTGGAATAGACTGTTTGACAGAAGCACTCAACATCAGTTGCCCCATGAGAGAATTTTAATCTCAAAACATGCCACAAGTGTATGCCAATTTGTGAAAAAATGAACCTGGCTCCCTCTTCTTTATTAGTTAATGTGCTTTTGTGAGACTGCAGTTGCATATTTCCTGTTTATCTTGGTGTCATGTCTGTACCTGAGCAGTGGCCTCTTTTCTAATGCAATTCCTAAACCTTTAGCTCAGTACTTCAGCTGTACGTGATGATAACCTAGGATATACTAAAGGGAGATCTGTTTTCTGTTCAGTTCCATGCACTGCCCAAAGGGAATGAGCAGTAAACTCTGCTTCCTGCCTTAGCTCTGGGGAGGGTTAGACAGGGCTTAGTGGAAAAAATTTAGGCAAATGAGATCAGGCAATCAGATAGAAAATTAAAATGAAATGATAACTGCATATCTGACTATATTCTTCATGCTTCTCCTGCCTGCCATTCAAAAACGTGTGGATCCCGCTCCCCAGCTTCTGACTTTGAGCATCAGACTTCTCTTTAGTCTCTAAGTGGAAGACTAAAATGCAGATGCAGGATCACACTCATGGAACAGCACATTCTTGGCTTGCAGCCACATCCAAATTCATTAATAAAAGTAGTTTTCTGTAACTGCCAGGAATGATAAAGAAAGCAGTGACATTTTAACTATCTTGTGATGCAAACAGTTCACCCTCCCAGGAGTTCAGCAAAGTAAAGTGGAAGCTTAATTAGGGATGATACATTCTCAACTTCGCATTCATTATGTCTTTAATTCTTTCACAACTCCTCCACAAATCCTGAAGTTGTTTTGTAAGAAACTTTAGAATGAGCATTTAACTCAAAATACACCCTTTTTTGGGAAGTATTTCAAACAACTCTGTATTTTCTCCTCTCCAAATACCATTTTAAAATATAATATTAACATTAAGGAGTATGAAGGACATGTCTGCTTTTGGTACAGTGCAGTTTGGTGATGGTAGGTGGCTTAGTTAAGCAAATCCAAACCATTAAACAATATTAAATAAGGTACCAGTGGGTGTGCCAGGGGTCAGGAGGTGGCAGCAAAACTCTGAGAAGTTTGGTTTCTGCATGTCAATAATGGAAGTATTTTAACTGCAAACCAGAACTGATAAATCATGTAAAATTCTAGTAAGAAAAACAAGGGATGGCCAGACACTGATCATGCAATGAGGAATTTTATGAAAACTACTGAATTATATGAATTGAAAACCAGCCACCATTGAAACATGAGATAGCATTAATAATTAATGTAATAACCTAACAAATGTAACTTTTCAGAACAGGAAGACTCCAAGTTGAAGAAGGCTCTGACAGAACTTCTCAAGCTGGATGGAGTAGCATCAATAGATGTTTTGCAAAGCTCAGCAAATTGGACTGTAGTCTCATGATTGGTCAAGTTTACACACACATATATATATATATATATATATAT
>NW_008239547.1:3937353-3944165 GCF_000691975.1 Corvus brachyrhynchos | reverse complement strand
AAGTAGCAATACAGAACAGCTTATCTAAAAAGGTTTGGAAGCAAGTTCCTGAGGAAGACATCCAGGAAAGAATTCAAAGTAAAACAAAATTTGAAATGCCAAGCTGACAGGCAAATTGTTGTGAGGCAAATTGTTGTATTTCTGTTCCATCAATTTATTTCATCTGTACTTCACAAGTGAGAATTTGGTGGTATGAATGGCAGAAGGGACATCAACGTGGTTTGTAGTAAGGAAAACTTTAACGCTGAGCAAGAAGAACAAGACATATTTGGAGAAGGGACAAAACTGAACTTGGTTATTTATCAGAATTGCATGAATCTTCAAAACAGCTTATGCACAACAGAAACATCCACAGTAAGCTCACTGAGCACGTAGAATAAAAAGGTCAGATCTGAAGATGTGTGTACCTCTATGATAGCTGGATCCTGAGGAGAAATTATCATATACTAGAAATCATAAAGGTGGTCCCACAGAAAAACACTGGGTTCTGGCTGACTACACTGAAGGTTGGTACTAAGAAAAAGATTTGAGATCATAGAAGAGCAAACTTAGCTCACTCAGAGCTCAGGTGGGAGGGATTCCGTGGAGGATAAAGGAGTTAGTGAGCACTTGGAGTTTTTCAAGAATGGAAGCACAAAATAGTCATCCCCTTTAAAGGCGAGGAAAGCAGCTGGAGCAGAAGACCCCCTTGGCTTAACTGAGCGTTTCTGTGGCTGCTCTAAACCAAAAGAGGCTTGTACCAGAGATGGAAAAGTGAATGAATACTCATTGAGAACTACAAGGGCATTGCCAGGGTGTGCAGAGATGCAGTTAGAAAAGCAAAAGCTTAAGCTGAAATTGGCCAGAGATGTCAAAAACTGTAAGAAAGGGTTCTTCAGGTATGTAAGCAACAAGCAGAAACAGAAGGAAAATACTGGCCCACTGTTAAACAGGAGAGGTGAATTAGTCACCAACAATACTTAAAAGGCTCAAGGCTTTCTTCACCTCTCTCTTTACCAGCCCTATTGGGTCCCAGGCCTCGGGAACAAAAATCCTGGTTGATGCGAATACAGACCCACCATTAGTTAATGAAGAGTTGGTGGATGAACTCTACAGGAGCTTGACCCCTACAAATCAATGGAGCCCAACAATATCCACCCAAGGGTACTATGAGAGCTGTTCATGTTATGAGGCCACTCTCCTTAAGCTTTGAGAAGTTATGGAGACTGGGGGCAACCCAGAAGACTGGAAGAAGACTAATGTCATATCCATCTATATGAATGGCTTAAAGGAGGCTTCAGGAAATTATAGGCCCATCTTTAGGTCTTACTTCAGTCTCTGGGAAAGTTATGGAATGAATCCTTCTGGGGCTATCAGATGAAGCATGTGGTTAGGAAAAGCCAGCAGGGGTTCACCAAGGGCAAGTCATGTTTGACATACCTGATCACCTTCTACAACAAATGAACCTGTTCAGTTGATGTGGGATGAGCAGTGGACATTGTCTACATGCCTTTCTCCAAACTCTCGATACAGTTTCTGTCAGGCTCCCTCTAAAGAACTGAGGTGTTATGGTCTAGACAAGAGTCCATGCAGTGGGTGGGGAGCTGGCTGAGTGGCTGCACCCAGAGTGGGGCTCCAAACAGCTCCTTTTCAAACCAGCAACCTGCCACAAATGGGGCCTCCCAGGGGTCAGTATTGGGCCCAGCACTGTTTAATATCTTCATATGCAATTTGGATGATGGGGTCAAGTGCACCCTGATGAAGTTTGCTTCCCCTAAACTGGGTGGGAAACTGGACACTTTGGGATGAAGAGCCACCCTGCAGGAAGACCTGGATAGGCTGGAAGAGTGACCTGCCAAGAACCTTATGAAGTTAACGAGTGTGAGGTATTGCACCTGGGAAAGCAAAATCCATGAGTGCAGCACAGGTTGGGATCTACCCAGCTGCTAGGGAGAAGCTCTGTGGGAAGGAACGTGGCCCAAGTGGACAAGCAGTTGAATATGAGTGCACAGTCTGCTGCTGTGGCAAAGAAGCCAACAGGATCCTGGGCTGAATCAATGAGGGCATCACCAGCAGAAATAAAGATGTCATTATCCCACTCTACTCAGCACTTGCCAGACTACACCTGGAATAATGAGTTCAGTTTTTGTCCCCACTGTGCAAAAAATAGGTGGGCAGCTGGAGAGGGTCCAGAGAAGGGCCACAAAGATGATCCAAGGGTTTAAGCCTGCCACGTGAGGAAAGGCTGAGAGAACTGGGCTTGCTCAGCCTTGAGAACAGAAGGCTCAGGGGAGACCTTATGACCATGTTCCAGTATTTAAGGCATGGCTACAAAGAAGATGGAGAGTCAATTTTTAAAATGAGACACGCGGAAAAGACGAGGGGGAATGAGTACAAGTTACTTCTGTGGAGATTCTGATTGGACACAAGAGGAATATTTTTCACGAGAATAACCAACCATTAGAATAATCTCCCCAAAAAAGTGGTGTATTTCCCAAATTTGGACACTTTTAAGATTAGTCTGGGCAGGGTGCTGGATCATCTGGTCTGGATGACGGTTTTGCCAAGAAAGGTTGGACCTTTGGACCAGATAATTCTTCAGGTCCCTTCCAACCTAGCATTCCATGAATAACACTATAGACAGAAAAATTTTACAAGGTGAAGGGAAAAAAATGATGTATTTTGAGACTTTTATAAATAAAATGAAAGAAGAGCTAGAAAAATTTCTCAACCTAAACCAACAAAAAATAAAGTTCAATATATTTATATTATATTCAATACATTATATTATATATAATATAATATTTATTCATATTAATGTATTTAAGCTCCACATGCCCTACACACACATGACAGATTTCTACTCTATCAGTCAGAAATCTGGAATCTCTAGAGCACTTTTTTGCTCTAACAAACTAGGATTTTACTACAAGTTGCATCTGTAATAGGAAGACCAGGCAAATAATGTGTACACATGAATGTGCATGTTCTTTCAATAAAATAATTTGAATAATTCATTTACTATACCTAGATATACTTCAGAGTTTTGCTGAACAAAAAATTTCAGAAGGTTTTGTAATTATAATAGGAAAAAGTGAGAAAACAAAGTATGCCTTTAATAAATGAAACCATTTTAACATATTTTCCAGTATCCTTGATTTGCAATGACTGAAACATTATATTTTCCAGTATCCTCAGTTTGCAATGACTGAAACAGATATTTTGCTGGTTCCAGTTCTGTTCAGCCAGTCCTTTGTGCTAGCCACAAGCCTGTCTGCTGAAATACTGTGAAGATGAAAGAGTAACACAAAAAAAAAAGTATTTAAAACGCAATAGGAAAAAAAAGATGTCTACGACTACTTATTTCACTTGCACCACCAATACTGGAATTTGAGATGAAAAATAGAATAATAACGTTTATACTCGTATCAGAGAAAAATCAAGGAAATAAACTTGGTTTGAGACAGCTGTCTTAAGTATTTTTGGAGCAAATCAAATAGATGTGTTTGAAAAAAAACCCCACCCAACCTGTTCTCTAGAAAATTTTCTAAATAAGCAAGTCTGGTGAACTCTTCAGTAAGTGTAATGTAACACAGACTGTGTGCCACAATCCGGAGAACACAGCTTGAATGCTAGGAACAGAGTGGGAGACACCTGAGATGGCTCTGTTAAATTATGCAAGAATCTCAGCTATGCAGAGCAAGTGTGTCAGTGTCAGGAGGTGAATACCACCAAAGCAGTTTCTAAACACACACAGCTAAACATATTTGAAGCAGGAATTCTCAAATTGTCCCATAGGGCTGGCCACACTTTGAAGAGAAACTGGCTCAGTTTCACTTCCCATTAATGATCGTATAATATCTTTTTGCCAAATACAGCAATTGCCTGCATGGAAAAATAATTTCAGGAAAATATTTAATATGTTTTTAACTGCCTTGTAACAACAACTTAGCAACTGAAAAGAGAGATGCCAACACCTTGTGATGGGCTAAACCTTCAGAACTAACCGGGAAGTTTCTGTGGGAGGAATGTGATAAGCAGACATGGTACCACCTGAGATGTCTTTCTACTGCTGCATCCCCCTGAGAGAGATGTAGAACGCTGCCTTTGCAGATTTCCAACCATGTCAACAAGACAGAAGAAAATACCCCAGACATATCAGTCATATCTGAAGTGTTTTGGGGACCAGTGTGTCTCAACAGCTTCTGAAGTGTCTTATTTCTTCTTGCCATTTTCCACCAGAAAAAGCTCTAGGAGGAAATGAAAAGGAGCAGGTCATCCAACCTGCCTAAATGTACCTTCCTAACCATATTTTACTAGTCTGACTCTTAGACTTTCAGACTTGGACTGATTTAATAATTTTGAGATGCTTAGTTCTTAACCAAAGTCACACTGAAGAATGTTCTTTGAAGATGGTTTGGAAAAACACCCTGGGTTTGGAAAAAGCACTGACCTGTGGAAAGTTCTTCATTCTCTCCTTAGTTTCATCACGTTTCCTATTACTGAGTGTTCAGCTTACAGGAGTTGCTTTGCTTTGGATTTGTGGAGAATACACCCTTTTTCACAACCAATAGAGGGCTGAGGTCACTCCTGCCAAACCCTACAATAGGAAAGGAAGGATAATACATGGATGGGTACAATGGCAATTCATCTTTCTGGCTGGAAGCCTTGTTTTGGAGTTTTGTTGCTTAGTGTCTGTCAGCACTTTCATCCTGGGGAATTTCAATTTCTCCAACAACAACAGCCTGACAGCAACTAAAAGTTTGCATATAAAGCATCAGAACTCAGAACTATTTTTGGTAAAATTAATTTTCCAAATGAGGTTAAGTGTTAAGATATGAAAAAGTACTTGGGCGGTACTCAGCATAACAAGAAGGAAATTATTATCTTGGTATTTGTTTAATCTTGTGAAACATTTCTTTAAAAGGACAGTGAGATGAATATTCAAAATGTGATCTCAAACCCCACAAAAAATATAAATTCATCAGGAACTGAGCTACATTTGATGTGTCTAGCATTTCTAGGCACTGTAATTACTCTACTGGCTTTGAGAATAACTTATTCAAAAGCTAACCATGTATGTTCAACAGGTTTCCTTTCAGGAATGGTTAAGCTGCTGATGGATCACAAAAAGAAGGACCATGTCCTGTCTTTGAAGATATGGATAAAAAGGAAGTAATTATTAATGATTTGCCCATCTAAACAAAAAATGATTGACAACATAATGAAATCATGTAATCCTGTAGTGTGACAAATATTGCAATTTTAAATTGAATAGGAAGAAATGTTGAAGGAAGCTGAATGAGAGTAGTTGCATTATACACCACATAACCATATGTCTAGTAATAAAAATGAGAGGAAACTGTAAGAAACTAGTCTTCTGGAACTGCTTACGTATGTCAGTGAATTTTTGGCACAATTACACACTTCATTCAAAATGCTACTTGAAGACAATGCCGAAAGGCCCCTCTCAGTGCAGGAGAATTACAGCTGTCCAAAATCACCTGTAATGATGTACTTTGAGGAGATTAGCCAGGAAGTAGTATCAGTACAGCATGCTGTAGGCTAGGAAGCACTTCTGCAGGCTGACAGTCCAGTGCACTAAATGCTGAGTTTTGTGGACATTGGACAGCACTGCTGATGCAAACACGTGTATTTATAATACCAGTGTGTTCCTTTGCTTGGAAAAGACTGAAAGAATCCTTGGCATATTTTATTATATGAAAAATAAACCCATTAAGAATAGATTCATTGAACGAGTGAAGTGTTCTTTCACACACAAATAGGACTGCAGCCTCTTCTTCTGAGGAAGCCACCACTGCCCTTGCCAGCTGCCAAGCCCTTTCCATCTCTCAACCCCCTCCCAATAGACTTTCTCCTCCTGCTCCGCATCCTGGCTCCTTCCTGGAGCAGCGCGGTGTCCCCCAGCCACGCAGCACCGAGCGGTCCCACATCAGGGCTGAGAGCACAGCACAGGCACACGGAGCCAACCCGAGGGATCGTATCCGGTAGAAACACGGAGGATTCAGAGTGAAACAAAACAGGAGGAAACAAAACCCAGGAGGAGAAGCAAAACGAAGTATTTTTTTCCCACCGTACCTATTAAGGAAATTTTCAATAAACATTAGAGGAACATTGTCTCATTACCACAAGATATTTGGATTGCAGTGAAATCATGTGGTTCACTGCTAGCATGTGCATTAAACAGAAGGCATGGAGCTGACAAATGAATTAATTAGCTTTGTCACTACTGCTTTCCGGGCTTGGACAAATAGCTGCTGCAGGTCACTGCTGTTCCCCTGTGCACAGCCCTGATCGATGGTTTGCAACCTTTGCCTGCAGGTCTGAGGGCTCTACTGCTAAAAAGGTCCAAACAAGAAGCGAGTTCATATACCCAGCAAACAATTTAAACAAATTTCTAGAGAGGAAAATATGTGCATGCAAAGGTGATCCAACTCAGACACTTCAAATACATTGGCGTAATAAAAACGGGAAGAAGCGTAACAGCACAAATGATAACTGTGTGATGACCTTTGCATTCTCTTTCCTGCAGAGCCCTTAATGAATTTCTGGCACTCGCGGGGTTCCCGCGGCCCGCGTTGGCCGTGAGGGGGATTTCTAGAGAGGAAAATATGTGCATGCAAAGGTGATCCAACTCAGACACTTCAAATACATTGGCGTAATAAAAACGGGAAGAAGCGTAACAGCACAAATGATAACTGTGTGATGACCTTTGCATTCTCTTTCCTGCAGAGCCCTTAATGAATTTCTGGCACTCGCGGGGTTCCCGCGGCCCGCGTTGGCCGTGAGGGGGCTCATCCCCCGGGGCTCCC
>NW_008239547.1:3936438-3936722 GCF_000691975.1 Corvus brachyrhynchos | reverse complement strand
CTGGCTTTTAAAACCTGCCGGGCTGCCGGGATTCGTTGCGCAGAGCTCGTTCTGGCAAGTAATGGACGTGACTGAGCCATTAAGGGACACCGGGCTGCGCAGCCGGGCTCTGGAGACCTATCAACTTCAATTTATGGGGTATCGGGAACAGGAGGCGTTTTTATGAATTGGCTGGTAATAACTTAAATCACCTGTGAAGCCAGCTCCTGTTAATGCTACGTTTCATCTGTGTGGAGCAATAAATAGATATTAATTTGGCGTGTTGCATGTGGAGAAGGTAGATG
>NW_008239547.1:3910334-3936413 GCF_000691975.1 Corvus brachyrhynchos | reverse complement strand
CGGTAGGTGCCTTTGCATGCTACTTGTGTGCTCTCACTTCTGAATTCCTAGCTTCGTTTTCTTTTATCTGTGTTAATAGCAGCCCGCCTTTCAGTGTTTCCAGAGCTTTTTTATTGTTTTGATTTCTTAAACAACTTGCCACATCTTTGTCTTTCCTTCCCTCTAATAAACTGTAGAATAACTTCAGGGACAATAGCTTTCAGTGATCGTAGAATCGTCAAGGTTGGAAAAGACCTTTAAGATCGAGTCCAGCCGTGAACCCGTCAACACTACCACTGTAACCCCTAAAGCACTAAACCGTATCACCCAGCACTCGAATTCTTCTCTTTGATGAAGACTGAACAGTCTGGACAGTGGTGATCAGCATCACTAGACCTCATGCCTATCTTTGATAGCTGAATTCAGAATTTGTTTTTTACGGTTAGGTTTTTTGGATAAGGTCTAGGGTTCTTATTTTAAGTTTACATAGATCAAGAGCCCCATTTTAATGAGGTATGTTGTTTTGTAGGTGTTCATTTTAAAATACAGTAGTTAGAATTTTGGTATGAGGTCTCATGATCCTTCAGGTCCCTTTTATGCAGGGATGTTTATATCTTGGCCATATTTATAGAAATACTGTAATTTACAACTAGGTTATTCACTTACTGAAAGTATTCTTTGTCCTTAATTGATGTGGATGATCAAATCTATTACCTCACTTGGAATTAACATTAGGATTTTGCTAGATGTCACTGTTTGGATTGAGTAAGATTTTTTGCATTCAGGGTGTGTGATTCCATGTATCTTCTAAAAAATGTCTTAAAGCAACAGTTAATTTAGGGTTTGTGATTTAATCGTGCAGAGCTAGGAAATGAGTGAATGAGAGTCATCAGTTTCAACTGTGCCAGTTTATTCATCTGTATGAAAAGGAGTAAAGCAGTAACCTAAATGCTGAGGAGTTGATTTAAATGATTTCAGACATCAAATAGCTTTGGACTTTATTGTGAATGTGTTTATATTTACATGTGTACACTTAAAAGGGGAGAGGAAATCCTGGAGCTGCATATTGCTGTCAGCTGGGAAAGTACATCAAGGAATGGTTGCTGTATGTTTATTCTGTTCTTGTTCTCTTCTTTACGCATCCACTAGCAGTACTTATTAGAAACAGGATACTGTGTCAGATGGACCTTGAACCTGAGTTAGTATTGCGTTTTTGTGTTTGTAATAAAATGTTTTCTGTGTAGGAGCGTGTCATTAGGAAGTTAAATTTTAAATTAGGCAGGTGTCAGAGCTGTAAGTTTTTAAGAGTATAGTATAAAAGTTAATACCAGGTACAGAAAAAGCAGGCTAAGGAATATACTATTACTTTGGAAGTTTATTTGCGTTTTTGTTAACATTTTTAGGGCATCCCAACACCTGATAGGAAATAGTCACAAATATGTTTTCTAAGCAGCAACTTCCAGTCCTTTCCTGAGTGCCTTGTGGGAATGCTGTGCTTCTCATGAAGATGACACTGAATCTGCTGCAACTCCCATTTTATGATGTTGCAATGTTGCCTTTCACTGAAACTCCAGCCTTAGTTCTGCTTTCATGCACTCAATCTCCCCTTTTTGTGTGGCAAGCACCCAGGCCACCCCTGAGCCTTTCATGTGTCTCCAGCTGTGGAAGGGAGCAGAAGGGATCTATAAAAACTCATTCAGTAGCCTCTTCTCTCCAAACTGGTTCTTCTGTGTTAAGTTTTACTGTGGAACTTGCTATGATAATGAGTAAAAGCAGGAAAAAATCCAGTCTTGCTGCTAGCAAAGTGTCTTTTCATTGCCTTCTAGAGTATCTTTTGGAAAGTTGTTGCAGTTAGTTAAGCAAGTTTGACCATCTAGAACTACATGAATTATGTGTAGGAGTGATGAAAGCTTCCCACATAGTTGTGCTAATCCAGTTTAATCCCAGGCTGTGGTGTATATATTCTTCCTGACCACATCTCCTGCTTGATGCTGGTTTTTGTTTGTTAAGGAAAAGATGGAGTATATAAATTGAGTCCTCCTAATTTTAGTCTTAGAAGTACAATAATATAGCTGAATTTATTTATACCTGCTTTCAGTGAACCGTGGACATTTCTATCACAAGTGATATCATATACTCATCTAATACAGACCTTGCTCTGTATTACAGAAATAGATAGGGCGCAAACATTACTTAATACACTTCAAATAACTTTTACACTGCAGTATCCTTAAAAGCCCTTGACAGCCCAGACCACTAGGTCTGTCCCATGTCATGTTGGCCACATGGCAGGTCTGAGAACAGTTCTGATGCCATGTTTTTGTATCTTACTGAACCATTTTTGAGCATTACCACGAGGTATTCAGTTAAGCTCTTTGAAATATGAGTTTTCAAAGACAGCAATAGGTGATAGATACATTGACATGCTCTTTATTTTAGCTGGCAGTCTTGCATTTGGGGGAAAACCAGCAGAAATAAAAAATAAGGCATGTCTGAATAGGCACAAAACTTCGATATTCTTGAATATCTGCTTTCATTATGCTTAATTACCAAAGAACACAACTTGAATTTTCCCCCTGCTTTGGTAGGCTAACAGATTCCATGTGTTCTTAAGCAGTATCATCAAGCAGACTAGTCCTTGGGACTCCAGGTTTTGTCCTGAAAATGTTTTATCAATTTACATTGTGAATCATAGCTAGAATCAATCTTACCTCACAGTTGTAAGCTCTGAAGAAAAGATGGGCTGCTAATATACAAGGGTTTTTGGTATATTTTGTCTCTTGGGATCCCATCTTGCTACAATGGCCAACTTTTTTTTTTTTTTTTTTTTTTTTTGGTCAGTGATGTAATAAGCCTGCAGCAAAAAGCTCACGAAATGAACTCTTTGTTTATATTCTCAATGACATCAGTATTTAAAGATAATGATCGAATCAGTCCATAAACTGTAACTACAAACTATATTAAAGAGGAGTTATATATAATACAAATTGGTGATCCGAGCTGCATTGTAGTTTGCAGTGTGTGGAGGAGATGGTGTCACATGAACATGGGAGGAATAGGCCTGCTTTGACCCTGTTTTGACTGTCAGGTGCTTGCCATACATGCACCAGGGCTGCTGTGTCCTGCTCCCCACGTGTGTTCCATGGTCTGCTGCTCCAGTTGTGCAGTTTATTGCCAGGAGGGAGACATGGGTGGTTTTGGTTTGTAGGAGGAGTAGGCAGTGCATAATGGAGTGTTGACATTTGCTGAATGTTGGTGTGCACAGCTAGTTATGGTCTGGAGGTTATTGCTGACTTTCAAACCAGAGTAATTAGCTATCATGAAGCAAAAAAATGAGCATCTTTACTACAGGCAAGAAGTCACACGTACTTAATTTAGCACACATTCGGTGTAGTGGTAAAAGGCTTACACCTAAAATTTTGTACCAGAATTTGCATATTGTTCATGTATAAAATGGGATTATATGTCTGAAGTCTTACAGATGTTTATACCTTAGATAAATCTTACCTGTAGCTATTTTGAAATCATTGTTTTGCTTAATTATTGTTTTAAGACAAATTTATCTAGGACAGGTGTGGAGGCAGAATAAATACGCAATTTGAAATCCTCTCTCCCCCCAGCTAAAATAAGTCTTAACTTCTGTTGTTTCTGCAGGGCTTCATAGAGAATCAGATATTTGGAAGTTAACTACTTTAAATTTATTCTCCTAACATTTAGAATGAAAAAAATGAAAGTATGTAGTATGTCATATTACTATTACCTTTTCCCTTTTCTTTCAGACTCCATAGATTCTCATCTTGGCAATCTGAAAAATGCATTATCTTAAGCCCCTGTTGAAGTGAAAAGTTATCCAGGTAGGACTCCCTTGTGGTGATGCTTGCTCATTGTTTTCTGATACTGAATCAGGCTGTTGGTTGTTTTCGACAATCCTGAGCAATAAATAGATGTGTGTAGATTAGTATTAAAGACCAAGAATAATTTCATATTGTGTTTAATATTAATAAATAGAGTTGTGAAAGTGTTGTGCCATTATGTGGTATAAATACTGTGTGTTGTAGAATTGTGAATTACTTTATTGTCTTGTAAAGACAGCCTCTTTTTTTGAGTCAAGAATGACTAAATTTTCTTATGTTATTTCATCATGTATGATAATAGAGGTTTTGAAAAAAGAGGAAAGTTTTGCAAATACAGCCAACAGTTAGTGAGGACTGACTTTGAAACATTGCATTATAAACTGCGTAACAAGCTTAGGTGTAGAGTAAAACTGCTTCAGAGCTACTAATTGTGTCTCAGAATTTGAAAACCCACATACCCATTTATAAAAAGAGCATAGAAAATCTTTATTGCTTTCATAATATATTGTTTGGTGGATTGAGTTTGGTTTAGCCAGTGAAACTGTTCTGAGAGGAACAATGTAGTTTCAGATACGAAATGCAGAGCTGCTGTTTCAGACAATATGCCATGAATGCTATCTAAAGAAACAGACTTGACATTGCTAATTATACACGAGAGCGAAGTATATTTATTTCATACATCGATGAGACTGAATTAGAAGCTTCAACTGGCGTATGGAGAGGGATTTTTTGTGTTTTTAGAAAACACCTTACAAGTTCAGCTGGTAACAAGCCTTGCTTATTTATCACGGTCCAGAATAGCTGTAAAACAGGAATTAAATCTGGTCTAATTTTGAATCTAAAGAAACAGTCCTGAATTTCTTCAGAGGTTTGACAGTTATAGTAATGAAGATTTTCAATGGCTTAATAGATACTGTGATAGACATTTTCAATGAATAGCTGTTCATGAGCAGTTAATTATCTCATTGTAATCTGGGTCATTTGGGAAGCTGTGAACACAGTTAATTTCTGTGTTAGGATTGCAGTATATGTGAAATGTGCATGTGGAAGGGGGAACGCAAAAGCTTCATCATTTTGAAACTAGCAAGGCTGGAGAAGTGACCAAAACCTACCTCTCATTGAGCAGCTTGCTGCCTAGTTGACGTGAATGAAGGCTAAAGCTTAACGACGGTGTGAAATCTCTACTCTAAATCATATCTAAAAATCTTTGCTCCTCTATTAATGCTTTCCCTCCTACCAGCCCAAAGCAGTTACAGCTGCTCCCACCAGGACAAACAGCAGCCCTTTGTTAGCTGCCTTGCCTGGGGCATACCCTGTCTGCACTGGTGCTGCTCTCTTGCCATCTGGGAATCCCAGAGACCCTGAAAGGAGCCTTTTCCTGCCTAGTCTCCAAGGTTAACTGATGCAGTAAATCTGTGTTACCTCCAGTACACATCGAGCTAACCTGTGACTTCAGTCCCAGCATTTAATTTCCTGTGGGGATGGGAACATCCAGTCTGTACCACAGATTGTAGGCTTCTTAATCAAAGATTGGTTACTCCTCCAAGGATCCAAATCTGTGACTTTAATAACATCAAGATTATACGTGCTAGAAACTTTGTCTTGGTATTGAAATGACACTACAAGTACTACAGCCCATCGAGTCTGAAAGGGCCCTGCTTAAGCTGCAGTTCGTGACTCCCTGCTTCGAAAGCTTGTGAGTGTTTGAAATACGATACAGACGGTGACTTGGACCACCTTCCAGCTGCCTCCACCAGTCTGAGCAAGTATCAAAATGGCAAGCAAACCTCAGAGGATAAAACTGTGAATGGCATGCTTTGAGCGAAGTGCTGAGGGTGCCTTTGGTCCCCCATCTGACTGCTCTGAGAGTCATGTGTCTGTGCCGTGGGACCTGGCGAGACACCCTGGGTGCTTCTCAGGGAAGACTGGCTGGCTTCAAGAAACCTTGATCGTTAAAATGGAGAGCAAAAATCATGTGCAGCAGCTGAGTACTGAGGCAAGATAAAAGTCAGTTGTCCAGCAAACACATTTTTGGATTGAGTGTAGAAAAGACAGATGTTTTACTTTGTGTAGAACCATGGCTACAACTTGCAAGTGCAGATGGTTGAATGCTGTTGTAGTCTCCATCTGTTTATTGATGCTGGAAGATGGTGGGTATGCTGGCAGCCAGACTGAGGGAGAAACTGTCACTGGAAATAGCAGATTTCTGGACTGCAGCAGTGGAGGAAAATGTCTTCCTGGGCAGTTAGATGTGCAGAGTTCGGCTGTGCCACAAAGGGAAGGATTCACAAGGCAGTTACTGGAGGAGGGAAGTTACAAGGCACAAGTTACAAGTGACTTACTGGGAGTCAAATGACCACATTGATGACTGGATAAAAGTTGAAAATTCTTTTGTGCCAGCTGTAAAGGCTTTTGCTTCCCAGAAGCTATGGAAACTGTTTTCTAATGCTATGTACTGTATTAAACATTATTTAAACTCCTGATTTCATGACATACGCATTTATTACTTAAGGAAGATAATGAAGATTCCTTCTCATTAGGGCCTTTTATTGAACTTGTTCACATTGATACAAGAAGATTATTAAATACCTTCATTTCCAAAGGAAAAAAGCTTGGGATAGAAACAGAAGGCTGTTAGAAACCAATACAGAAATTTGTCTGAAAAGAAGACTCTTCAGCTGACATGGCTGTGGAAGAAGAGTTTAAATATTTCAGGTACAGAAAGATATTCTAGCAGAGTTGTAAAACATACTTTTTTCCAGATACCTGATTTTAAAAGGCACGTGCAGGCATTAATACGGATTTTGTTAAAAAACAAGTCCACACATTCCACACAGCACAGGAGTCTTAGGTAATACCTGTTAGTTAGGAAAGGTTTGCAAACTCAATAACCTTTTCTCACAGTAGAAGCTGGCTCATCTACTGATTATATTTAATAAGTCATAGAATACCAAGGGAACTTAAGAAATTTTGCCAAATGCTCTTTTTCTTTTCATATTTAGAGAAGAGTCATGTGGGGTGTGAGCGACCCAAATCAGTACTGGCTGGTTATCATCACCTTAAGTGACTGAAAAAAAGTATGGAGAAACGTACCAACATGTGTAATATGAAGATGGGTCATCTCAACCCAGTAACTCTGAACCAGAGAAGTGGTTCACTTATGGCTCAGCAAACCAAAGGTGGTGTTAGCTTTTTCTTATGGTCCAGAACTAAAGCATCCTGTAGGAAGATAGGTTTAGGTAAATACTCTGTTTAACTGTTCTGTGAATAGAGGTGGACAGCAATTGTAATACAGTGTTTAATTCTGTAGCTTTGTTGTATAGGTGGACATGTGTAATCGCTCATGGCTGTTGAGTAAATGTCACTTCATTAATGTTGAATTTGTATTTTACTCCTCAGACTTTCAGCTTTATCACACTATTTAATGAATTCCAGATAGCTGTTTTGACTTCCTATGGGTGATAGCAATTACACTTGAAAGAAAACCAGATCCATTCTGGTTTCTTTTTCCAAGGACTTAGCTCACCATTTTTAAATGCTGCGAACTTACATCAGGGAGTTAAATGTCCCACCTTATTAAATCACTTACTCTGTCTGCTCTAAAGCTTTCATTTAGCTTTGATATAGCATTAATACTTAAAATGTATATATTGGTTCAATAGACACACGCATTATTTATCAAAACACTGCAGCTTATTAAAACAAACCTGCTGTCATCACAGGTGAGAGTCTAGAGTGACACGTAGTGCCAGGAAGTGTGTTGTACATTTTCACAAGCTGGTTAATTGGAATGGTGGGTACTTCAGGAAGAAAAAACAAAAGTTGTGGATGCCTTATCCCTGGGAGTGTTCAAGGTTGGGTCAGATGAGGTTTTAAGTAACCTGATCTAGTGGGGGGTATCCCTGTGGTGGAGTTGGAACTACATGATCTTTAAGGTCCCTTCCAACCGAAACCATTCTATGATTCTATGAAAAAAAAACACCAATTAGGTAATACGAATGGAGTATCTCCAGAATCTTGACAAGAAAATGCACGTTAGTATGGTCTAAGACTAACAGACCATAGTAACAGGGAAATACTAAGTAATTGGACCTTCTGTGTCTGTTTGGTGTGTTTGTATTAATCTACTGTGTCAGAGCATCTACATGTTTTAATTGAGATTTCTTACATTTGCCTACATTATAAAGATCTAAGTAATAAATTTAGTTATCCTCAGTTGTCTAAAAGCAAACCTAATCTTGTGTGTGATACTTACGGTTAGACATTTGTTTAGCTGCTAATTTGCAGCTCATAAGGTCGCTCAGCAGTGGGTTAAAAATAAGTGTGTCTTTCTTCCAGTGCCTGCACAAGCATGGTTGGAGTTGCTGCGGTCCGTCTGCAGGATTCCAGCATGCTTCTGTTGCTCCTGGCTCCCAGGCTACAAGGACAGTGTCCTCACTACAGAGACCAGACGTTTTCATCCATGTCCTTGTACTGGGGTGCTTCTCATTCACTGGCAGGTCAAATTCAAATGCTGATTTCCCTTATTTTTTAGGTGTGCATTTGAGAGGACAGTGAGCCAAGGGCTAACTTTCCCTTTGTGCCCTCTAATTAGTGCAGGCCTCCCAACCCATGTGCTGGCCATCGCACATGAATGAAAAGCATACTGTCACCTTCTTCCTTTCTCAAGCAGGGCTAGGTTTTGATTCTGCTTTAACAACTGTTAATACCTCTCTGCTGTTGTTCCTTTTATCATTTCCTGAGTAGTGGAGATTAGGAGAATATTTTCCTCTGTATATATTTTGCTGCCTTTAGAAAGAAGTAGATCCCTCTGTAGTTCTTGGAATGCTTTTTAGAGGCATTAAATAATATATTGTTCTGAATTAGTAAGTAATAATATGACTTTTTCTTCTTGAGAACTCATTCTTGAATTGTATGCCAAGATGTTATCTTCCCACTTGAATGCTTGACTAGAGATCGGAGATTTGATATGGGTGTGTGTGACAGGCACACATAGCCTGCCTTCCCCGTGGAGAAGTAAGAACATGCCACAGCCTGACTGAAAGCCCAATGTCTAATTACCTTATGCTAAATCTTGTGATGTTTTTTACTATGTTGTAATAGGAAAGGTAATCCAAAATCCAGTGTTTACATGTTGCAGATCGCCTCACAAATCTAGAAACTAGAAGTTACAAACACATGGGAAACTTTGTAGTTAGATAATTTTTTTCCAGGGGGATTGGGTGTTTCTATACATAAACTCTCTCATATGCACATCTACTATACATAAAAATTCTTTCATGATGTATGTTTTAAGTACAAGACAGTCCTCACTGCAAGGAGACTGAATGTGTGTGGGTATATGTGCATCTGCAGCTGTTATCAAGGGAAACATTTGACCTTGAGTTTCAGATGATTGTTGTATCAAACCTCTCTCACTAATGAGTCTTTCCCACCTTCCTCTTCAGTGAAACCTTTCTCAGGCTGGGGAAAAAGGCAAAAAGAGTGACGAAGTGCAGAAAGGAAAATATCAGATGCTTGCCATTCTTTTTGTAGAATCAGCACATTTCAGGAGAATTTCCTGAACTTCTACTGGAGGGGAACAGGGAAGTAGTTCTGGAAATAGTAAAGCTAAAGGAAAAGCTCAAGTAATCCACTGGATCCTAGAGGAATCTTGTAACAAAAGGTGGATAGTAAAAACTTTAAATAAAAGCCTCTTTTTAAGGGGTCAAGGGATGAGCTGTTTGGGTCACCAGGTAAGGAACTGGCTTCAGCCCTGACATGAATTGATGTAGTGGTACCATTGCCTAGGTCAGTGGTTCCCAATCAGTAAGTTGCATTGTCATGGGGCATAGCATTTGTTCTGTGTTTCCTTTTCTTTGTTAGACAATGCTGAAGAGAGAACAAACAGTATTGTCAGGCTGGCTTGGACTTCTCCTTGTAGCAGTTCCGTAATTGATGCTGAGACATTTCCTTCATGTAGCTAAACTGGGCTGTGTTCTGGCAGTCAAGGTGAGGTAGATTTCTTTCTCTGTTGCTGATGTCTTATCAGAGGGTTCCGGATCTGACCTATTTTCATGGGAGTCTTTGGCTTGTGACTTGGCATGGGATTGAACTCTCAGAATGTCCTATGTGGTTTTACAAACTTGGAATTAAATTTAAATGAAGAAAGAAGAAGAACCTTGCCAATAAAAACTGCAGGTTTGTGTGACTATCAGCCTGAAGCCTAGCATAAACATCTATACCTGAGATCCTGAGAATGCCCTAGTCATATTTCAAAGATAGCGTTTCAGAAAGTATTGTTTCAAAATAATATACTAAAAAATGGCTGTGCTACTTGGGACACAGCATTTCTTTGCTGTCATTGCAGTGACATAATAAAATAATTCAGGCTGCCTGGAAACTGGTTGGGGTGAGTGTAGGAGAGTAATCAGGATATCTGAAAAGGAATTCTGTAAATAGTTCATGTGTGCAGCTTGGAAGAAGCAGACACAAAGCCAAGAGTATTTTGAGATGGGTACAGTTCTTAATATCTGTGTTTTCTGAGTGCTCTAAGTTAGTTTTGTATAGACAGCTTTTCTTTTTGTATGCTTTGCAGTGCTTACAGTGTTTCTGAAGAGTTCAGTTGCCTTTTTTAATGCTTACCTTAAGGGAAGGACCTTTTGTGATACAAAATATTCTTGGTAACTTTATTCCACTTTAAGGTAAGTTTCTACAAAAATGAATAGCACTTCAAGCAATTTGTGTATTTACAATTTTGTAATATTTAGAGAAATGAAAACCAGTTCAAGTAGGTTTCATCCTCCAGTTTATCTACTTTTGTATCAGGCTGCTGAATGTCAAAATTTTATTGTCAGAGGATCTATATATTATATTGCTGTAGTTTTGTATTTTGCTATCTAACACTATGGCAAAATAATCAAAACAGTCTACAAACAGTTAACTGAAATTTATCTTAGCAGTATCCAATATATCCCTTTCTGCATGTGATGGAGAGAAATGCAGCTAAAGTTGAGATGAGTATTCCTACTTCGTGGTGCAAGGGAGATCAGCTGGTGGGTTATGAGGAGGCTGTACGGAGGCCAAGAAGCAGAAATCCATTTGGCACTTCCAGATGAAAAATGATCAAAGACTTGAGGTGGAGTGGCAACAAAGATGTGAAAGTGGTCATTTGAGCTTGGCATCTGCTGCTAAGGACCAGTTTGCCGAGATTAGTAGGGTAGGTCAAGTAAAATGTGTCTGCTCGTTCTCAGCAGGGGTAATGGGAGGTCTTTTATGGATCTTTCAGCACACCTTTTTTCAAACCTGTCTGAAATATGCAGCCATACATCTAGAATATACTATAAATCAGATCTGTAGGCTCTCATATTGAATAAAAGAGTGTATGGTGTTTCGATGACAGGGTTAAAAACCACTGGTATTCTATTATAAGCAGATGAACTAAAATGGTAGGAGAATGCTGTGGTGTGATATAAACTAACTGAAAATGGATTGTAATGCTGTCTTGCAGCTACCACGCTCTGTGCTTCACTAAGAGAATAAAGCTAAGAAAAATACAGATTGAGATTAATTTACATAAACCGTATGGCTCAGACACAAGTTTTATTCTTGTTCTGAAAAACTTTCCAAGGGTTTAACCACAATAGTTTTGCAAGGAATAGGGATATATCTTTGGATGTCAAGCAAGTTGAAAGGCTGGTATGCCTGAAAGACTGACTGCTCTTTTGAATTATAAAGGTTAGTCTAATAGAATATGTTATTCCTGGGACTGTTCATGTCTAAGCAATTGTCTTAGACCTTCATGATTGCTGTAGTTTTTCTGGTTAATGATGTGAGGGCTAAAGTGGTGATTTGAACCTTTCACCAGCAAAGCTGTTTTTGACTCCTGCCTGAGATGAAGATAGTAAGGGTTGTACCAAATAAAGAGCCTGTTG
The DNA here is from genome assembly GCF_000691975.1 of Corvus brachyrhynchos. Lineage (NCBI taxonomy): Eukaryota > Metazoa > Chordata > Aves > Passeriformes > Corvidae > Corvus > Corvus brachyrhynchos. The sequence goes on along the minus strand of NW_008239547.1, from coordinate 3,924,667 downwards.
AGCATCCTAGATGTCATATTGTTTGGGCTAAGATGATCTTCTCTGTGTGTGCAGAAGGCTAGGGGTGCAGATCATTGGACTGCCTGGTTGCACGGAGACCAACTAACCTGAGCTCTTTCAGATTTGTGAGTACAGCATGAGAGGTGTACTTTCTGAAGAGGCAGCATGAACTTACGAGAAGTGAGGTTATGGGTCTAAGATATTTATGAAAAGACACTCTGTGAAGTTTATTCTTGGCAAAGTTTGTCCTGCTGTGGTATTAATATCTGGTTTTGCTTTCTTTTTTTTGTGGTGTAATTATTCAGGGGTATTGCCTGACAGATGGTTATATCTTTGAGTTGTATCGGAATGATGTTATTTGCTTGACAGTTATTGTTCTCTTAGGAACGTGGGACAGGAAAGGACGTGCCTATTCATCAAGTTTATTTTCATGCTCTTGTAGGTTTTATGTCATACAGATACAGACATATGGAGCACTGACTTCAAAGCAGCTGAGCCTTTTCCCCTTGCTATTTTAATTAGAAGCCTCTTCCAGTGCTAAATTCCTCAACATGATGAAACTGCTTACAGTGTTCAACCTAAATTTATTCATCAGTTGGTAACAGTCTTGTGCCAAGACTGTCCTTTTATTTTAAATAGATTTTTCTTACTGTTTTATAATTATTTGTGTGTTTATACACGGCCCTTGCTTTTCTGCTCAGCTTTATTTTTGTTAGGCTAAGGCCAAGTCCTTGCAGCCTCCCTCAGTTCTGTTGAAAGAGCAAAAGGAAGGAATGGGTAGTTGGAGACTTTTCAGCTTTCATGTAGCAGGTTTTTCCAGTTCCCTGAGAAGGGTGTGTCTTATTCTTTGTACTATTGCTGATAAAAGAAGTGAGTAGTAGCTTCCTTGTTATTGTGGTGCACCAACAGAAACACAGAAAATTTTGTATTTTAAACTCTCTGAAAATTGTCTTTGAGTAGCAAGATTCTTCAAACAGTAGAGACTCGTGGTGTATCCTCTGATTTAGGAATGCAGGCAGTCCTATGAAAATGGTGTTGAAAGACAGGCAGGTGTTTGATTGCTTCAAGTGTGTGGGTTCCATTTTATGTTTTTTGTGTTTTTCCTTAGGCTGTTAAATGTTCAGATCAGTATTCTGTGGCTGATCTGTGCACAGACAAATTCTTTGTGCATTTTTAATGACTTACTGCTAAAATATGTGATCAAAGATAAATCAGACCTGTTACAAAGGAATCAAAAACTGGAATTATGTTTAAATATTTTTCTGACTAATATTTATAGACACTTGCTACTTGTAAGGCTCTTAGTAAATCAGTGTGCTCTTCAGATATTTATATTCAAAAGATATTAATGGCAGATGCAAAAGATGGATACATTTTTCAGAATTTAGGTACAAAATTTTAAGAAAAAATAATTTTAAAAAGCTTCAGTAGGAAGACCTGACCTACTTTCTTCCCATTTAAAATCCTAAAGGCTGTTGTGTTGGAAAAAATAAAGCAAATACTGTTTAAACTGCAGTGGAAGGTTTTATGTCCCAGGTTTAAAAAAGAATGTAAGCCTTGTGGTGTTCAACACCACAGCCCGTAATGATCAGGCTCCTGGCTAAGAAAGCATGGAGGCAGGTATCTAAGGACCATATGATGATGAGATTCTGATTTCCTGATTAGAATTTGAAATCTGTAATGTGGAGCACTGGTGCAGTGGAGGTGGTTGGTAGGAAGCCAGGGTATACCTTAGACATTTGTATGACCCTTATAAGAAAATAAATCCCATACCCCTTTCTGCACTTTTCTCTTAGGAAGATGCTTTTGGTACCTATCTTATACATAGTAGACTGGCAGTTAATTAGCTGAGGAGTCCAAGAAGTAGGAGGCCTTGTTCCTAGGTCCGTCTCAACCTGAGGGATTTCAAGCCCACATTTTTCTCTTCCGAGTGGCGTAAGCCAGTGGTTTGTGCATAGGTGGGGTATCTAACACCAGACTGCAGATTCAGACTTCTTGCCCACTGTGTTCAATCCATCAGTGTGCATTTCTGACTGCATTCTAGAATCACCGAATTGTTAAGGTCAGAAAAGACTTCTGTGATCATTGAGTCCAACCATTAACCCAGCACCACCATGCTCACCACAAAACAGTGTCCCCAAGTGCCATGGTCAACTTCCTCAGGGAGGATATGGCAGTCCTGTGTAAAGTATCCTGCAGGCTGATGTGCCAGGTATTCTCTTGAAACATGGACTCAATTCTTTTTTTCTTTTTCAGGAAAGCAAATTCTGCTACTGGGGAGAAGGAAAATCAACATCTAAACAATGTGGTTTTATTCTAATTTAATATTTTTTGATATTATTGATATCAAAAATATTATTGATATTTTTGATAATATAATTGATAGCAATTGTTTGAGTACTGTTTCCTACTTAATGTTTGACCAGAAAATTTCTTAACGGCTTGAGGTACGGTAATAAGGAAATGGAATAGTAATGGCTGTCATTGATCATGTACTTCTGGGTGTGAAATTTGAGTTGTTTCAATTCAGGGCTTCTTTTTTTTTTAAAAAAAAAAGCCCTCGTATGTATCTTTCTTTTCAAAGACAGACATTATGATTTTGAATCCTGATACAGGAAAACAAATGGGAATTTATAGCTCTTATGGTTTAAAATGAATAAAAGATATTTTCTATATTTGCAGGCTATACTGGAAAATCCAAGTGTGAATTTACTCATAAAGTTAAATAATTTCTTTTCTTTTTTGTTTCTAAGTGGTGACATAACACTTCTGCAAAAAAAATTCCTACTCTGTTCAGTTAAAGAAGGCAAGATTACAGTGAATGGGAGACCTTAGAAGGGGGCAACCTAGCTGGGAAACTTACTGTTAAACTTCAAAATAATTTAAAAAATTTTCTTCACATTTTTCTATGGTTTTTTGGTCCCCTGTGTGATAACCCTTAAAAGTTAGGCTTCTACCTGGGAAAAGTTGTAATAGAATGAAATTTAGTCAATTTTGGCTCTTAAGGAGTTGCATAGCTTGAAATTGAAAAAAGAATGGGAAGAATTTTCCTCAATGAAAAAAATTAAAATGATCATGCTAACTGTTGGGTTTTAGCTCCAACCTGTTAAATATTCTGTGTTTCTCAGTGTGAGACAGTGGTTGCCTTCATGCATGAGTGACTTCTTGAACAATACAATTTCTGGATGGTATGAAGCAGAATTAATGAAAAAACATGTTGAACACTGGTATGATTGCACACTTTTGGGGTTGGCTGTAAAGCAGAAGGAAACAGTGTGTGCCCAGATGGCCATTATGGGATTGGTTTTTGTGTCCTGTATTGTCTGGAATATGAAGAAAGGGCAGTCCATACATCTGATCTGCAAGACATCTTACCTTAAAGTGGTTTCGTTGTCATAGCTGGCACAGTTCACAGCAAGGAGCACATGTGCAGTGTCTGAGATACCTCAACACGGCAGCTTCTGCCAAATTTCACTCAAGTTTCCAAATGTAATATTATGCTTATGTCCTATCCTGTCTCTGACACTGAATTAAAACAGCACCTGTTAATATTAAGAATAAATGAAATTACTGTAATGTTCAGGATAAAGAGGTTTTGGTGAAAGAAAATTGGATATGAGATTTAGATTTCCTGCCTAATTAAATATTTCAAGTGGTGGTTCTACTTCAGTTTTATTTAGAAGTTAGAAAGCAGTATTACAATGCTAGCACGTGCCCTCTTACTTAAATCTTCTTTCATGAGCTGGTTTTTGCTGACACTCAGTTCAAATGCTTTTAAGGAATAATGTGAAACACTCTGGAACATCATTTTTGTTTTTGAGATAAGTGGGGTTTTTTTCAGAAGCTTGTTATTCCTCTGCATGTTGGCTGATTCTCATTTACATTTAAATCAGCTTTAGCAGAGTTGTGTAGCTTATTGGTGTTCCTCTTCAGTCTGACAGCTGAAGAATAGCAGATGTAAGTATGAACATTAGGCTAAGGCTTGCATTACGCAGCCAACATTCATTTGTTCTGGTACTCTGGAGTAGAAAGTTAAAACACTTTCTAGTTTCTGCCTCAACACACTGGTTTCTGCCTCAACTAGTGAACATAGCTGAGTTTTTTGGGTTTAATACTGCTTTTGAATAGCACTGAAATTACTAAAAGTGGTGAACATCTACTGTGGATTTTAGTGCTATGGGTAAAGAAAGGTAAAGCTACTGATGCACAGCTGTTTTTCTAACACCATAGCTGTCTTTCAGGATATTGTTTCAAAAAAATGTGTTTTCTTTAAGTCTGAAGAATATCTTGAAAAAAAGATCTGTTCTGGACTCTGTAACTGAATTTCTGTGAAGAGTGGTAGATAAAGGACCATGATCATCTAAGCACTGTTCTGTTTGTAGTGGGAAGAAAGAAGTGGGGGCAAGAAGATGATAGTACCTTTATTAGGATGTCAGCAAGGAGATGACTGGGGAAGAGAATACTTTCTGTTGCTGCTCAGAATGAATGGTGTGTGGCTCCTTGGATGGGAAAGCAGGAGTCGCTGGTTGACAAGGACCAAGAGATCCAAGTGGATCTTAAGTTGGGCAATGTCTACCTTGCACTGAGAAATGCAATTAACATGACAGATTCCCCAAAAGATTAATTGTGGAGGAAGTTGTCTGGGAAGAACTGAGATAATGTGGGAGAGCTGGTTATGTTCCTTGATATGACAGTTCAGTACTTTCATCTCCTAATATCCATAATGAAAAGCACTTGAAACTGTTAGAAAAGGAGCAGAAGAACTAGTGATTATAGTTGAAGAACACTGTTTCAGAGGTTCTCATGAATGTGCATTGCTTTCAGTGGAATTAATGGAGTAGAAAAACCTGCCCTCCAGATTTTATGTGATGATAGAAGTACCTTTCTTGTCTTCTTGGAAAACCAGGTTTACTTCTGTTTGATATACTTGTGCCTCCTGGGTGTGTCTTGTTCAAATGTCAGTCCTAACTTAGAAGCTACAGAGGTATCCTCCTCAATAAATCATTACTTGAGGGTAACACACACTAGGATTTTTTTTTTTAATTGAAGTGGATATTTTTGGACAGATACTATTTTAAGATTATTTTAATGGAAGGGCTTCCTCTTCCTATTTTTTAAGTTGCTCACTCACTAGTGACAATAACAGATGAAAGCATTGCATTAGTTGATATGTTGGGGTGCAGAAGAAGTAAGAAGGTAATGAATTGTAGTTTGTTTAGAGGGGAGTAAAACCCCTTTGTTTTTATTTACCATGTTGTTAAGCTCAATGAAAAGCTTAAAAATAGTATTAGTAATCATAATATTAATAATAATTATTATATTTTTGTCCACAAACCTAAGTTTAATTTAGAAAGGCTGAATTATTTGTGTGTTATTTTCTTCGATCATCACTAGCAGTTTCACCTTTTTGTGATGTGTTTGGGATGCAGATTTCACAATAATTTGTTCAAGACTGGTGTTTGTAAATCGCCATTTTAAGATTAAATATTCTGACATAGTGTCACTAGCTAAAACTGTGATTGCATCAATTATAAAAATGTAAAGTAAATTTTTCATTGCTTTCAATGTCTGAATACATACTGTGAATGTCTAAAAAAATGGTGTTAAATTGCATTGGGAAGTATTTTGTTAGTATTATTACTGGTTTTCAAGTAAATTTTTGGAAGCGTTTGTAATTTTAAAAAGTATGTTGCTTTCTTGAATACAGTTCATAATATAACATCATTACCATTTCTAAAAATTCCTTTTATGTCCTTTCATGTTTTTCTGTGAATGATACCATTGTTCTGTCACTCACTTGAGCTCATAAACAGGAAAATATTTTCCAAATTCAGCATCATGTCAAGGCTATATTTAAGCCTTAGTTATTTCAAATCCTGTAGTACTATCTGTAGGATATATTCTTTCCTTTGGAATAATATGGCATAATCTCTTTTGTCAATTGCTGCAATGTATTCTCTGTTCTTATAATACACAGCACAGCATCTGCTTGTGCTTCTCTCTGAAAAAATTCTGCTGCAAAAAATTTACAAGACTGTTGATTGTATCATGTAATTCTTGGGTTTTTTTATATTCTGCAGAATCCCTCTTTCTATACAGTTCTATACAGGGTTCCAGACCTCCCTTCAAACTCCTTCCCTTGTCTGCTCCTGTCCTTCCTGTCATTAAGTCACCAGTAATCGGCTGATACATAGGGGTCCACCTCCAGTCAGCCCTTAGTGACTGCCTTCAGATCTTCACGTGAATGTCTTGAAGCTTTCTCTCACAGAATATCCTAAACCAGAAGGCAGCTTGACTCCAGATTAGTGGTGACTTGTTTTCTGCAGTGGGGTGCTGAGGGGAGATCTCTGTGCCTGTTTTGTGGAGCAGTCCCTCAGTCAGAGCACAGAGCTGGGAGCGTTCTGTCTGCTCAGCATGCAGGTACTTTGGATTCCAAGCAACCTTGCACTGTAACTCACAGACATACCGTAGTTTCATAGCTGCAGTTAAAACTCTTCTAGCTTTCTAAAGTGGGTGGTATGTATTTTGCTAGCCTTTAATTAGATATTAATCACAAGTAAAGTTCTGAAGGGGCTGTCTTGAAACTGGATACAATGTGTCCAACCCAAATCTATCCTATTGGGATCTAAAGTCACAAGCTGGAGTGGTAGTTACAGATGCTAAGGGCTTAAGTACCTAAGTGTTTTCTTACATAGAACATAATTACTGGAGCAATACAAACAACTTCCAAATTGAAATTAACTTGCTTTTTCCAAATAGGCAGGTTGATCAGGTGTAGAGAAAATAAACAAAGACATGTTGTACTAGAAACTACGATTATATAAGGCCCAAGAAACATAACAAAAACCAAACACTGGAATCTTCTAATTTGTTTGGAATAGTCATATAAAAATACATGGTTGTTAAATTTTTTCTTGCGTATAAACTTTTACCAATTTATACAGGAATTGGTCACAAATTGAATGTAGGTAAGTATGTAGAACAGATGAAAGAAGATGCATCTAGAGAAAGGCAGAAATAGTCACGTTTCTGTGCCTCTGTTAATAAATTGGCAAAGACAAGACATTCCATTTCAAAACAGAATGAAAATGGATCCAAGCACATGTGCAGATTTATTTTGTATCACAACGTCTGTATATTAATAGAATTCAGAGAAAAGAAGGCAAACTCAATTTGCTAATTTCAGTGAATAGATTTATTCATCTTCCTATTGAGTAATTGCAGAAGGCATTTTTCATTTTAATGAGTATTCAGAATTCTTTATCTCTTGGTTTTCTCTGTTTCCCATTAGAAATTTGCTGTCTTCAATGTGTTTGTTAGCACTTTTGTCAATATTGTATTTATTTCTATATCAATTAAGAAGTGATTGTAATGTGCAACTTGTAGACTCACTTAAGGAGGTATTGAATTTGAAAGACTTTATTATGTGATGGTGAGTTGTGGTTTAGTATGTGAACTTACTAAAATCTTCTTTCCTAAATGGGAAAAACAGCTTATAGAAAGTGTCAAATGGTAGCTCTACGGTTTTAAGTTAGATAGATAGATCTTAAGTGTGTCAGAACTTGGTTTGTTTCAAAATAACAATTTCCTTGTTATTACATGAATAAAAAGTACTCTGGAGAGACAGCTTTTTGTAATATATGGTCTTGGCTGTTGCATTCTAGAGTCTTCACAAGCTACATGTAAAGATACTGGGTTTTCTTTACTATATTCAACAGATGTGTCAGGGAAAACAGACATCTCTGCTTAAACATAATACTAAAATACTGAGGGTTTATGTGTTTATTTCATAGTTGATGACTGATTGTGACAACCTGTATGTTGTTATTCACATCACAGTGATCTGCTTGTGATCACTTTCATGTGTAGTTTGGAGCTACTGCACTTGGCACTGTGGTGCCATCTCTCATCCTGTTGTAAATGGTTTTGTTTCACTTTTGTCTGGGATAAGCCCAGAAAAATGTGTATATGCACATCTTAGGCTTTACAAACTCTGTTTTCTTTTAACATACATTACTATGAAAACTTGTTTTTGAATTGCATTATGAAGAAAATGCCCACTTTTGAGGTTTGGGTGACAGGAAAATGCTTGGCTTAAAAAATTGAGAGACCAGGATAACTGCAGCAGGGTGGTGAGGCTGTGGGCTCATTCTTTTTCCCTAATCAAGAAAGATAAAAGAGATACAGCATCTTGTAATCAGCAGTAGAGCATGTGTCCCTGTTCCATCACCTGCTGCAGGTCTCATAATGAGATGGGTGTTGAATTCTGTGACCCAGTTACTGTGTACAGGCAGGTTGGGCCCTGCCTCCTACATACTTGCTGAAAGTACGGCAATGTTTCTGAGCTTCTGTACAGACAGAATAGAAATTGAAAAATCTACAGCCTGTTTCTAAAATCCTGGGCAAAATTATTTACCACCAAACTTTTGTAAATGCTTGAACATTTGCTTCTTTTCGTGGACTGATGTAATTCTAAATCTTCTGGGATATTCAGCCCCTGGAATAAAAAGAGAGATAATGGGGAACCTCATGAAATGGCTTCTCCATTAAAAGAGAATTTTGGTTTGAAGTTGAGGTGCTTGAAGGAGGACATGAAAGATAATTATAAATAGTGGGAGGAAATTAATAGGAAATTATTTTTTCACTATTTCAAGAATTTGGGGTACTGAACACAATGCAAAAAAAATGCTTTACACTTGACATGAGTTATAGAACTTATTTTCACAACATATTGTGAAGACTCAAAACAAAAAAACGGGTTCAACAAGGAGCTTTACAAGTCTGTCAGTGTTAGTGGTGGTAGTCCAGAGTCAGACTGACCCACGTGGATGCTGTGCTGCTGATTGGTGGGGGAAGAAATAATTTTTATTTGTGTCATCTTCAGTGTGTACTACAGTGCTGGCTCTCCTGAAGATAGGATCCTGTACTTAGTGGACTGTCACTGTGGCTAAGTATTGAGTGGTTTGGGGTGTTTCCTTAGTTACTGTTTTTATCTCCTATTTGAAGTTGGCTGAAGAGCAGGAAGGTGGTGTCACACCTTTGCCATCAGTGGGGGAATGTGAATCGGTCAGCTTGGGTCACCAGACGATTTTAGATTATCAATGACTTGCTTTCATGTTGAGGACATAAAGCTGACTTTCCATCTGTGTGCACATTATTCAAAAGTGGATCAAAAAGCAGCAAAACAGAGACAGGGTAGTGGTGGCAGTGGTTGCAGATACATTCTGGATTAGTAGAAACTTAAGTGGCTGAAAATAAGTGCTAGATATTGATAATTTTATACTAAAATACAAGTCAGTTACTTTCCCAGGTTTTATTTTTCTAAACTTCCTTTTCCGTAAAGTATCACATTGAAGTGGTCTAAGAACATTTGAGTTCAAGCATTTCCACGTGGAATGGAATGGAAAAGTCTGTTATCACTGGGTTCCAGTTTGTTCTGGTAGGACTGAAAAGACAGCTATAGAGTGTGCAGGAGGGTGACAAGGTTTTGCTCAGCCTTTCTTCCGTACGCACCATGTGATGGGAATCAGGACAGGTGATTCCCAGGAAAGAACAGTAATTGCTGCTTTATTAGCTGCGGTTCAGACTTGATGGTGGCTAACGAGTGCCTAAACAGACAGTGTGGGTGTCTTACACTCATTAAGATAATATTTTAAGTATTGTTTTAAGAAATTTTCATTCCTACAGGCCAATTATACCACCACTGATTTGTGACAAATGAACTTAACCTGAATGACAGCTGAATCTGTCTGCACAACCAAATAAAACTACATAGATGAAAACATTCAGGAAGTGTGGAGAAGTCCGGTGGGATCACTGGGTGAGGTGTACCTTTTTAAGATCTCAGCAGAACGTTTTATGGTGCTTCTATCAACTGCTAAAGCAAAACTTGTTATATCATTACCTGAATTACATGAAATACAGAAGATTGGGACAACTGCTTCTAAGGTACTAAGCAAAGTTATAGCCCTCAAAATACTGGAATGTACCTATGTGTTACAGACGAATTGAGCAAAGGAGTATTTTAATACCTGGCATAGGAGTGAGAAGGAAAAAGGGAGACTTCTTTTCAATAATTAATGTCTGTATCTATTTTATAAGGGTAATCATTCAGCATGTTCAATGCTTATTTGTTTTTGAGTGTACTTGAGATTGTCCTGCAGTATAAACATTGTGTTTACAGAAAAATCTGGTTCTTTTTGAGTAGCTTGTCCTCAGTGCAATGTAGAAATCTGTTATTGCAGCTGAATTTTAAACTACCTGATTCAGCAGAAGGGTTGTTGGCTTAGTGGGAGATACTTGATTCATAATAAACCAACCATCAGTTCTGTTTTCATTCTACTCTAACTTCAAAATGAAATAAAAATGCAGTGGAACATATGAATGTGGTTGAATGTAGGAGTAAAAGATACAGTGATTCTGTTCATATCAGATATTTCTGATAACTGGGAAGTGTTATCATTTTGTGGGGAGGGGCAAAGTGGCAAGATCTGTGTTCTTTTTTGTGATGTTTTTAGAGAGTTATTTGAAACAGAAAAAATGTAATATAGAATTATTTTAAACAGGAACATGATACAATTATTTTAGGAATTGTTTGTCAGTAGATTTGTAGACATTTCTGTCCCATGTTTATTTAAGTAGTCTGATCCTGTCTTTAGGATGTAAACTGATCTGTCTACTTGTGAAACTAGAAGTGATGCCTTTTATTTCTCCCACAGGTAACTTTGAAAGCATTTTAAGAATGTGGATAATTTCACTCTTCTCAAGAGAGGCTGACAATTTTTTTTTTTTATTTAACATCAGCAGTTGACTGGAAAACAAAATGCTTTCATATGCATCTTTGAAGCCAGGAGTGAACAAGTATGTTTCCTTCCTTTCTAGAGAATTCAGGCGTCTGTTCTTGGCATTAAAATATGGAAACTATAGCTTGAATGGAAACTCAGAACCAGTCATGGTTTTGTCTCTCTATTACACTCTGATAATTTAAAAAATAAAGTATTTCTTGTTTAGATCACGTGAACTTGCTGAACACAGTAAGACATTTTGGTCCCTAGAAGGTGCATGGCAGGGTATTCCAAAAGCACTTATAACCAGGGGACTTCTTAGTTTTACTTCTTTGAAGTTTCTATTGCAAATTCCCGTCCTGTGATGGGAATGGGGACCACAGTAGGATTCCTTGGGGAGCCTCTGCTTCTCTGCTACATGGTTCCATCTGGTGAATTAAAGAGCTTTTGAAATAATAGCATAGAGTACATTCAGTTACTTAATACTTTCCTGCACGGTGTTTTTTTCAATGTGTAAATCTGGTGTTTCTCCCTCAGGTCATCATTAACTTGTTTGTGTATTTGGCTTAACTGACTTTACAGCCTCCCAGCACCTCCTGCAGATTAATAAGAGCAAGTTTCACCTTGATTTTTTTTAGTCCTTTCATGACTTTACATGTGACATTCTTTCTGCTGATTGTCCATGACTAGTGCTTTCTGAGCTGCTATTTTAAAGAAGATGTGGTTTCTTGAAAGTGAGGAGAACAAATAAGGTAGCTCAGTTTATTGTGCCTAAACAAACCTTGATATAGATCTCCCTCTCCCTCTGGTGTTAGGTTGGTTTGTGTCTTGTCATCTGGAAATACAGGAAAAAAATTTGCATTTTCTCCTTCAGTCTGGAAAGATTTTCCTTTCTAGTGCAAGGAGAGCTGTGGAGTCTGAGAGACTTACACTAAAGTTTTGGAATATCTGTATATTGTTTAGGAGTGGGCCAGGGAAATTTTGTCTTTTTATGTTTCAGATTATGCTGTGTTTCATGTATTCTGCTGAGCTGGTTTTGCATCCATGGCCTGCCAAAAATATATGAGCTGAGAAGGCCCTTAAGGATATGTAGCAGAACCGGTAGTGCCAGTTTTTGTGGGGTCCAAGTGTAGTGCCCTCTTGCTGCTGTCTCTGTGTGTGGTGGTAAATGACTGCTGCTGGTTACTGAGCACCAGCCACAAGGATTCGTGCAGGGTTTCAGAAAGCCCCAGTTTGTTCAGCTCCTGAGCCATGGAGGTGTTGGTCGCTTTCCATGATAATGTAGGTGAATTTTGTATTACGGCTGTGGGAATCTGTTTCTTCACAACCAAATTTGAAAGAATATGAGAAGAATAGTTGTCAGGTGCTCTAAAATGGAGCAGTTCTGAGATTTGCACTTACAGCTTGAGTTCATTTTGTATAAGTGTTTTGATGGTCCTACATCACACAACATGCTCGTTGAATAGATGTCTCAATCTCAGTTATTGTCAAAGTTGTAAGACTATAGTAAGGCCAGGTGATTACAGCTATGGCAAAAGGTTGGGGGAAAGGGAAGGTCAGCAATCATTATGGCATTGGAAACTGGAACAGAGAAACACATCATGCCCCTGCCTCTGCAACTGGGGTGTTCTAATGAGTTTAATCACACTTTAATTAGCATTTCTAGGTAATTAAATTTTTTCAAGAGATGCTGTTAAATAGATATATTTGAGTTTGAGTTTCCAGTGTGTGTCCTTGGAAGCTGGCTTCCAAATATCCTCTCTCTCTGTTCCACAGAGGCTTAAGTTCATCGTAACTGTGGTGTTGCACATACAGGTATTCATTAAACTGTCCTTAAATGTTAGATCATCTCAAAAAGGGTAGTAGAGATTAATCAGTGCTCCTGACCAAAGCCCATCTGTGCCTTCTCTTCAAACTTGGGGATTAAGTACAGTGATGCTTTCTTGAGTGAATATTTTGGAAATGTGTGAAAACTGTGAAGCTACAGTATAGTACAGAGAACTTACATAAGTCAAATTATTTTGTAATAACCAGATTTTACAACAATTTGTTAGCATTTACTTGAACATAAATTTCTAGATTCTTATTTGCCCTGAAACATCGTGACCTTTTCTTAAGACATTAATTCCTTTTTGTTAATGACACCTTTTTCCTTACAGAGCCATACAGTGTACTTCCATACATTTTTATATAAGCAGTTGGATAGCTTCACATGAATTTTCTTAATTTTTTTTAATTTTACTGATAAGAACAAAGGGAAACTTAATTTTTTAATATAATAATATTTTTGCTCTTAATTTCAGTAGAAGTAGCCAGTAAGTCATTGCTGAATTGGAAGTACAAAGAATTTAATAAATAATTTTATATTTCAATTAAAATTCAGATATACATTCCTATGATAGCACTTACCAGTAAATATGAATATAGTTGCATTTTAAAAATGAAATACTAGCCTCCATGATAATTTAGAGGAATAAATAAAATTTGCCATCTTTGGAGAAAGCAGAACAAGCAGATCTTCCTGACATGCTAACTTTTTCATTTGTATACAGGAAAACGAAAACAACCATTCCTGTATTGAAGTTCTGCTTGGTCACTTGGATTTTAGGCTAATTATTGAATTGAACTAGTTGAGTAATTTGAAATCAAAGAAATATTCTCTGCATATGTAAAAAGGCTGTGATACTATCCAGGGTAGTATTTCAGAAAACTCTGTCCATTGGAACCTATTTTAATATCTTCTATTGTTAGACTTTGAAATTTAGACAATTCTATTGTATGAATATTTTTAAAGGTTCTTACCTTCTGTCAGTTTGGGTCATGATTAGGTACTTACAATAACAGGTGTCTTTTTGAAATGCACTTACCTTCAGATTTTTTTAAAGTGAGAAGTTACTTCTAATGTTTCAGTATCTTTTGGTATATTGAGCAAGTAGTATGGAAGTGCAGAAGCAGCAAAAGGTCATCCTGTCTTCAGAGCTGCACTTAGATGGTTTGCAGCAAGTACAATACATAAGACAGCAAGTACAATACATAAGACAGTAAAGACAAATCGAATTCTCAGTGAGCATGGATTGTCCATACAGTGAGTGAGATGGGCCATATTTTGGGCAGTGTGAAGACAGAGGATGATTACTTAGGACTGTAAAATACGGATTTAGATGCAAGATAACCCAATGCTAACACAGAACATAGGTTGTTTTAAGGTATACTTGCTAGATTTTTATAGGAGGAGCCACCCTCACTTCCAGGCTAGCTTTTATGGTGAGATTAGATATTGCAAGTGTTTTCATCAAGGTTAGGAAGTAAACCTGATAGCAAATGCTTTGGTCATACTTGCTTGCACTTTGTTTTCAGGGATTCTTTTAGCTCTCAGTGAGTGCCAAGGCAATTTTTTTCTCCATTAGCCTCATACCCTTCTCCCTCTTGCACACATAAAGACTATTTTGCAGATTGCCTAAAACCCACAGGCAAGGGTGGCTTTATTTGAGGTTGAAAGATAAGAACAATGAAGCATGCATAACTGCTCATTGCAGACTGTCCTGCTGA
>NW_008239547.1:3909066-3910305 GCF_000691975.1 Corvus brachyrhynchos | reverse complement strand
TTATGTATAGCAGGGTGGCAGCTTTCTGGTGTTTCTGCTACAAGAGATGGTGGTTGGGCTGGGCACTACTGGCATCTGGCTTCAGGAATCAAGCTGACTGTTGGGGTCCCTCCCTCCTGCCATGTGGTCCTGGGAGAGGGGCCCTGGGGGGGAGGCACGGGGTTTCCCTGCCCCTGGTCAGCCTCGTTCCCATTGGTTGGTTTGTGTTCCCTGTGCGGGCAGGGACGCTCGGGTCCCATGACTGAGCAGTTCCTCAGCAGAGCTCCGGCCATGGGGCTGGGGAAATAAACATCTCTGAAACATCTAGCAAGAATCGGTCCGTATATATATTCTTTCCACGGACCTCGTTGTCTGATACACGTGTTGCAGTATCCCTGCTGTAACAATGGTGGATAATGCGAGCAGAACGATCCCCGATCCCTAAGTACAGCGACTGATTTGTGAGTAAACTCCAGATTTCTCTTCTTGTTTTTGTTTTGCTCTTCCATCTCTAAATTATGGAGGAACCGTGGAAAGACTCTTGGCTCTCAGAGCTGCATATGGACATTTATCTTAAACTTGAAAAGATTCTTGAACAACGGTTTGTAAATTTTAGCTTAATTCAAGCTCAAAAGGAACTGAAACATTTCGTTTCATGGTTGTTTAAGAACTTTTTCTATGTTTCTTGGGATGTAATTCTTATCAAAGACTTTTGGAACACCGTTTGGACACAGTAAAATTTTCAGTCAAAATATATGCCAATGGAAGAATATTTTAGTGAATATTATTTAATTACAGAGACTATTGAGCAATGTCAGCTGTGTCCTGGTGAAGGGAAGCCTGGCTCAGGGTGCGACCCAGGCTACATGGACCGAGCCCTCTGTGAGGCAATTCCCACTGGGAGCCACGTGAGCTGCAGTGTCGGCAGCGGAGCGAGGCGTGGCAGGAGCAGCGCGACCAGGCGGTGTCCACCCGGCCCCGCACAGCGTGTGGTGGAGGGAGCCCCGTGAACGCCCAATCGAGAGGTGGCGGTAGCGGCAGAGCAGAGCTGCGCCTATCCGAAACGTGTGCTGGAGCAGGGTGCGGCGGAGTCATCGCTCGGAGGCCCGGCCGAGACGTGGGTGCAGCGCCTGGCAGCAGCAGCGAAGTTGCGACCAGAGGAGGTGAGGCACGGAGAACTGAGTGGCACGGCCTGGCCTGGCCCGCGCGTCTCCGAATGTGATGCCGGGAAGAGGGCGCAAGCACGAGCAGCTCCAGCCC
>NW_008239547.1:3858086-3908353 GCF_000691975.1 Corvus brachyrhynchos | reverse complement strand
CCTGGGAGAGGGGCCCTGAGGGCACAGACACGGGGTTTCCCTGTCCCTGCTCAGCCTCGTTCCCATGGGTTGGTTTGTGTTCCCTGCGCGGGCAGAAGGACCCTTGGTCCCGTGACTGGAACAGCTCCTCGGCAGAGCTCCGGCCATGCGGCTGGAGAAATAAACATCTCTGAAACAGCTAGCAAGAATCTGTCCATATATATATATTCTTTCCACGGACCTCGTTGTCTGATACACATATTGCAGTATCCCCGCTGTAACAGCTGACCAGCTGATACTGGTGGGTTGTCAAACTCCTTAGGTCCGAAAAAGCAAAGGGACGAGAGTGGTGGCTAGGGTGGCTAGCTCAAGCTCCACCTGTCTGCATCTATATCCAGTGTAGAACAGCACGTTTTCATGGTTGTGAAGAACTTACTGAGTGCCTAGTTGGTGTATTTTATTACTGTATTCAGAGTTAAATCTATAGCTTGAGGCTTTGTTATTTTTGTAGGTACTTCCCTCTCCCATTTTTTTAAAGTTCCCTTTCTTATAGCAATAATTTATTTTTCAAATACTTGTGCATTTGCACATCGATAACTGTTCCACAAGTGCCTGTGTCATTATTAGTAACTGATCAACTATCGATCTGATGGCCTTTGTATTAAAAGTGATAGCGTTATCACAGGATGTTCAGTGAGTCAGGTATTCTGGAAACCCTGTTGTTCCTTCCGATTGCCCATAACTGTGGGGAGGTTAGAGGCTGGGCATGCCCAGTGTGGTTATTCTGTATTATTCAAGCATAGCAGTACAACAGATATTTTTTTAAATCACCTATCAATGCTCTGATTCGGTATTGCTTTCTAACCTAGAGGTCCTAGTTCTGATTATTTTTTCTGTAAGTTTGTAGTTCATGAGGGCCTGAAGGGGTTTTGTGAGTGTCCAGAAGAGGAAGGAGATTAGCAACTCTTACTCATCTTCATTTGTGACAGTATGTAAGATAAGTATTCATCACAAAAGTGCACTCTACTGATCTTCAAAAATGCTCTGTTTAATTATTTACATGTACTTGTATATTTTGTGTGATTAACCCTTGGGGTGGGGGTTGGTTGGTTGTTTTCAATTTGGTTATTATCATTAATCTGTTTGTTTCTGTGTACACTCTCTGCTTCAAATAGTGTGATGTGGTGCTTAGGAAAAAAAGTTATTCAGTAAGCTGTGTTTGTCTACAAGCTGTGAAGTTAGGAGTCTCTTATTTCTACTTGTTTTCACACTAGACAACAGTGTGAAAAGAGTTTTCTTTCTTCTCGCTGCTACCTTACTTTCTCAGCTAGGTAGGGGCAGGGCAGAGGCAGGAATTGTAGAAGAGACTTTGATGACCAGTGGAGCTGACCTTGGAGAAGCACAACTTGGTCTTCAAGAATGTCTTGAGTAACAACATATTTAAAACAGAATTATTTCGAAAGAAAATACTTTTTTTTTTCCTTAATGTGTGCTTGACATTTAAATGAAAAGAAATTTCCTTTTGAAAAATGAATTTGAATCTCTAAAGCTTTGGCCCATTTACCTAACAATAAAGATGACTGGATCTGTGTTGTTTCTCTATGTGTTCAGTTGTTTCTTCCACTGGGCTGTTGGATTCAAGAATTTAGGCCACACTGAGAAACTCTTCAGAGAGCTTATGTGCTTCTGCACTTCCATTTTCTTGCCACTCCCTGTGGCTGTTGCTGGCTATATTCCTTTCAGCTGAAAGGTGGTATTTTGTTTTGTTTCAAGCTGGTGGGCTACATAATGATGAAATATCTTCTGTATCCACTTCATAACTTCTAGGGACTTAACTTCCAGGTCCTAATGTTTGTTTAAGCTAGTTTATAATGTTATGAGTAAAAATTACAGTATTTGTGAAAATTAAGTTACATGTCAAAGCCCCCTTAGTATTCTTTAATCATACTGCCATACCCGAAATGAGCTGTGACAGTGATACTTTGGCAAATAATATACCATAAAAATGGTTATATTCTAATATTTTCCACAAATCTGAAGCCTACTGATGAGTGAGAGATGAGTAGTTATGAAACTGCATGAAATTTATACTACGTAATTATATTGCTCTACTGTAAAAGCTGACAGTGATGTGAAATTTGGCAGCAAATACTACTGCTGCATTTGCCCTTCTTTTGATCTTTATGACTTTTCTTCTTCTCCTCCTTTACCACCCTAGCTGAAGGTCACAGAAGATGCAAAGGAAAAATTTGGAGCATCATTTTTCTCTATCATGAGGCCAAATTCCAGATTTTGTAAAAGAGTCTACTGATTTTGCCATTGATGAGTAGATTCTGCTGTAAATCAATTCTGTTTTCAAGCACAGAGCATTAGTTCAAGAATATTGCAGTTGTCAAATGAGAAGTTACATGGACCAGATGGCTAATTGCTTGCTGGAATATGATGATGCTAGGTTTTATATTTCTGATTAAGCTGAGAGCTGTGTGGGAAATGCTAATACAGTCATCAGTAAAGAGTGGAAGTAATTAGCTTCATTTCCCCTGAAAAGAAACACAGAATGTTGTCACTTTTACCATATAGAAAATGAAACCATGTATCAAAGTTGATACCTATCAAAGCATTAGTCAGGGAACCTGGAAGGCTGAGAATTTTGATCAAAATAGAAGAAAGGGATGTGAATTGGGAAACAAGTGCTTACCTGGAACTTAAACCATTGGGAGAGGCAAGTATGTTATTTCCTATATACACCAAATTACGTCTTACATTTTTGACATTATTCCTCTTCAAACTAGCATATGCTTTCTAGTGAGGAGTTCTCACAGATTGACTTCTTTCAATGGGTACAAATTTCTTGGACATCCTTACAAGACTTAGCAAGGGCTGGCTCAGTCTTGGACATTTTAACTGAACAAGAAACACAAGTTATCTCTAGGATTAAAGTGTGTTAGTTCAGTTGTAAACTAGGCATTTCACTATGTACATGTAGTTTGAAGAGAGGTAATTTAGAAATTTGCCATAGTGATAACTTTCAAGTACCTAATCAATTTTATTCCATGAGTTTTCCCTCAACCTAGAAAATGTAACTGGTATCACAGTGATAATTCTGGTATAATGAATGTGTTCTGATGGAGCACACAATGAAAACCTTGTTTTGTCCCCTCTGACTTTTTGGTTGTCTGCTTTTACTTTGAGTAAATACTGCCTTTATAGTATGGAAACAGACCACAAAATCTGTGAAACGTTTTTCATTTATCCTGATTAGAAAAGGAGAAAAATAACCACTTTATTAATAGTTATTCTGGATTGAAATGTTTTAAAAAAACTGCCTTCATAAAAAGATGAATTGACAAAATGTAACTGTGGCAACATTCTGCAGTAATAAATTGCAAATATTTGTTTTAGCTGGCATTTCCCCAGTTTCCTAACTTTCTTAAAAGTATCAAAATCCAGTCCCTAATTTCTTGTAATTCTAATTTAGTCAACTTAGAAATAGGAAGAACACCCCTTTGCTGTTAGGAAATTCAATGGGCTTTTGACCCAGTGTGTTATTGTTTATAGATAATTTAATTTCACTTCTTAAACAGTTTTGAGACAGTTATTTCAGTAATGTTGTTTATGTAATGCAAAAATGATTACTTTTATAAGGGGGGGAGTAAAATGAATTTTAATGATTTTTTAGACAATACCAGTCACATATAGTTAGAGCATTATATATCCTAAAGTTTCATGTTAGATTTTTCTTCTTAAGCAATCAAATGCAGACATGTGCGTGGCATGAGATGAAAACTGCTTTATTTTTTCCAAAGACAAGATGAAATCCGTGTTGACCTATTTGAAAAGTGCAGGAGCTCCCTCTCCTGGCTTAGAGCGCTGTAAGTTGCAAGTTTCTGGGAACTTTTTCAATTCATCACACATTTAAAAAAAATACCTTATTTTGATTACTTAGCTGTAGAGATGTTTTTCTGGTATCTTGGAAGTCATCGCAAAAATTGGTTTTGATGCCCATTTGGATTTTGCTCTGAGTACTGTATTTGTGTTTCTGCTACCTGGCTCTGTAGCCTGATAGGCAGCAGATGTTCTCTCGTGTCAGTGTGGTAATGCTGGAATGGTCACGACAGCAACACTTAATGTACTCGTAAGTTACAAATCCAATATGTCCCTTCATTAAGCCTTACCTGTGGTTTTTCACAGCTGTTAAGAGTCAGGTGAGTCCTTGATGGTCACTTAGTACAAAACCCTATAAATCATCATAAGTTTGGAAAGGAGAAGTTTAAAAAATTTTAAAAAACTTTACAGTTGATGTATATATTGTGACTCCTTTCCTCCCATCCCCTCCCATCCATCTAGAGAGCAGTAGGAGAGAGGATGCTTCCTTGCTGTTTGTTTATTCAGTCATTCTCCTTTCATAGCCTCTTCAATGTTGCAAATTCTCAGAGAAATCAGATGGTTCTGTAGATACTTAAATTTGGTAGGGTCTTTTATGCAACATCATTCTCAAGGGTAGGAACCTGACTGGAAAAGGTAGCACTGGAGACAAATGTCTTACCTTAGCTATTAAAAAAAACCCCAAACCAAGCAAAAAACCCAGTTAATTTCTGAATTCTGAGAAAGCAGGATGATTAAAACATGTATTTAATTTATCTCTATCAGTGCTGAACTCTTAAATCATCTATCAAAATAGGAGCCAAGAGTGCCAGATGAGCCCTAGCCCCTGTTCTATTCCATATCTTACCATCTGAAGGATACTAATGCAAGGAACACACATCAATACATACCCAGTGAGACCAGTTATTTTGAAGTAACTACAATTTTTTTACAATATATGTGTTAACTGAAGTAGCTTCACTTAGCTGAACTCAGTTATCTGCCATTTTTCTGGTTTTCTGGACTTCCTAGGTATTTTTATCTTTTAATTCAGAGGCAAGATTGACCTCTGTTTACACCCTGTTACAGGAGCATAAGGGAGTATATGACATCTGTGGGAACAGTGCACATTCCTGTATTAACTTCTTCAGTGCTGTTAGGGAATCTCCAATGACAGCATCTCAAAGAAACATTTTACTGTAGAATAGTTCTGCATTGCATCATCAAAATTTCTGTATTCACAGTATTTTATTTTGCAAAGCATTATATTTATTTAAGATGTTTATGCACTTTAATTTAGCTACACTTGCTCGCACAGGTATGCTTACTGCTTCATATAGCACCTTTGTCATTTCCCAGTAACTTCAAGATATGTAAGTTATAGAGGACCAATGAATAACAAAAAATGTTGAAGGCTCAGTAACAAATTTCTTAGCTCTGATTTATATAGTTTCGGGCAAGAAAAAAAAAAAAAAGGAAAAAAATACTTCGGTATTTCTAGCAAATGCCAAAATAGAATCAATGCACTATTGTTCACCTAGTTAAAATTCCAAAATCCAGGAAATGCAAACATTAAGTTTCCAACAGCAACATTAACTTGGACTCTTTGCATATCCTGTGTTTTCCTGGTATACATTAAGACTTAAAGCAATGTATTAAGCTGTGAGTTAAACAAGAAAAACAGAAAAAAAAAGTCTTCATGTAGGTACCACTGCCAAGTTTAGTTCTGTTAGCATTTGTATTTCTTGACCTTCTATAATTTTAAATTATTTTCTTCATAAAGATTGAACATGATTTTTTTTGGCCAAATGAAGTGAAATCTGAGAGCTTGTCTTCACTGCAGTGTGTACTCATCATACAGTTTACTCCTTGCCTTAAACCTGACTCTTCTTCATCCAGCAGTATCTCAGATTTGAATTAAGTGGTTTTTAATCTTGAAAATATGACTTGAACCTCAAAGGCACTCTGATTGCTGTGGGACTATAACTTAGACTATATAGGTTGGCAAGACAGAACTTAGAATTAATTCCAGGTGATACCTTTTTTGCTAATTAATTTTGCACATAACTGAAGTGTGCAGAGTAACTTAACTCACAGAGTAAATCAAATTTAAAGTAAAGATGGACTCTAACTGTATCTCCTTTGAATTCTAATGTATATTTTGGAAACTGTATATCCTATTGGTTCCAAAATTTTTAGAGTATTGCACTTGACTGTAAGTAACTGAGGACACAGGAAAGTCCTGCTCTGAGCGTGGTGGTTCCATCTCGGAGATGGTACAGAGCTGCAGGTAGACAGATCTTCATATGTGGATGTTCCTGTCTGTGACTGCTGACATGTGCCACACACTTTAGGTTTCTTGCTTGGCTGGTTAAAAATAGATTGGGAAACTGACTCTAGGTTTGGAAAGCAATGGTGTGTCATTCACATTTTCATGTGTGAAAAATGGTGTAAAAGGTCAGTGGAATGGGAGTGGAAATGGAGACAGGACAAAGTGAAAACTGTAAGGGAAGTAAAAGTAAAGTGTCAGGAGATGGTACTATTTATAAAGAGAGGGGGTGAAGGCCAAGTTGATTACTGGAGGTTCTTGGATTCATGACAAGAATAGTGAGTACGTAGCAGTGTCGTACAAGGAAAAGGTAAAATGGATATAGATGTGAAACAAGAAACTGCAAGGCGGAATTGGGCCTGAGAGAGGGAAGCTTCTCTCCTGGAAAGAGGGAAATGGAGAAAATGAAGATAATGAAAATAAAAGTGGAAGGAAATATGTGCAGGGTGACGAGTCATACAGTGTCTTTGATGCCATGAGTTTGCCAAAAAGGAAGAGGGAAGAGTATGCAGCAAGAACAGAAGAGCTTTTCAGTGGCATTTGGGAGTTAGATGGAATTGGAGAATTCAAAAATGAAGGATGGTCATGGGTAGCTGTCAGAGAAGAGAGAGAAGACTGCAAGAAGTGTCTGGTATGCTTGACGTACCAGTAGTGCAGAGGCACTGGAATGTGCCATTGCTTGGCTATTCACCTTCACCTTTTCTTCTACAAACTTAAATCATAGAAAAGTTTGACTTGCAAAGCTTGTAAACTGCTTGTCAAACTTGAAAGTCAAACGCAGACTTCGTCTGATTAGCCCTCTGCCCATGTGCAGTACTCTGTTTTTACTATGCACGTGTACACATAAGGAATACTTTTTGTTACTTATGCTCAAGATGCAACTAATAAATTACCACTTAATAAATCAAAATGCTTTTGAAAATCGAGCTAAAGATGTACTTTCCAGACTGCTCACTGAATTTTAAAACTTCACATTGATAAAAGCAATCTGAAACCGATTAAAATGGAAATTATTGTAGTTTGGTGTTGTTTTGTTTTTTTTTTTGATAAAAATGTATGTTAAGAAAGTGGGGTTTATTCTGATTTTGCTCTCATAAAAAACCCCACCATGCTAATTATTCATTCATCTCTTCTCTTTACCCATCCTCTCCTCTATCAAAAAAATAGATCATCACATTTAGACAGAAGAGGATTATGGAAAATTATGCTGAGCAATGGAGAAGTGTTCAGAAGATTAGTTAATCTGAAAAAGGAGTGATCAAAAGTTCTGTAATAAAATTTGGAAGCATTGTAAAACACCTGTGCTTTATTTGGCTCTAAAGGTGTTCAAAATTTTGAGTTTGAAAAATAACATTCTGACATTGGAGGGGATATTTCTGAGTTTGAAGTAATAATTTAAATACTTACGTAATTATGAGGATTATTTTTGGATATGGCTGTTTAACAGACCTGAGAATTGGTGCATACATGTTTGTTGCACTATGAAGTAAACAATGCTGGTGACGCTAATATGTGGCTAAACTATTTAAATCAATTAGATATTTAGTAGTTTATTTAGGATCTCCTTAATCCTGGTCCTACTTCTATCACAGATTTCCCATCCACTTTTTAAAATGTGGGATCAAACTGCATTATAATACTATCAGAATATGAAATATATTTCTGAAATTGGAGTTGCACAGCCCCTTGGTGCAAAACATTTTTAATTGTTTGTTAGGGAGTGTTGAGGTTATTGGATGACTCACTGCAGCAGGTTTTACTAAACTCTTATTTGTAGGAAAATTGTCAATTTTTTCAGTATTTTGGGGGTCAGTAAGGTTTATAATTTACTGTAGTTACTTACATTTTTCAAACAGACTGTCAGGAAACCATGCCAGAACAAAACTATTTGTGCAGGTAATTAATGGAGAGGCTGTGGTACCTGCTGACAGCTATTTTCCAAGGAAAGGAATGGTTTGCAGCTAGGGGAAAAGTGTTAAAAGTGTGCCCAAACTAGTAACTCAAACTGAAAGTGCAACCTTTGATCTGAGACATAGTTTAGGTCACATTTTAATGAATAGCTTTATTAAACTAGTATATTAAACTAATATTATTCTGTCAGTTGGTACATTTTATTTGCAGAAAATTGGATCTGTCTAAGGGTATCTGACATCTACAACAGTGATGCTGTTTAAAATT
This sequence comes from Corvus brachyrhynchos, assembly GCF_000691975.1. NCBI lineage: Eukaryota > Metazoa > Chordata > Aves > Passeriformes > Corvidae > Corvus > Corvus brachyrhynchos. The sequence goes on along the minus strand of NW_008239547.1, from coordinate 3,900,003 downwards.
AAACTGGTAGCTTTAGTGTGTTTCTTTAAAGGAATGTTTTCATGCATTTAAAGGAATGTGTTCAAACACTGACATTAAAAAATCTAAGTCTGGACAGAGCTCATGTAGGGGTTTTGTTTAAAGACAGAGAAGGTGCAGGTTGCAAAAAGTCTTGCCTCTTGTAATACTGCTACTTATTGAACATACTTCACATTTAGCATGGCAGTGTTTTCAGGCTGCAAGGAACTGTCTAAAACTTAAACTGTAATACATCATAATACATAAATTAATAACAATATTACCAACTTTTGTATATCTTAATATATTCTATATTTTATTTCTGTTTTTTCTATGTTGTATTGACTCATTGAAATAACGTACTTCTCAGTTATATTTAGAGAGGGTTTAGATAATGGTGGTTTCTAGATAAATGGTCCCTCTTTGGGTGAAGGAATATTATGGCAGAAAATAGTCTGAAAAAGGAAAATTGTGATACCAGTTTCAGTGTTGTATAGGAGTTGTTTAGGTAAGTGAGATTCTTCTGTTGGCACAGGATTACTCTCTTCAGGAGGAGAAACCTGTCTATTGCTGAAGTTTTGAAGGAAGAAGATTTTATCCTGTGCTCTTCCTTTTCCTGCCTGTCTTCTGAGCCCTTTGAACAAACTCAGTCAAACATGAGAGAGGATCTTCTTCATATATGAGCTTCTGGCATGTTTTTGGAAATGTGTGGTCAAGTTGATGCCTTTTGCTGGTCTTAAAACCAAGAGTCAAACACGGTTAGAAGGGAAAAAGGGATTTTACCTTGGTATTTATTTTAAGGATCCTTAGGTGCACCACATCCAGGTTGAATGCACCTCAATGCACACCGCAAGGCACGCTCCCAAAAGATCTGGCGTAACATTATAGGTCTTGCTAATTAGCATATCTATCAAAGATTCCCCAGTGAGAGGCTCAAGTGAGCCCCCCTCCCCAAGGAGCCTTCCCCTGGACGGTTCTATCTTAGTTTATAGAATGTGTTCTGGAGAGGACCTTGGGGTCTGGGGCACACTGATCCCTAGCTACGAAGCTTCTAAAATGTTTAGTCTCCTAGCTTGACAAACAAGTCCAAGAATGTAGGCAAAAAGCACTAAGAATACAGAAGTTGTAAAGAGGTATAAAAGAAAAGGCAAAAAAATCATCATGGCATCAAATTAGTGACTGAAGTTGTGTGTTTTCTGTTAATGATCCAGTGAGGGAAGTATCTAATGGGAGCTCATCCTTGAAAAGAAAGAATAAAATGATAAAGGTCCAAACATGTAGCCTAGGCACCAGTCAGGACGGCCACTCACTGGAAATCAGTCTTACTTTGTTCTGGTGTTGATCAGACTGCTGGAAATAACCACACAGACTAATGGGGTATGAATTTCTACTGTCTTAATGTTTTTCAGCACGAGTTTTTAAGTACTCTCTCTTTTTATTCCTTGTAGTCAACAATTTTATCATTTAGATAATCTCTTTTTTTTTTCCGTCTGTAAAAATTTTCCCATAAGTAGAAGCCAGAGAGATCTTTCTCCTGGTTCGGTGACTTCACAGTCAAATTTGAGCCACAGAAGTAGAAGTCACATTACAAGACAAAATTATTTCAGAAGTTTTTTTTCCAAACTGTTGTTTGTTAAAGATGTAACCACAAATGTATAAATTAAACGTCAAGCAGTTACACATTTTCAGTGGAAGCTTAAGAGTGTCTAAATTATTATCTACTGTTCTCAAAGCCTTTTCACAACATCCCTATGGCATAACCTAAACAAAATGGAGAGCACTGATAGAACATTATACAGGAAAATATGCAGAAGCCTTTAATTCTTCTTATGGCTGAAGATTGATATGATGACACGACCATGAGAAAGTTAGTGAAGGCAGCTGCTGGCCTTTTCAATTTGGGACAGTCCATGTTTTCCATGTTGGTGTATTAGTTAATAACTTTTGGTTGTTGCCGTAGATATTCCTGGGTTTTTTAAGTGGACTTCATACAAAGAAATTTTTGCGATTGTTTTAGTTTTCATTACACACACAGCTGAGTGAGTGAGAGGTAGCTTCTTGCTTCTGCAGCATCCTTGAAGTCCCAGCACATTTGTGCACCATGTCCTCTATGCAGTAATTAAAGTTGAAGATTTTTTGAAGGTTCCTGTTGCCAGCAAATATGTATTGCCTGTAGGGGCGGCTGAGCAGCTTTGGAAGCCCGTCAGGAGCCACAAGCAAGTTCCAGTAGCCTGTCGAAGACCATGTGATTAAGGAGGTGAAACCTTCAGAAGAGTTTTAAGAATTCACTAGATCCCATTACATTAAAACTTTCAAAAGAGTAGACCACCATTTTCAATTCAGATTTTGCCTGCCAAAACAGATTTACTTCTCCCAGTCTAGAAAACCTCCCCTGGCAATTTCCTGTGCTCACTAGGTTTTGAAGACTTGTGTACATGTCTGTAGTCACTCAATTACTTGCGGCCCCATAATGAATACAAGACTGACTGGCTGTCAAATTTCCTGTCTCCACATGAAATCTCTATCTGGTAGTTCGAATACCATTTGCAGACATTCTGGTGTAGTCCTGGAAATCAAGGTTATAGTCGTCATAACTGTAACATCCTTTAGAAAAAAATAGGCTGAATGCTTCTTGTATCAAACAACCTGGGTTTATGTGTCCCATCCCCACCCTGCCCCCCTCCTGATTTGTAGTATTGCTATGTTCATACTTTTTATGTTTTTATCTGTCATAAATTATTCAAAAGTCTTCAGTCTGCTTTTCAAATGTGAAGAAAATCCATTTATATTCATTAAAGTGCCAAAATATTGAGTAACTTGTAAAATACCCTTTCAGAAATAAATATTATGGAGTTTATTGAGGTTTGTGTGGGGAGTCTGAGGTACAACCAAGACTTCATGTGTTCTGTCTCCAAATGCATGGTGCTTGCCATAAATATAAATTTGAATCAGCTTTCCTACTTCATCTTTTCTCAGAAAATGAACTTGACTGAAATAAAGCATATGCATGACTGATGGAGTCACTTCTATTCACAAGTAATGGACCATGCTAGAAAGAAGCTACTAGAGCTGAAATTACATGGAAGGCAATTCATCTTGGCACTCTCCAGCTGCCTCCCACCTGCTTGCTCTATCTGCCGCCCTCTGCCCATTCGTACTGGTCTTGTATTGACAACGTGGGTGATCAGGGACAAGATTTATCCCCTCATCCTTTGCTAAGGGGCTTTTCTTACGTGTGGGAAATGCAGAAAAATGGTTCCCTTGGACAGCTGTAATTCTGGAATTTTGCAGTTTTGGAAGGTGCTTCTGGGAGTCTTCTGCCCCACTCCTGGTCTTGTGTAGCCGGGGCATGTGTCACCCTCGTAGTTATGTCACTAATAACCTCGGTGGCGAAGGTGACTAGAACTGTGTCTGGCTTGATGACCGTGTAGTGTGTGGGAGGTGTCGGAAGACAGGGGAGCATTTCTGTGCTTTTTACAGGCATCGAGGCTTATTTTTTTCCTCAATACCTGCCGTTCAACCAGAACGCCCTAAAATAGAGATGTCTTTCATTATGCAGATAAACAGAGGCATAAAAAATTAAAATGATGCATTTTACTATTTCATGTTAATCCATTACTTAGGTTTTTATTGAAGTAATTAAAAGCAGAAGCAAGGAAGGCGCGTGGCGCCTTGCAAGGAGCTCCTGTGGGGAGCGAGGGCGGGCGCTGCGCCTCCCGCGGCCGCCAGGGGTCAGGCGGGAGCCGTGAGGGGCCGTGAGGGGCCGGGCGGGCGTCGCTGTTTCCAGGCGGCGGGTGCCAGCAGAACCCGATACGGTGCGATCTATAGAAGCAAGGTACGACTGGAATAATGAAATTTCAAAAATAAGCCCTTTTTAAAGGCTGGTTGTAACAGTCCTGCTGGGTATTGTAAATGCCTCAGGTGCACTTGATACTGCTGTTACGTTCCTGGCCCTGGCTCCTAATTTTTATGGAAAGATGGATTGAACTTCAATTTAGGAATATTCGGTAATCCCTCTCAGGACATACTGTAACAGCTGGTATTTCTGTGTTGCAGCAAATCGATTCCATACAGCAGTCAGCAATGCCTATGGCTGGGGTCCGGCAAAAACTTCCAAAGCATTTTAAATAAAGTGAGCCAAAGAAAATAGCATCATCACTGCAAAAATGTAGCTTAATTTGCACGTTAGGAAAAAAAAAAATCCCCATCCCATTCCAGCAAAATATTAAGCATTTTACTGGTAAGGATTTCATCAGGTCATTTATTTTTCATTAATATATATTTAGGATCTGGGGGGAATAACTTTATGCTGTATATAAGTTTCTTAAATAATGAGGAGCTTGATTTTTTTTTTTTTTTTGTACTGAATGATTTACTGTGAAATAAAGAAAAATAAACTGATGGAGATTAAATATATTGCATGTATGTAGATTAACAAGATTTTCTACATTTTGCAGTGAACCCTTTTTAAGGAACCTGAATTTCTGGTTAATAGTAATGTGCTTATAATGACAATGCCTTGTTTGGCTGATTTTGGTTTTTTTCTGTTTTGTTTTTTTTTTTTTCTTTTTAATAGATGAAAGTATTTTAAGATGTATATAAATCAAAGATGTTTCATTAGTAGTCAGTAATTTTGTTTTAACCAGTTTCTTACACATCTTAAAGTAAAAATGCCTCCATCCTTCATATGGCTGCTGTGGTGTGTTCACGCTGGGGACTGTCCCATAGTTTGGGACAGGACTTGTCCTTCATGTGTTAAACAGAAGACAAGCAGAATTAATGTAAAGTGAATATGTTCCTTCTTAATTGGTACAATGTGTCCTTGGCTACGATGTCTTTTTTTTCTTTTTCCTCTTTTAAACTGCACCCTGGCTAGCTTTGCATATAGATGTTTTACAGCTCTTGTCATCATAAGATGAGCTTTCACTCTGGAATACTTAATTTCCTTATCCATGTTTTAAACTTTAAGTTAATGGACTTTTGTGCTGATTTGATTAATATCAAAATATTTTCATTGAAGTTGATTTTTTTTTTACTGAAGACTTAGTTTTTTTCTTCATAAACTTCTATAACTAAAAAAAATCCTAAAGCCCTAAACAATCTTAATAGATAGGCTTTTGACTTTTTATTTGGTTCTTTTCATCATAGAAGAAGTTGTCCAGGGAGGTAGCTTCTGCTGTATTTGCCTTCTTAACCAAACCACCCAGATCCACTGGGTAAACGCTTATGGGACATAAAAAACCTCATACTCAAAAAAAGTTGCCAGACTATTTAAACTATAGGCTTATGCCTGGGGACAAGTTAACAACTAACGTCAAAAAATTGATTTAAAACTTATTAAACAAAATCTTGTGGATGGCCCTTAGTATCTTGCCATACTTTTAGAAATGTGGGGATTTTTTTTGGTGAAAAACAAAATTTTGAACAGCATACACTGTTTACAGCACCTGTATATCACTCTTCCACAAGACTGTTGCCAAGTTAAAATGGGTCCAAAATACGTACTTTAAGAGCCAAGATGACTTCAAAAGTCATTCTGATTAATATGAATGTGTTCAAAAAAAAACCCAAACAAAACACAAAAACCAAACCAGCAATAGTAGCAGCAAAATGCTCTTCTGTTTATTTTCTTTTCCTGAAACAGAACTATGCTGCTTTCTCTCTTCAAGGATCCTTTTTGTTTACTGAAATCTGGAAAAAACCCCTTATATTCTGCTAGCTTCTACTTCCCCCTCTCCCTGCCTTTTCCCTGCAAACACATTAGTCCCTGCCCTGCTCTAAGTAGACATATTCTGTCTTAACTCGAAATTTCTTTTTGTATGTTTGCATTCCAGTTTCATATTTTAACATATTTGAATTCAAATATGTTCACTTACATTTGAAATTAGTTTTAACTTTTGTTACATGTGCTCTGAATTTTTCTCAAGAAGTGGTTAAAAGAAAGACCCCAAATTTACAATCAGTAGACCTGTACAATTATTACAAAATATGTGTTAAAAAAACACTGACTTTGTCGTAATGAATCACAGAAAAATTCCTTACATGGTAATGGCTCCATCAACTCCACGAATCGAACTGCTGTTTACCTTAGAAAAGTATTTGCTCCAGTCCTACTTTTTACAACTTCAGTTAAAATTTAGATTATATTTCCAGGTAACAAAAAAAATCTTAAATGACTTGAAAACAATTGAAAGGAGGTTAAATAGAAACACTGAATAAATTACTGTGCTAGTAAGCAATTTTATTTTCCTGAGATAAGTAGTAGGAAAATTTGAATGACCTCAATTATTCACAGTTTTAATAAAATACCCCTAGACTTTATTTCCAACATGCCTGACATGATGGAGTTAGAGTATAATTTACACAAGAGAAATGTGTTAAATTATCCTTAATGCAGAATGGGATTACAGGCTAGACTGAAGAAAACAAAACTTGTTTCACCTGGGGGAAACAAAAATCTTAGCAGCCATAAATAAATGCATAGCACTTGGTTTTGAGAATATTAAATAAAAGCTTATTTCATGATAATTATTTGATTTGGTTAGCTGCAGTAATATACAATTTAACAATGTTCTTAATTGTAAAATTCTGTTTCTGTTCTTTCTAGGAGAAGCTTGGACATAACATAAATCTTTGTAGACAACTTGGCTGCAAGCAGTTAAACTGAAATAAACTTCTGCCTTCTGGCTGCAGTGCTGGTTTGAGGTTTTTGCGTGACACTCTGCAGACTAAATCATGCCAGCGTTATCAACTGGATCTGGAAGTGACACAGGTACGCAGGCCAAGGAGGGGGCGTGTTTCCTACACACCTTATTTGTTAAGTCTATATTTCAAGAAATCATCAAATAAGATAATTATGGTGTCAACAGATTCCTAATTTAAGACTTAAAACATAACCTTTTCTCCCTGAAGTTAATTTAGATACATGAAACACCACAGATAAAATATACTAATTTTGAAAACCACCTTCTTCCTCTCCGTCCCCAACCTCTGAAAAAGAACATCTCTAAACATATATTTTAGATGGATCTGAAGAATTTGGATTCACCTCTTAGCATGGTTCCTACAATGTTAACTTGAAAAAGGAAGAGGAGTGAAAAAAAAGATGATGATATCATGCATGCCTTAATATTTGCAGCAGTCTAGACTATCCCCTCTGTGAGTTACAGTTATCAGTGGAGTTATTTCTGAACACAGACTATTCAGTTTTGACAACTCTGTAACAAATTAGGAGAAGAAAAATACTGTCTCAAGTTCTCTTCCTTTGCTTGCCTTCCACGTCAGAGCCCAGTTCCTGTCACTGACTGCAGGCAGTGGGATTGCAGATATGTAGCTTTCCATAGTTTTCACCTTCTTTGTGGCAATATTAGGTTATATTCAAAGGTTAAATTTCATCTTCTTGTTATGCTGACATTCTCCTCTGCCAGTATTTTTGTCCCTCTGTTTAGGATAACTAAAGCTAGTTTTTTTAGCTTGAGAGTGTTTGTTAAAAAAGGGTGATCCAGCTGAGGTTGCAATACAATACAAAAATCCCTGCTTTCCACCCCTGTGCCACATATTTTTATGGACAGAAATAACAGATTTGGAAAATTAGGAGGGAGATTTCAAGTCAGGAATCCAAAAATATGTGTGTAAGTATGTATATAAGGAACTGCATTTGATTGTTATTTTTAGTAGACTGTACAGTGCAGTGATTTTGTTTTCCCTATTTTTTTTCGTAAAATTTATTTTAGATGAAAATATTAATCTTTACAATTAGGGTGTGGGTTTGTTTATTTGTTGCCATGGGGAAGGAGAGTTGTTGGGTTTTATATGCTTTTTTGTCTCCCTGTTCCTGTATTTAAGGGATTTGACTGGGACTTTGCCAAACCCTATCTCTGCATACCTTTCTTTTCTCTCCCTCTCCTCATGGAAACAAGTGAGTTGAAGCTGTTCAGTATGCTAAAGCTGAGTTTTGGAAGGTGTGTCAGCGTCTACTCTGGGCTAATTTTCCACTCTGGACCTTTGCTTTCTTTATCAGGCACTCTTTTGTGTCCTTTCAAAACCGGCCTTAATTTTTAAAAAAAATTATTACTTGTTTGTTTTTTTAATGACTGTTAATATGTCTAAAAGTAATAGTCATGGACATAACTTTCCGAATAAAAAAAGAGAAGGGCTCCAAAAAGTAGAAAACAATCCTAATTTTGAAATACTGTGCGTTAGAATGCCTCTAAGCATGTTTTACTGTGTTATTTAATCCCTAAGATGCTGCAAATATACCTTTAATAATTAAGGTCTGTGTTAAAACTCAAATGTCTCCATTGTCCCATGAAATGTATAGTAAAACATGATACAGACCATTAATATCTTGCTGTTAAGTAATACTGCTTGTAAATCCTTTTTTTTTCTGCCGCAGGTTATAAGTTGTTTCTCTAAATAAAAATTTGCATTTGAAGTGAAAAGAGAACTTTTTTTTCCTTCTACTTTCTTTACAATACTTCTTGATGGGGCTGATACGCATTGAAGTATTTTTGGTATGGTTACATCGAACTGTGCTTTCTACCTTGGTTATGATACAGGTGGTTTCTAACTGGAGTTCTGTTTTTCTACTGTTACTCTCACTCTTAGATTAAAAAATAGTGATGTGCATAAAGTTTTTCCTACCTCTGTTGCTCCTGCGTGGGTAAGCCAGTTTTCCTCTAACCCTGTCTGCACAGACTGGTATTGTGACATGTGATGAGGTGAAACTGCTCTGTCTGGGGCACTGGGCACTTGGCAAGTCACTTAGTGGGACCTTTAGGGTAGGGACAGAACTCTGTTTAGTCTGTTTGCTAAGACTTTCTTTTGTAGATACAATGACACAAAATATAGCCTAACTTTTTTTTGTGTCTGTCAGATGCTGGGTGAAATAAAAGTAAACCTGGATTTAAAAACAAAGAATTCTGTCAGGACTTGTAAATAGAAATGCATCATATGTGAATATTGAAAGTTGCCATGTCATGGACTACTGGACACTCAGTCAGTAGTATGGGAACATTAATGATTTTAAGTTTTTTTTATATAGTCTGAAGCATCAGATTGCTGTGAAAAATAGGATAGTGTTCATGATGGGCTGTGTTTGATCAGACTAAATGTTTACCTGACTGTGTTCATTTTACCTTGCTTTTGCTTTGTCAACAGCTCTTATTAGAAATGGCACCATGTACTTGCAGCTGCTTTCTTCATATACACTTGTCATATATCTGCTTTTGTCATATCATGTTTTAACCTGTATCTTCTTCTGAACACAAGCCATTGCTCTTAAATCTGTTTTGAGGGGCATTTACCAGGCTTTAAGCTAGGATAAATCAAAATCATGGCTACACTATTTTCAATCTTTTTTTAAATGTTTGTTTTAATTTATTCAGATTGATATAGTGACTTTTAATTTAATCTTATACCTTACCAGATTGATCATGCTTCACTAACCTAAAGACAAGGACAAAGGCTTATGTGCAGATGCTTCTTTCTCTTCCACTCTCCATTAGCCATATAGAAAACGTATTTTTATATAATAATAATTAAAAAGCTGCTCATTGTGTCTAACATCTGTGTGACCCTTAAGGTTTGTGGTCCTGTCAGTGTCAAGTCAAAGTTATCTTAAAGCAACCAGCGTGAATGGAAGGCTGAGCTCATGCCTCAGGCTGGGTCAGAAGCTTTCCATAGTTTCTGTGTTGCAAAAGTCTGCTTGCCCTCTGTGTGCAAGCCCATCACATAGATTTTTTGAAGACTGAGCAAGAAGACTTGTATTTTTGCAGGTAAAGCAAATCTGTGAGATCTGGCATTCACTTATCTGGTATATTTAGGAAGGTGTAAAATTGCAGTTCTGGCTTCACCGTAGTAGATGGCAGCTTTGTTGCTGACTTTGGCGGAGCCAAGATGACATCATTATGCTTTAAGTGTTGTTCTAATGTGAAAACATCGTAAACTTGTTGCAGATTTCTTTCCTCCCAACGCTGTATCAAGCTTGCTTAATTGACAAGTTTAAAAATGCTTTTTTCTGTTTGTTCTCAAAAACCAGTGCATGAATGTGCAAAGCAGACTTCATGTTTTTGTTTCATGTGTTGTCAGCAAGAAAATCACATTTATGGGCCAAGTTTAGGCACCAAGTAAAACTGTGCGAGGTTGCTTATATACAGTGAAAGTCAGAAGCAGTTCTTGGATTTGGATATTGTAAATTACAGAAAGAGAAAATGTACAAGGGCTAACATTTGTTTCTTCTTGAGCACATAAAGGAGTGAGCACTGTTCCAGATAGTGGAGTTTTCTCTGTATTACAGGACTGCAAAACTGAACACATGTTAGGTTTTTAATTAAAAAAACCTAACACATTTTTTACTAACCAAATTTTAAGTTCACCTGGCCTTTAAAATATTCCTGTCTTTTGTGTTTTCATCTCTGTTTTGTAGTAATACTAAACAGATATGTGAAATCTTTTCTAAACATTAGGTATTTTTCCAAACTGCATTTATATTAGTGTATTCTGTGGTTCTTTAAGAATTAATCTCGACCTCTGAAGCTGCATGCTGTTGATGTGGGTATGCTGAATGCTGGTAGAAATACTTTGCTAGGATAGTCCTTATGGATTTGCTTCCCAGTGGTGAGGGACCACTGCAAGCAGTGGGAAGTTCAAAGATGATTTTGCAGCCACCTGAGCCCAAAAAGATGCTGCCTTGCTTTTATTGCTTTCATATACATGTCTTCTCTTTACTTACTACTATATTAATGCATTTTGATCAGCATGTCAGTTTCAACATGATGTTTTCTAGGAGGATTTGATAATGAAAAGGATAAAAAGGTAGATAAAAAAAGCAATAATATGAACAAAAAGCTAAGTAGTTGGCTAAGCTGAAAGGGGGACATCAGAAACATCTATAGTGGAAGAAGCACAAATTAACCTGAAGTGCTAAAATTTTTATTTCAGGCTTTTAACCCTGTTTTCAGGATTCGGAGAGAGATAGAAATCAAGAGAGTTATATTTTTACACCCTGTTGAAAGAACGTAGCAACATAAAATGGTGGCCAAGGATCTGCGCTCATTGTTACGAGATGAAAAGGAATTTAGGAGAGCAATGAAGGAAAGATTTCTGGGAGTTGTTCTTCCGTTGGAGGCTGCCAGGGCAAAGGCTTGCAGGGTCATTGGTTCCTGCTCCAAACTGCCTTTGCTTCCCCACTGGCATCTGTGGTGGAAACAGAGCAGAGGGAAAGCCTTCACTCGCCTGCTTTACACTCGTGATTACGACTTAGGCATAGGTGTGCTGCAGCAAGTGTAGTATGTAAATGCCTGCTGTAGTATGTATGTATAGCTGCATCACAATTTCAAGGCTGCTTAAATTCCTCAGCACATTGAAATGCATAGATATGGCTAGATATACATGAAAATGGATATGATAGCCGAGGCAAAATTTATACTGAATTAATAAGTAGAGCCAATATTTTATCCTTGCATTCGTGATTTCTCCCCATCTCCATCTGCCAGAGGCATTAAATGGCTTTTAGGCTAACATTAATTTGAAAGATTTGGGAAAGTATGAGATGTATGGCTAGCTTTAACTGCAATCTGATTTAATTTTTAAAAATATAACTTGCTGGTGTTGGAAAGGGTATTTATTTTGGTATCAACATATTTATGGTGACTTGGAAAATTTGTTCAAAGTGAAATGAAATGTCTCTAAACGGTTCTGGTTTTTGTTAATATTTTATATTATGCTAGACTGATTCAGCAGTGTGGAATCAGAAAATGTGTGTAAGCATATTTACTGATGGGTAAACTCTTCAAACCTGTTCCAGTTTCTGGACACAAATTTAAATCCAAATGATATGGCAGCTGAAACAATTTTACCCCCTTTTTTTTTTTGGTGAGCAGTGTGTAGTTTTGTAGTAAATTTGGAAGCACAATAGCCTATACTATTTCTAAGCAGAGGCTCTGTTATATATGTCTCTGTTTGTTGGACCAAAAGCTGTAGTCACACAAGTGGGTGACAGTTCTAGTGATGCCAGGTGTCCTTTGCTGAGAGCAGACTGCTGTGCTGTCCTGCTCAAGTGTAGCTGTGCCAGCATCCAGGTTAGCCAGCAGAGCCGACATATTGTGTGCATTTAGTGTCGGATGGAAGGTTCTGTGGCTTCTCAGCCAATATCACATCAAATCTTGGCTGATTTAAAAGAACTAAACCTGTTAATCAAAAGGCAGTTTATTACTACTAAGAGGTAATGAAAAGCTTCCCTGTTAGCTGTTGCCTGCTGTGAAATACAGGGTTCAAAAATGTTTGGGTTTTTTTAATAACACATAGGTTTAGAAAAAAACCCAACAAACACAAAAACCACCTCAAAGCAACATACTAGTCTTAAATATAAACTATGAAATAATTTAATTATTTCAAATAGTTTGCTTTCCTAAATTTACTTTCAAGATAAGGTGATGATATAGGATCATAGAATGGTTTGGACTGACAGGGACCTTAAAGATCATCTAACTTCAAACCCCTTCAAACACATCTAGCTTCAAACACCTTTCACTAGGCCAGGTTGCTCAGAGCCCCATCCAACCTGGCCTTGAACACTGCCAGGGATGGGACAGCCCCAGCTTCTGGGAACAGCCTGTACCAGTGCTTCACCAATCTAATCACAAAGAATTTCTTCCCTGCACTAACCTAAATTTCCCCTCTTTCAGTTTGAACCATTACTTCTTGTCCTATCTCCTACAGTTCCTGGCAAAGAGTTCCTCTCCAGCCTTCCTTGTAGGCCTGCTGCAGATATTGGAAATTTGCTAGGAGGTCTCTGTGCACACTTCTCTTCTCCAGGCTGAACAGCCCCAACTTCCTCAGTCTGTCAATATACTTGACTTTTTAAATTTGTGTAAATTCCTATATTCTTCTGTAAACTTTTATATCAAGTGTATGTGGCTGTATGTATATGACTGATTGATGTATTGGCATCACTTTTTTTGAGTGTTAATTCCTAAACTAGGTCCTACAGTCAATCATAAGACTGAAATAATATACTGATTTAATTTCAGGCATCAGTACTGCCTAGGATTGCAGGAGTTCTTCTACTCTCGTGACAGATATATTCTGTATGAGATACATGATTAGCATGTCTCTTGACCATGGGAGGTTGAGATACATGGTAATCAAATAGTGTTTCCATTATTCTGAGGCACAACTGATTTGAAAATAGTGTAGATTTCTATAGTTTGAAGTCTTTATTCTCTCAGTGAGATATTGTGTCCTCCTTTTGCTGGTGTAAAATGCTATGTGTAGTACTCCTTGCTGCCCCTCCCCAGTGACAAGTCTCTTACAATCTCGCAAACTGTGACTGAAGAGTTAAACGTGGCCAGTGTGTCCAGTGCCTTCCTAGTGCTGGAATGAGTTCTTTCCTGACCGCCTGCCAGGTACTTGCTATTGCCTCCTCTAGGGCTTATGAAGATCTAGATAGAAACACTAAAGACTTGCCAAGCTGATGTCTATGGAAAGGACCAGTCAATTAGTCAAGGTTATTCAAGGTGCCATAGTGTGCAGGCTTCATTGGAGGAGCCAGGATTTTTTTTGTTGTTGTTTTAAAAAAGGAATATCAAATTTTTGTATGAGTTTTCCACAAGCTGCTTGTTAATTTGTCCTTGATGGGTGACTTTAAATCAGTTTTATGTATGTGTTATTCTTGCAGATAATAGGTAAGCTTTTGAATACTCATAAAGTACATTTTATGAACTTCGAAAATATCCATGTTGACACAGTGTTTAGTAACTACATTTTTGAGGGGTTTTGATTTTGACACAGCTTTGATGAGCCATACAAGCAAGAACTTTGCAGCAACAGGCTTGCCCTGTATGGATGCAAATAGAGATCAACTCTTTAACTCACATCAGAACGTTAACAGTATGTGGTATGTTAAATCTGAAATACACATGTTGAGACAAATCCTAAAAGACCAATAACTGTTTCAAACAACTGCATGTTCTTTAGCTCCAGGAGCCAAGTTCCAAAACTAAAGACTTTTCCATTTTGAAGGAAATAATATTTTTAAAAGTGATGGGTTTAAATGATCACTTGTTCAACATTTTCTGTCATAACGTTGTTTTAAGGTGGGTTAACAAATTTACTGTAGCTTGGAGGAATAAAAATTAGGTACAACTTTTAAGTTACAATACTATTGCCCTTATGATTATGTGGTCTTGTTCTTTGAGGACTCTTACAGTAAAATTCTTTTTTTAATTAGAAAAAATATGCAACACTGATATTTACATTGCTCTGCCATCTGTAAGGATTTCAGCATTTTACTTTTTTTTGTGAATTAGCAAATAAATCAAAACAGGTATTTTTCCCAAGATGCCGATCACACTTGCATGTCATGATTATCTAGTTACTCGGTGTTCTGTAACTTTGAAAATTAATTTCTTTTTTTAGAAACACTAAACTGCAAAATTTAAAAAAAGGTACTTATTGGAACGAGTTAATCCATCTGGCTCTGCAGAGAAAAATTGTTAATCTTTAACTTTTTGTAGTGTCAGCAAGCCCATATATTCAGTGGAATTACTTAAGAGAACATAAAAAAAGAATTATTTGGAGTACATAAATTTGAGCACATAGTGGTCTTTTTACAGCTGGAGTCTGATAGGACAGTGCAGTGTGTCCATCCTAATGTGCAGACATACTGCGTATGTTCTTATTTGAACCTGTGCATAAATACTAACCTCAAATTTCATAATGAAATAATTTTCACTATTTGATGTTAGTGACTGATTTTGTTATTCAACAGCAAGGATGTCAGAACAAGTGTTTGTACTGCAATGCTGCTTGCTTGTGTGTAAGGCAAATGTCTGAGCCTTCATAGAACCATAAAGTACAGTTCAAATGTGAAAAAATGTCAGCTTGTTATAAATGGCAGCAAATGGTGCTGATTATTTTACCTTTGACAAAGTGGAAAATTTAAAGGTTGGTTTGTCCCATTTTATTAATACAATAAATTTTTACAGTGTTGTTCTGGGCCTTCAGATATATGTTCTTTAGTGTTTATTATCCCTCAGTTGCTGTAAAAATTCTAGATTTGAAGTCTGGCATCATTGTTCAGAATGCTAATTCAGGAAATTAATTAGCATATGAAAGCAAAGGCATATCCATGTTTCCATTTCTTCCCTTACGCTAACCAAAACAAAGTTGGTGTTTTCTTGTAATATGCAAGAGTGATGGAACGCAGAGCCCATATTTTTTATCATTTAGCACTAGTTTATAGCTTCCACAGACTTGTCCTAATAATGAAGCTATGAAGGATATGACAAGAATGGTGATATTAAATTTCTCTAGACTAACAGTAAATTTTTCCATTCTGATGTCAAGAATGTAGAGCATCTGGAATCTGCAGTGTGAGTGATTCAGTTTGGGAACAGTTTCATCAATTGCTTAGCCATTTATTCTCCTCCTAGGAACAAGCAGTCTTCTGTAGAATATAACACTACAAAGGAAGCAATTTTCTAAAACTGGAAAAATTTTTTAATGTCCTGTTGTTTCTGATTTAAAAGGTTTCCATTGCTTCTTACTATTAAGTCTGATTACTTGTGCAAATCTAGTGCACACATTTTTAAATTGGAATTGGTATTATTCTACATTTTGGTCTTCAGATCAAATAAAACTAAATTGTATTAATTAAGTTTAGAAAAAGCTGAAGATGCTCTGAAGACAGTAACTGCTTAAGTGTGTTGAAAAAACAAGTTGAAATTTATCTCTTACTCTTTTAGGCAGGGACAGTGCTGAATTTTCAAACATACCTGGATTTTCCCTTGAAATTACCTTAGTTCAAGCTGGCAGAATGCTACAGGACTTATTCTGCAGCCATTTTGTCTTACCTGTTCTTGCAACAAGTCCAAAAGCTTCAGAGTAGTTTCTCTGTCCATGACAAACTGTTGTAAATTTTAGTTTTGGATTGTGTATGTTGATTTAGGTTATCTACATGTGTGTAGTTTATATGGACTATTTCTGTAGGCAAAGCTATCTAGTTAATGGATTTTAATTCCCTATGGCACTGTTCTTGAATGAACTAAATTTTATGAAAAATTTATTGTTTGTCCAGTGTTAATTTATTACTTTTAAATCTCTTTATTCTGAGTCAGGCAATCAGATTTAATAGACTCTATAAGTACCTTCAAACAACCCTCTCCCCCTTCCACTCTTACAACAGTTTTATAATTATATTCCCATGTGCAATGCTTGTCTGCTTTTAGTAGGAGTTTCATTCTATAGGGTTTTACTGAGTTCACGGAAGTGTTAGATACTGTACCTAATTTATATTACATGAATATAAATAGCAGCATGCTGGTATCTAAAATAGGAGCTTCTTCATTTATCTGGAATTAGCTCCTGTTACTGCCACTCGATTATGTGACCTTGTTTAACATAGCAAGGGCCCTTTTTGCTCCTGTTCCACTAATCTGGGTATGTTCAGGTGTGATTACATTGTGATGGGCGTTAGGGTTCCCCCTGCCCTGAGCTGTAGGAATCATCAAACTTACTTCCCCTCTTAAAATTGCATAATTGTCTTACATCTCCATGTTTAATCACATTGTTAGGGTTTTTTTTATGTATGCTCAGGTCTTCTGGGAATAAACTACCTACTTTTAAAAATTGAAATAAATTAGTTTTTCTTGTGTAAGTCCTGTTTTCTGAATTTTGACACCCAAAATATTTTGATACTAGTTAATTCCAATGGGTGCATGATTCCTTTTAAATATAAATGCTGATTAAACTTACACTAGACTAAAAAAAAAAATCAAGAAACTAAGTAGAATAGCAACAGCGTATAATAAAAGCAAAAAAAAATTTTTTTGCAAGACACTCCACAGAGTGCTGCCAACATCAGGCATTAAAAACAACGGGACTTTTTTTTTTTGCTTTTTCTTTTTTTAAATTTAAACAACTTGTAGATACGTTTTTTTAAAGCTCTTGGTTGTGTTTATTTACATTGTGGGCACCTTTCAAAAAAATGCATGCCATATGACTCAAGAAGGTGGGACTTCAAGAGAAACATCAAAATTGAGACCAAGAGCACAGTCAAGGCCTGGCAGGCAGTGGTAGCATTCAACTTGGAGGTACTGATACATCTCACTCCAGGGCTTATGTGATGAATATGTGTTTTTAATTTGCAAAACCATCTGTATTTTAGGGGGTATCACTATGATCTTTTGGAAAGTTAATTTTTGGTTTTAGAAGTAATCAAAAGTCCTTGGTATGGCATCCCTTCAGACTACATAATTGCTACTGGAACAATTAAAAGAAAGTGTGGTTTTAACAGCCTGGCAGTACTAAAACCATTGTTAAACTTGCATTTTTTTTCCATGGCCTTTGGCTCTGACTTCTAGAACCACCTGAGATACTACTTACAAGTTTTGCAGGAGGTTTGAAGTTGATCTGAAGCACTCTACTATGAAATTCAGATTATTTCTATTGCTGCATGGCAGCATCTGTGTACAGTGAGATCTTACAGGGCTGCAGGAATTTGAGCTACTGCCCTTCATGTGTAGGAAAGATGCATGTGACAATTTGTGAGATTTGGTAATTAAACTTAGGCCAATGTTTGGCTGCCAATATAGTGGTGTCAACTTCATTACCAGTTTACACTAACTTGACAAATTATTGTGTCCCTGTCCATATCACAAAAGCACTTTCTTTCATATGCCATGTGCTGGTAAAAGTCACATGCCAGCCACAATTTTCACTGTTTCTTCACAGTGTAATGAATAACAACACATTTCATGTAATTTAGACACAAGTAAAAAACATGTTTTACTTGGAGGTGTGTGTAGATCCACATACTGTATTTCTTAATATATAAAAATCAAAATGCTCATCTGAAAATTTTTGATTCTATGCACCACAGAAGGAACAAGAAGGAACAAGAGAAAAGGTAAATCTTTACAGGTGCTACCACCTTCTGCCATTACCTTCTGGAGCTGAGTCAGGTGATCTGGAATTACACAAATTTAACTTTAAACATGTTCTAGATCTTTGTTTTGTGTTCTCCCCAGGTTAATACATTAAGTCCTCCTTCTGCCTGATTTTTACCTGGCTCCTTGATTGAGTTGTTTTTTTAATTCCCGGCTACATAGTGCTCCGTTTCGGGAGGAGTCTGAAGAGCAAGAGCATGCTGTTCTCCAGGACACTGCATGGCACAGTCCTCAGTTTCCACTGCTGCAGAGAAGGGCTGGATTCTCATTTCCTTCTGGCTGAAAGCTATAAACACTGGACTCTAGAGCCAAAGCAGGGAAGAACTAGAAACATGGCTATGATATTGGATAAAATCAGTCAGCACCTCTCTAATTGTCTCTACTTCCCCAGGAGAGTTGCACAGATTGAGTGCATTGCTGTGGAAGCTGGAGTACCACACTAGGGACATGGACGCCCATTTCTCTGGAATGGGCAATTCAGGGATATATAAGTAAGTATAGTCCACAGAAACTTTTGAGCCGGATGTGAAACCTTCATGTGTGTGAGCACCTGCAGGGTTCAGCACTCCTGGAGTGCTGGCAGGCAGGGTTTTTCTCTGGGAGTTTTGTGTGTAAAACCAAAGTCTCATTATGGGCAGATTCAGTCCCTCTCTGTGTCACTAATAGTTAATCCATCAGGAAATACAAACTTTCATTTTATTTTTCACTAGGGATTTGATTGTCAAAGCTTTGAGGAGCAAGTTACAAGGAGAGAATAGTTTTATAGTTGATTACATGTGGAATTTAAGCAGATCTGATGGACCAAGGAAAAGAAAGCTTACTTTGTTACATGTCTTTTATTTTAAGGAAGTGGCTGAAGTTACTATTTTCTTTCTTCTGAATGACATGCATGAATTGTTCCTAAGCAGTTATGCCACAGTGCAAGTTACATTGAAGATTTCTTTTCCATTTCCTGACAATCTTCAGGTTATTTTGAGGTAAATATATTTGCAGTAAGAAAAGTGGCCAACTGTAAAGAATTTTTTAAATTTTCTAAATGAAAGAAAATAAATAAATGTTTTAATTTTCTAAGAGAAAATAAATGTTTTTTAAAATTTTCTAAATAAAAATGTTTTCATAAATTGTGTGATAAAAACAACCGGTTTTGCTAAGTTCTGAAGTTCTAATTGTGTGGGATGTTGTAGCCACAAATCCCATTCATACCTCTTTTCTCAGGGTGTCAGCTCAATCGCTGATTGTATCTTGCTAGGCAAAGCTTGATGATCTTTTTTTCTGTCTGCAAAATTGTAATGGTTTGAGTTGTATCTTCTTTTTGCAGTATTTCTGAAGCAAAAATGAGAACAAATTTAAATAAAAGCAGGATTCTAAGATAAATGAATACGAACCACCAAAAAATGCTTGGAGCACAAAAAGAATATATCTGGAAAGAGCTTTTTTCCCCAAAATATTTTACCGAGAGGCATTAAAAAGATGAAAATGTAAATAATCAGAACCCAAAGGTGATGTATGTAATGTTGAAAGGGATATGTACTGCCTGAAAAGGTTGTGAAATTATGTTTACTAATAAATATTCTGAATTATAAGTTTTAAGGAGATAATAAGCATAATAACAATATGTAGCCTGTAATTTAAAACAGTGTTCTTTTACCAGTAGAATATGTTGTAAATCTGTTCTTGTGATGAACAGCAGCACTTACTCAGACTAAAAATAATAACAGGACCGTGTATCTTGGATCCCAGGAGACTATTGGTGTTTTTGTAGACAGCAGACAGGAGAAAAAGGCATTTTGTCCTTTTTACCCCGAGTAATCCCACTGGAAAATTAAACATGTGCTATGAATTGATATCAGCTCATTCCAGGTTACCTCCCTAAAGAGGACTGCTGCAAACACTGTTGCTACATTTTTTGGACAGCACTTTGATGGCCTGTATGCACGATGGATATTTTATGCTGTACGCTACTGTGGAACAGTGTGCTACTGTCTGCCCCTCAGAGACCGCTGCTGAGGTGTGCCACAAATAACGGAGAACAGCAGTTGCTTTAACCCTAGAGAGAATCTCAAATACCTGCAAATTAAAAATGTTATTGAAATATTTCTGGGTGTATGTATGTCTGGGAAAATTGTGTTGGTTTTGTTTTTAAAAGTTTAATCTTGCAAAACAGAGAAGTTGCTTTTCTATTGCTGTGGATCCTTGCTGAACACAGAATTGAAAAAAATATTAAGCAATATATTAGCAAG
The DNA here is from genome assembly GCF_000691975.1 of Corvus brachyrhynchos. Classification (NCBI taxonomy): domain Eukaryota; kingdom Metazoa; phylum Chordata; class Aves; order Passeriformes; family Corvidae; genus Corvus; species Corvus brachyrhynchos. The sequence continues at coordinate 3,879,818 of NW_008239547.1, read as the reverse complement.
AAATATTTAGAGAAACCACGAACCTTTTTTTAATGGACCACCCTATCCAGTTTCTGTTCTTTTAAGGAAGTTTTTCCTATTCATGACTCATTTCACTCTTTGGCTAACATCAAGGGAAATGGAATAACGATTAAGCAAAGGAATGTATGTTTTTTTCTGGGTTTGTCCTTTTTTCAAAACCTTTATGAATTTCTGCATAACCTTGTGTAAATATATATGGATGTAGAAGCTTGACAACTGTGACAAGGTAAAAAGTACGCTGCTAATACTTGTTTCTTAGTAATTTTTTCTAAATGTTCCTTTTGGTTCTACAAGTTAATGTTGTGCCGGATACTCCAGACTCCCTCTTCAGTTAAAATGACATGGTCCAGGCAGCCAATTACACAGAACTGTTAAGTGAAATTAATGAGATCACCCTAGATTACACTTTGTGTTTTATTTTCATTTTATAGGTCTGTACGAGCTGCTGGCTGCATTGCCAGCCCAGCTGCAGCCACATGTGGACAGCCAGGAAGACCTGACCTTCCTCTGGGATATGTTTGGTGAAAAAAGCCTTCATTCACTGGTGAAGGTAAACCACATTTAAGTCAGATTCTCTTTGAGAAGAGCATATGGAAAAATGTTTTGAGCGCCATCTAGTAAACCTGTGACCAAACTGTTGCTCAGTGAAAACAAAACAGCCTTGTTTTAAGTCTGTTTCTGTCAGGGTGGAAGTTGTTAAATAAGATTTTACCAAAAATACATAGATGATTTCATTTAAGAGTGATGTTCTGGCAGTGTAATGCTAATGCAACAAACGTATGTTGTTTGCCCTTGTTTAGGAAAAAAAGAGTACGAAATAGTAGCAGGAAATCTGACACTTCTTTATGGTCAACATTCAAGACCTGGAGTTTAGCTTAAATAAATAAATGTTCACAGCAAAAATTAGAAGGAATATATTTTCTGAGGTCAAGTATGGCAAGAGTTCAGTAGCCACATTAATTTAAAATAATTTCCTTTAACAAAGTCAACTGAAATTCTAGTAAGCTGTTTCTTTTATTGGCTTGTCTCCATTTAATATTGTGTTTTGCTCATAAATATGCTGGACTAAAGTACAGCCTAAAATAAGTTGGACGAATACTTGAGTAAAATATTATGCTACAAAAATGATCAGCAACAAGAAATCAAAGCGTGCCGTCAGAGTACACAGAGCTACCCCAATAATCTGAAAATTGTGTATAGCTGAAAAATGGGACCAATCAGCTGGTTAAAATTATTCCACTCCTACAAAATGGTAAATATGTTGTCAATCCCCAGTACAGACCTAATTCAAGCTGGAAAGAAATTCTGAGGTCTCAAATGAGTCAGTAGATGGTAGTTACCCATGCCATGAATATATGCAGACTTGTACAGAATTTGTTAACCCTTGTCAATTACTGATCTAGAGGAAGCTTAAAATAGGGATTATTTCTAAGTAGGTTTGAAAGACTCACATTTTCCCATTTCTTTAGCTATTTTATTCTGGAAAAAGATGTAATAATGTTGATACTTGGTCAAGTGCTTGGTGATACTTTTCAAAATATCTGAGAATTTACATATAAAAGTAAACATAAGTGCCTTCTGGCAGTTGATACACAAAAGCAACAAACAGTGGAACAGTGCTTGGCAATACTTGCTTGCCTAAAGAATTTCATCAAAGTTTCTAAAGTGCTGTAATTCCCAGACTCCTTGCGGCTTTGCTGCAGCTGTCTGTGCAGGTGGCTCAGAAGATCACTGTAAGAGGAATACCAGTCATCCTTCTGATGTAGGCTGACAGTGGTGTGCATCTAAGCAAAACGTTAGGTCAGTTGCTAAATTAGGTTTCTTTCTGGTTTGGGAATTAAAGAAGGCTGGCTAGAAAATGAGTGTGGATCTGTGAAACATTGTCACTCCAACACTTGTTCTAATTTTTTATCGAGCCAAAACCTAAAGCTTTTCAAACTCCTTCACTTACTGCCTTTTGCCCCTTATTCCAAAAGAAGACAGCAGTTAACTGGTTTACTCACTTGGAGTATGCTTTCAGTATGGAGCAGTTGGCTTTCGTAGCAGCTCTCGTGGTTGCATGTCCTGGTTACCATGTTGTTTGTTGTTGCAGGGTGGATTGGACTTTCTCACTGTAACAGAAAATAAAGATGAGAAAGGGGATCAAGGAATGGTCACTTTATTGCAGTTACAACAAGAGGGTGCTGAAATATTCCAACCATCTTAATTATTTATCTTGTGCTCTGTAGGTCCAAATATTAAATATACATGAAACTCTGACCCTGCTGATGCTTCTTTTAATGTCCTATTAAGCCTCACACTATCTTAAAATAGATGTCATTCTTGAAATCTCAAAACTACATCTTTGGTGTTCACTAGTTGCCCTTCTTTAAAACAATATATTAATTTCATTTGAGAGACAAAGTTTTTTAATTACAAGAACTGAGATTATTAAGAGCATCTGGTCTGACCCAGTATATGTCACAGGCTTTCAAACCTCACCTTTGATTTCTGTGGAGTTGTAGTATATAAAGTAGGGTATGAAGAGCTTTCAAAATGTTATCTAGTTCATATACCTGCCTCAAGATGGGCTTAACTGTATGTGAAACCCATGGTATTTGTTTGACCTTTAATGCATTTTTAGAAGGACTGTTCATTATCCTCTCAAGTTTCAGAGAAGAGAGTCCCTAGCCTTTTTGGAAGAGACCTGAAAGAGCGGAAGAACGAACCCCATCTGCCATAGTTTTTCTTTGTTACAAGACCTCGGGAGTGCCAAATCTTTCTTTCTGAGTTCTGGTGTCTTATTTGAAAGACTGTTTTTCCTAGCAGTAACTTCTTAAAGTCAACTGTACTTGCAAAGACAAATGTTTTTAATTCTGCAGACAGAGAATGATGACACATATTTTGTAATAAAAAAAGAAAAAAGAAAGGAAAAAGTGTGCACTAGCTTTGAGCCAAGGATGTTGTGATCCTGGTATGTGGCAGTGTAGGAAGAAAACGAACATGGGTATACTAAAAATTAACACTGATATTTCTCTATTTTAACATATCACTTAAGAAAAGTTTCTACACTGATCTTCTTACCTTACTGTTTAATAATTTCAGATATTATAAAAGAGCTTTTTTCCTAAGTTATAAAATGGATAAAATGCTCCAAGATTATTGAAAGACTTAAGTACAAAAGGAACTTTCTACTTTTTGTATCAATTTTCCACATTTTATGGGTATTTAATTACTATAGCTTTTTCTTCATTGTTGTATACTATAGCATATGGTTTGCTATTCTGGCTCTCTTAATATTGAAAAGAAAAAAAGAAGAAGGAAAAAAAAAAGCCCCAAACCTTGTCTTTGAGTTCTCTTCATTCAGTATTGTTGGATAGAAATCTCTTTGAGAACTTGAATCAGCCTGAGCTGTTCTAAGGAGTTAGAAATGGAAAAGTTGTATTAGGTCATCCAATCCATTCCCCTGCAAATACTGGATTGTTCCCTACATTACATTCCTATTGTAGTTAGTAAAACCAGCAAACACTGATGCAACTGTTCTTGCTGTCCCTTTTCTTCACAAAGGAATCTGTTGATTAGATTTTAGTTTACAAAGTACAGAGAAGAGGGAATCCACAACTGTTGTTGACAGTTTGGAAGAGAAAACTGGTTCTGGATAGTGTTTAAAATCTGTTACTTCCTTGTCTTCTTACATGACTCTCTCAAATTTTACCAAAAATCTTCAGCTGTCTCATTCCTTTTTATATAGCAGAGATCCCATTAATTCTGTAGAGATTTATGGAATAGAAACATGAAGGGTAGATCCTTTAGGGTAATTATGAGCACTGACATAGCCGATACTTGAAATGGTACACATGCTCAGCTTGGGTATTTTTTAGAAAAGACAAGTAAAGATCTGCTCTAACTACTCCTCTGGATTATTTTTAGAGGAGCTGCAAGAATTTCCATGTGCGTTTGCTTGCTGTTAGTGCACCAGACACGTTTTACTGTTTGTCTGTTTAGCTCCAGGATGAAGCTTCCACTCGCACTGTTGCCTTACACATTTCTGGTTGTGGATGTAATGCTCAAGAGTTGAGTAAACTTTTCTGTTGCACGGCTACCAAAGCATTTCATAACCAACTGCAGTTTGCTGATTGTTTTTGGCCAACTCAGTACTGTACTTTCCATTATGAAAAAGAAGCCACAGCAAGTGGTGTTGCTCTTTCTCTTGATAGGGAGGAGTTTGTACATTCAAAAAGCTATGTGTTGAACTAGGAAAAAAGGCTACTGCAAAGGTAGGGAATACGTGGGGAATCATTTTATTGTAACTTCATAGTATTTTAGGTAGCTGGCCCTGCAAAACCTTAATTTGTGCTAATTTTCCTGGTTTCACCTGGATATGATTTGACTTGAAGTTCTAAGAATGTACATTTTCTATGTGCTAGAGGTTGACCATGTAAATTGCAAAAACATACCAAAAATAAACTAGTCAAGTATATCCTGGTGAAATTTCTTTGGCATGTAAATTGAATTACATGATTACAGAGCCCAAATTTTACAGTCACTGTGGTATAGAAGCACTGGAAATTTTCAGTGTGAATACTCAAGATTTTTCAATATGTAAATGTGGATGGTTTCAGTATACTGTGGTTCCATTTTTGGCAATAAAAAAACCAAAGATAATATTTACAAAAACTAAGTTGACGAGGCAAAGCAAAAGGGATTGATTTGACACATCCTCAGTGACAAAATCAACTACCTGCAGATGATGTACTAAATCTTCAGTCTGGACTGTACGTGGGAAGAGATGTGCAGGTTATTTTGGCATTTGTGAAAGCTTATATGGTGCAGCTTTCCCCTACTGTGTGATATGTCAGCTGTTCTGCAGCTAACATCCAGGTGTGTGCTGCCCAGATCATGTGCATTCACCTCTTGTGTCGTGCATCCAAATGGTGAATGCTCCTGCCTGGGCACAAGCTCAGGCATCCAAAGATTTGGATCTTCTTCCCATAGGAGTGTAGAGAAAATGGACTTCAGATTATATCAGTTGGGTGTGACAATTGATTGTTCTGAATGTATTTTTCTGTATTTTTGGTGGGGGTGACCCATAAACGGAGGGAATGACATCTCTGAGTGTGCCTGAAAAGTAGATGGTGGCTGAGGAGGATGTATCAGATAGTGTAAGACTGAGCATGACACATGATAAAAAAATGAATGTTGGAGATCATACTGAGATAAGAGTTGGCTTTCTGCATGGAAGGCTGATGACAATATGTTAACTACTTCTGCCCTTCAAGTTTGACATTGAAATACTTTTTGCTGGACATACAAAACTTACTTTCCCATTGCTTTGTTCTTCATGTATACTTTCTCTAGAACTAATATTTATACAATCTTCATAATTTATTGTTCAATTTGTCTATTTTCTGTGTGTCTCAACACTTTTTTTTTTTTCCTGTCAATCATTATATAGAAGAGGAAGAGAGCAGGGTGTGTTTGTGAGGGGATTTTGGTGGCTAATGTATTTGCACCTGTTAAGGCAGTGGTGAGAGTGGTTTCTGATTTCAGGGCAGACAAAACCAGCCACCTCAGAAGGAGCTCAGAGGTGCTCCGTTACCCAAGAACAGCAAACCTGGAAAATGCACTGGAAGAGGAAGTGGGACTGGGGTTTTGTACCTAACCTCAGTTATCTAACAGATGTGAGAGGGTTGTGGTTTTGAGGCAAAGCACTGGAGAGTTGGAGAGATGTATGGGCCACCTTAGAGTGGGTGGACTCATTGAATCTGATAGCTCAGTCACAAAAATGCTTCTTTGATATATGAAGACCTTAAGGTTCTTTACCGCTAAGTTCTCAACCATATTTATCTTTTAAAAGCTGTGCCTCCCCAGTAAAGCGAATAGACTGCAGGTCTCTAAATTCATGTGGAGGTCTGAAGTGCTGTTTACCTTGGAGATAGGAAAAATGAAGGAAAAGGCAGTGTGAGTAAGGATTTACCACCTGGACATCTGGGGGAGGAAGTGTGAGTGTGGAGAAGGTGGTTGACAGCCAATAACAATTCATGGCCAATGAAAATTAATTGTTCTTCAAACTTTAGAGGAGAATCAAGCAAGGTTGCTTTGTACATTATAGTTTACATCTTTCAGTTAGAGAAAGCAAGCAAAGGCTCCTCACAGCACAAGTAAAGCGATCACTCTTGTAATGCAGACTGTCCAAACAGTGCACAGATGTGGTCTGTTGTGCTGGTGTGGAAACTTTTGCTATTTCTGGCAAGAGGAGAAGGAATTTACTATAGTTGAAGTCATTAATAATGATGAATTAGATAATAGGTGGCAGTTATTTGTCATTCTTTAAATCCAGATCATCAGAGATTGAGGAAATCTTAATTTTTGTAAAGATGTCCTTGTTCTCTTGTTGAAACAGGTTTGGTCGAATCTTGCCTTAATTCCTATTGGTAAAACATGATACAGTTTTCAGCTCTAAAGAACTACCTATCAGTAGGTAGTGGGGAGTATGTGACAGTATTAGGATACTGAATCTGCAAAGATATACTAAATCTGCATGGAGGAAATTTTAAGACTTTTCTTTTGCTCATTCTTTTTCTCATTTTCTGAGAGGAATGTTGATCTCTAGTTAATCTTTGAAGCTTTCTGCTTGGGTTTTATGTACAGAACAAATATGAAGGAGTGCTAGAATTTCAGTACTCGTCTCATGCAAAGTATTTGTAGGTAATGGTCTAATTTATATACCAAAATACAAACTTGCCACGTGCCTTCTGCTTACCTAAGGCTGAAAATTATTGGGAAAGTAATGCTCTATAAGAAAGCCTCTTGATGACTGACAATAGTTTGCATTCGTATTTGGAGTAATTACCACTGAAGCAATGAGTCATTTTGCTTCCATCAAAATTATTACATTTTAAAAAAGTGTAATGCAAGGTGTTACTCCTCATGAAATGCCACATAAACTTAAAAGTGTTACTTCTGAAGCCAAAGTGATTTTTTGAGACTTGCTCAATTACCAGAAACTGAAATCTGTAAGTAAAGAGATCACTATTAGCTGGAGGCAGTCAGCTGCCTTTAAACTTAATTTCCATGGGAACAGTGATCAGATTAATCAAAATAAGGTAATTGAAGTTTTATAGAAAATAGTACAGGATCTTTTCTTTATTCAGGCTGATACTGTTTCCATGAAAACATTAGGAAAAAAGGTAGGTAGCAGCCAGGCATTGAGCAAGTGACTGCTTCACTTGTTGAGATTCAGGTAATTTCTGGTCACTCTGTGTGAGTTGAACTCTTTGACTCGTTTCTGCTTTTATAGTATAAAAATACAGTACATCAGGTAATAACTGGGCAAAAAGAAGCAAAATAAAAATGGACTCCTTTTAAAATAATAGCTAAATCTCCCAACCTTCCGTGTTTCTTCTCTGAGTAAAGACAAAGTTGTTTTGCCATGTGTGTTCACTCATACATACCTGTGCTTATTTTTGCCTTCAATAAAGTGAAAAAATGCACCTCCAATTTATTCAGGCATAGCTTTGGATGGTGTAGCCTTGTTTGTAGAAGAATGCAAGTTAGGGCCAAGTGGACGGAATCATGGAATTGTGAAATATGGATAAAAATAAAACTACATAACTAAACTGATACTTTTTATAACTAAAAATATTTTTTATAATTGTAGCTAATATATCGCTTACTAGGAAGCAGACAGCTGGTGGACATAATCATTTTGTCCTTCTATTTGAAGTCTGTTGAATGGGTTCTGCTGTGGTAAATACTTCTTTTGTGTTTTTTTTTTTTTCATATATTATTATTTTGTACTTTTTGGTAGAAGTTTAACTGACTATCTAGTGTTAACTTCTTTGTCAGGAGTTTACAGATTTGATGTCTCTAGGATCTTTCAGTTTCTACATCAGAGCTGCTAATGTGTTTAGTAATAGACACTTGCAACTTTTCATCTGGATTTTTATGAGGAAGTCCCATTCCTGTCATCAACTCCTCTATCAGCCCACTTTGTTAAAAATAATCATAAAAATCCAAGGATCAGATCCCAAAAGGATCAAATTGTCTTGTTGACAGTTTAGTTTCATAAAAGCTGTAGAAATTAAGTTGATATCAGAAGTTTCTACAGGTGGGTGTACCAACAAACTTTTAAAATAAAAATAAAGCAGATAAGCTTATTAAATCAGAGGTGTGAAGTGTTTGAGTATTACTTAAAACTTGTGAATAAATCAGTGCTTTGGAATGTGAAAAAACTTTGGTTTAGGTTAAAGTCCAGACAGAGGCTTTTTTTTGGATCAGTGGTAATTGATTTAAAGTTTCTGCTGGGAAACCTCCAAAGAGTAGCAGAAATCCAGCCAAAATGTACTGGACGTAAAATAAGGAAATCAATCCTTCTAAGATAAATAGTTTGTAATTTCATTGTTACCATGGGGGCAGTGTACCAGCCTGGTAACCAAACTGGTACAGCAGTTCAAAGAGAACTTTTAGAACCAAAATCTATGCTCATACCCAGATTTTTCTTGTCTTACGAAGCTTGTGCAATATTTACTTAACCAAAGTGATACATTTTTTGTCTGTGATACTGAGACTAATGAAAGGTCTCATAACCTACTCAGTAATAGTCTGATAAATCCAAGACATCCAAGGATAATGTAATTTTAAACTGTTTTTCTACAGTGTTCTTTTTCCTTGGACCAGAAGTTCTGTGGCAGAACATGTGAGGGAGTGTTTAAAACAATTTTTTTTTGTTACTGTCTTGGACTGTTTTCCTTTTAAGAACAGAAAGTCATAACTACCCAAACCAACCTCTGCACTGTGAAAACATTTTAAGAGTTAAGAAGGATGGGATGGGATATTATAAAATCTTTCTGAAGCATGGAAACTGATACAATAAGATCTAATAAAAATTGTACTTTTAAGATTTGGCAAAAATGCCTGCCAGTGTTTCCTACCAGCAGGTTTTGTTACTGCTTATATTAGCTTTCCTTCTTTTTTTTGGAAGTCTTGGTTGTATCCTTTCTCCAGCTAATCCTTGTGAAGTTCATTTGTAGTGTTCACTAATATTTGTTACGTTACACACATATTCACTGTCTTTCCTTGGTATGAAATACAGGCATGCAAGCATCTCATATTTTCTTTTTCTGTTCTTCTGTGTTGCCCTAAGCACCTAAAAAAAACCCTAAACCAAAACCAACCTTTTTTTTTCAGTTCTCTCTGTTATAATCCTTTTCCTCCTTTTTGAAGCATGGGAAGAAGAAAGCACCGTAGTATGGTAGATGTGCACTGTTCCTTTAGACTTCCACATGGCACTATTTGCATAGAAGTGTTCTCTTAACCACAGGTGGTTTTCTCTAATACCCATTTCTGTGTATCTTTGTAGAACCCAGTGCTCACTTTGCAGGTGTAGTGGCGTCAGTGAAGTTCACTTCAAACATAAGTTACATTGAGAGCTACAGCATGTAAGTGCTTAACACACCAGTACTCTCCACTTGGTGCTCAGTCACTGCAGAATAACTAGTTGGGAGCTGAAGAAATAAGATTTCAGAGCATGCAAAAAATGAGGCTTACTTGTCTATGCAAGTGTCATGGGTTGACTTGGGCCAGATGCCAGGCATCCATGAAAGCCGCTCACTCACTCCCATCTGCAGGTGGACAGAGGAGAGAAAATTGAACAAAGGGTTCACAGGTCGAGATAAGGACCAGGAGAGATCGTTCACCAAATACTATCAAGGGCAAAACAGGCTCCGCTTAGAGATATAAAGTGATTTTAATTGCCAACAAAATTAGAGCAGGATAATGAGAAGTAAAATAAGCCCTTAAAAACACCTTTCCCCCCACCCCTCCCTCTGTCCGAGCTCTATCTCCTACCCCAGTGGCACAAGGAGACAGGTAATGGAGATTAGGGTCAATTTATCACCTGAGGCTTCTCCTGCTGCTCAGGGGGAGGAGTCATTCCCCTGCTGCACCATGGGGTCCCTCCCATGGGAGACAGTTCTCCACAAACTTCTCCAAAGTGAGTCCATTTCATGAGCAACAGCTCTTCATGAATTGCTGCAAGGTGAGTCCATCCCACAGGCAACAGCCCCCTCAAATTGCTGCACCGTGGGTCACTCTTCCATGGGGTGCAGTCCTCCAAGGACAGGCTGCTCCAGCCTGGGAGCAGGGGCCCATCTTTCCACAGGTTTCCCACTGGATCACAGCCTTCTCTAGGCATCCACCTGCACCGGCATGGGCACCTCCCCCACAGGCTGCCGGTGGATCTCTTCATTCCCCATGGATTCCCATGAGCTGCAGGGGCACAGCTGCTTCACCATGGTCTTCATAACAGCCTGCTGGGGAATTTCGGCTCCAGTGCCTGCAACACCTCCTCCCCCCTTCCTTCTCCGCTGACCTTGGTGTCTGCACTGTTGTCCTCCTCACGTGTTCTCACTCCTGCTCTTCTCTGGCTGAAATTAAAGCTGTGCCACAACCTTTGTTTTGATTTCTTCTTAAATATGTTAACACAGAGACATTACCACCATTTCTAATTGGCCCAGCCTTGGCCAGCAGCGTGTCCATCTTTGGAGCCATCAGGGTTTGGCTCTGCTGGACATGGTGGAAGCTTCTAGCAGCTTCTCACAGAAGCCACCTCTGTGGCCCCCCCACTAACAAAAACCAGGCCATGCAAAACTTTGACAGCAAGTCAAGGATGAGTAATTTATTACAGGCAATTGCTGTAACCTAACTGTGCCTTCAGTGCAATAGCAAAACCTGAATGTACAGATTCACTTTGACGTAACATCTCCAGTATGGTGACCAGTCTGTTTCCGTACTACCGAGGAAAGGGTTTCAAGCTTTCTTGCTCCACCTGAACCACTCTGAGGTATCAGTGGTGTAAAAAAATCTTTCTTATTCTTGTGGTGACATTGAGTGATCTAAAGTTAGAGCTGTCTTGGATTTGTTTTCAAAAAACACTGGAGCCTCAGTGGGCGATTTAGAGTTGCACATGCATACCTTGTGGCCAGGTATTTTTCATGTCTTCCCCCACTCCCTAAGACCAGTTTTTCCCTCCGTGTATTCTCCCATGTATGTCTGCAGGCTTCTTCTATTTCTTGTCTACCAAATAAGGCTTGGATTAATTCTTTATCTCTTAGGAAAATTAAGACAGTACGTATCTGAAGAGGAAATATTTGTATGCCATGTTAACGTGGCTATATAAATGCCTAGGGAAAATATTGCTTTCACCTAGTTTGCGTGTATTTGCAAAGTTATACTATTTCATTAGATGCAAACTAAGTGATACTCCATCAGTGCTAGAACTGAGGGTGTTTTGAGATTTGCCAGGTGTAGTAAATACCAGGACAGGAGGACTCCTCTGTCTTGGCTGCAGAGGTGCAGTCTGGTGCAGTAAGAGATGGATGCAGCCATTGCTGAGCACCTGCACCAGTAGCCAACTGAACAGAAGGGCTACAACAGGCAGAGCAGCACTTGGCCAACACAAGCACCAATGGCGATCATATGAAAAAAAAGCAGGCAGCCTGGTCCCATTTCTCATCTCCAGCCGATCAAGGCACTGTTGAAAACACACACCCTTCTGCTCTCTAGATTTCTAAAGAGATCCATGTTTGTAGATTCCTGTAATACCAGCCCAGGTGTAAAGTACAGCCTGGGCCCTAAGCTCTTTACCCAGCCACAGATTAAGACTATAAGTCCTACCAGATAAAGGTCTCCTCTTATTTTCTGGCTACAGGGAAATACAAACATAGTCTTTTCATCATTGTCTGGACTTGGATCTCACGCAGAGAGACATACACCCATCAATATTATTATCAATAAAATAATAATCCATTTAGACTTCTGAATTCTGTTGCTTATTTTAATTTCATTATGTATCATTCACACACTGTACTATATGCATCAGTGTAATCCTCTTGATCCTTTTACTGGTCATTACTTCAGAACTGTTTGTTTCAGAGAATGTTAATGCTAAGTCAGGAGTTTGTGCTCTCGCCTTCAATTTTAGGTTGTTTTCCCTCTGATTTCAGTCCTGGTGCCTTTCTCCTTCACTCTGTTTCATAGAGCACTAACATGAAATCATTGCTCCCCTGAGGAGGAGGTTTTGACCCTTCGAGCCACTGACTCTTTTCTGCCATCTGGCTCAGGTACAGTGTGACCCTTTCTGAAGAACATGGTATTTACTGAGTGGAGAACATGGCAGAGGATGAACAGTCTTAATTTGTGTGTTGGAAATTAAATCTGTATTGTTTCCCTATCTGTAACTTTTCTTGTTGGTTTTTGCTAGCAATCACAACCTGCACAAGGTAATTCCAGTGATTTCAATTATTCACAAGTATGACCGCCTCGATTATTTTGATAGTAGGAGTTAAAAAAAACCCCAGTCCTGCCAGCTATAAATGCTAGGGATTATACATGGGATAGCCTTGAGTACTGCTTTGCGTTTGCTATGGATATAATCTTCATAAAGTATTTTAAATTTTAATGTGCTTTACAGATTAGGTTTCATGGAAGAGAGCAGTTTTTGTTGGGATTTAGTGATTAAATAGTCCAGTAACGACACTGCAGACATACAGAGCTTTAATCATGATCAAACCATAAATCAGGGTGTAATTTTGAATTTCGAAGTTTCAAACATTCTACGAAAAAAGTAACCCATGATTGTCATCATGTTAATTGGCATCTGAAATACTAAGCTAATCATACTGAGGTTTAATGTATCATTAAAGGCTAACTACAAATCATACCATAGCACGTGCCAAGCAACAAAGCATTTGTAATTGTGTGCCTATGCACTTTCATCTGGAAACATCCACTTTCCACCAATTTCTAACTAACAATCTGACCAAGTTTTATTATTATCTTCACCCAAAAGGGAAGCAATATTTTCCTTTTGTGGTATATCAGGAAACACTGAGGTGCGCCTATGTGTAGCTTGGTCACATGTTCTGTCCTGCTTCTGCTCTTTCTCTCTGTGTTTTCTGAATATGTATATTGGTCTTTTAACTTTCAGAATTGAATTAGTTTCTGTTTATTTTTTCTACTGCTAAATGAATTTTTAATGTGTGGAAGCCCTTAAATTCCCTTTGTGTTATGTGCGTTAATTATCCCTTCATAATCATTCTGTCCTGGCTTCTCTGTGGGAATGTCATCCTGGTTTTTACTTACTTCAGCTTTTCCACTGATTTAATTATGTAGGCGAGAGTGACTTCTCATACACTTGAGGCTGATCATGCAAAGATGGGTACGGTTAAAGTACTTCCCTGTATTTTGATAGAGCTGGGGGAACTCAAGTGAGTTAAGCTGGACCATTATTTTTAATCTCTTGTTCTATCAAGGGTAAACTGACATTTTTGCACAATAGGAAAGGAAATCTGTTGCTTTTTGGTTTTGTTAATGTTACAATTCATGGCATAAAAATATAAAACAAAATATCCCTGGTTAATGATACTTTCTCCTGATATTATTTAAATTTTTGCTAGTTTCATATTTAAATGCAGTGCAAACCAGGCTACATCATGCTAGCTAACGTTTAGGTTGAATCCTACTTGGGAGCAGGAGACTGGAGTTCCAGGCTGGGAACTGTCAGGAAATCTCTTGGCATCCCAGTAGTTAATATTTTTGTGTTGCTGGTCTGTATATTTATAGATCCTTATTTCAAGAATAAAATTGCTGAATTTATCCCTATATTCTTTTTTGTAATGGTAGGAGTATCAATGCAGCTCCCTTATCTTTGTTACTCTTGTCTCCTCATTAGGCAATTTCTGCTGTTTTCTACCAGCTTTCCAGTACTTAAAGACATGCTGTGCTGTAGTTTTGTACACCTGTGCAAATACATTTGTGTTACCCCTTCCAATATAAAAATAAATTAATATGTTTGCTTTGATTTGAAGCTTCCTGTGAAATGGGTTTGCATGTTTAGATGATTTAGTGCAAAACCTGAAGTGCAGTGGTCTGAAAAGGTATGGGGAAATGGCAGTAAATCTCTCCTAAATTACTGCCATTTTCTTCCAATATTTTGTCATTAGTTTTCATATTTCTCTTTATTCTACAGCACACATTGCACTTAAGTGTTGGTGTTTCTCCATCCTCTACAGGGAAGGTTGAGAATTAGTTCTGTCCTTTAACACTATTGTAATTTTCTGGTTGAACTTACTTGGAACAATTTACTCCTAACACATCTCTCTATCATTTTAAATAAAATTCAGATGCTGTCTTCATGTCTTTTTCAATTAAAAATCTTGCTATAAATCTTACTTCTTGCTCTTAATTGATTTATTAGAATCTCTTTGTTTTGATTTCCATGCAGTTTAAATTGTAGCCTGGCCTCTGGCTGCAGTGTGCAGACCTCAGCAGCTTCTCTTCTTACATTCTGTGCCTTCTGAAGTACTTACTGCAAGTCTTCTATTGCTGGTTTTTATTGACCTTAACTTTGCCCCCCTATTTATGTATTTTCTCCACATTTTTCAATTTTTCTTCACCTACTTTTACCATTATTCCCAGAAAAAGAAAAAGTGACTTTGTGTCTGGCCCTCATTGTCCAGTGTCTGTTCGGTATGTTGCGATCTGCTTAGGAGGCTTTGCTATCGATCACCTGTTTTAGAAACAAGGGAAGGCTTGAATGCAAACCATGTCTTCATAGGCATTCTTAGCTTTCATGATCATGGTTTCATTAAAGAACTTTTAAGTAAATGTTTAATTTTACACTGGTGACTTGTCCTAATACTCTTAAGTATGAACATAATGTTAGTGATTGTTTCCTGGTTTGTTTTGCTTTGTTTTTTAACATGGACTGTATGCAGGCAGAGGGAGAAGGGAATGGTGATGTTTTTAGCTTCCTTGCCTGTTGGCAGAGGCTGCTAGAGATTTTGCCTGGTGCATTTAAACACCTTCATGTGTGGCTGCTTTTTATTTGTCTGTCTGTTTGTCTTGCCTAAGGTTGATGTATAGGGGAGTCTACCTCTGATGGCTTTTACATTTGAAATTCTTCAGCACTGTTTATTTGCATGACTTAAGTCTCCTGCAGTTTTAAATGCAGAATTGACTAAAAATCCATTACTAGATTTCATATTTGAGAAACTGCATAAATGGGTAAGGTTAGTCCTTAGTATCTGTTTATAGTTGATCTCTTTAAAATTAATTATTTTGAGTATTTCAAAAGTATTTAATCTGTTATTTTATTGGTGTTATGGGTTAGGATCCAGTGTTTGTGGGACTTTGATGCAGTTTTAGCAAAAGTTGTGTTTACAGCAGAATTCTGCTCTGATGATGGAGGCCTTAGATAAAAGGGTTTTTTGCATCATTTGATGCTTCTGAGTAGCTTCTTTTAAAGAGTGGCTGATTTTTCTTGAGGCATGTAATAGGGAAGCAAAAGACTAAGATAGAAAATAGTAATTAAATTTTAATTGTGTTATGCACATGTTGAATACATAAAAGATCAGGTTTTTTATTTCTATCAGTAAATTTTTATATGTATGGACATGCAGTTTTCAGTGTCAGTGTTTTTCTTTAAACTTAAAGAGGAAAAACTTAATGTTGTAAATTAGAATTATTTTGGTGGTGGGGGGTTTTTTGTGTTGTTGTTGTTGATTTTTGTCTTTACATCCGAATTTTATTAATTACTTGACCTTTGCTGTATCATAACAGGTTGCATAGGATGTAGAAAAAGCAGAACAGCGAGCTGCGTATTTCTCACATCACATAAATTGTACTGACCCCACTAGATGGTGCTAATTGATAAATGTATGTCTGTGTACATTTATATAAATGTATTTAATTTTAGCTCAAAGCATAGATGTCCATGCCTGTGAATGAAGTTTGGGTTTTGAATGGGTTAATTCTGTAACATTGAACTGCACAGAAGTGATCTCTTCAGGGAACCTGAATAGAATTCAGTCTTGGACTAACTTGCTTTGACTACAGGCTGTAAGAATGATATTTACTGTACTAAGCAGGAATAAACCAAACTCTTCATGATTTAAAGTTAGCAGTCTCTGCTTGAACAGTAAAACTGAAAAAGCCCAATTCTGTGCCAAGGTGCCTTAGCCTGTATGCAGCAAATCCTGTTATCTTCAATTAATACTTATTTGGCATTTCTATAGGATCATAGTTCTGTGGCAAATAGAGCTTGCTGAAAAAAGCAACCGTCTGACAATCAAATGGGTAGTTTAGCTGTCGTTCCTGTTAGAATTGTGTTTACTCAGTGAGCAGAGTTAGGAAAGTTCTTTCCTTTAGATTTATATTGTTAACAGAACAGTGGAAATCACTTCCTTTTGGAAAAATGTCTGGAAATTTTGTTCTGTATACTGACATAAAAATAAAAACATCAGTTTGAATTTGTGATGTTTAAAAACAGTAGTATCAGAAGAAAAGAAGTTTACAAAGCAGAACGTTTACAGGTAAAACATACTTGTGGGCAAATTAGATCCTTTTAATGTTTATATAAGTATAGGTGTTTCCTGAAAGAAAACATTGAGACATTTGAAGCATTATTGAGATAAGTACTAAATCTAGGCACATATGTGTTTTGTTTCTAGCCTCTAAATTAAATCCTAAACTTAGCGTTCAAGGAAGTTTATTAGCAGTGAATTGGGGACCTGCTTTTGTTGCACAGTGTTTCTATACTTTCTTAGCAGATTTCCAAAGACAATCCTAATCTTTCAGTTCTGTCTCACATTGAAGTTTCTTCCTCTGCTGTATTTATTTGACAAAGTAGGACCATACAGTTGTTCATTTTAAACCTGTCCTGTTACCTTTTTATTTGGAAAAGAGCTCTTTTAATTGCATATGAATTTTATTTTTTAAACATGCTATCTCCATATTCTTAGCAAGTTACCTCTTCAGTCTTCTGATTAGAACTGGGAGTAATGTAACATAAATGTGTATTAGTATTGGCACAGAAAGTGTTGTAAATTTTTGTTTGAATTCACTTTATGGTTCTTTCTTTGTTAATCAACATACCAGCATAAAGCACTAGGAAATAATAGCATATTGGTTTCGGGTTTTTTAAATTGCTGAATCAGATAATCAAATTCATTCACCAGTCATGAAATGTTCAAGATTGCCATTTTCCCAGATGACCCTCAGCAGTAAGATGACATTTGTTGCTGGTATGTTTTCTACTTAGAAGGATTTCAGATGATGATAGTTTCCAAAGTGCAGTCAGCTATTGATGTGGTCTTTGTTCTTTACATTCCAGCAGCATCCAGACTTGCATAGTATAATATATTATACTATATACAATATATAAAAATATATAATATTTATATATTATATAGTATAATTATGTTTATCTCTTTTAGATAATATTTTTTTCTGAGCAAAAAATCCTCCTCTCAGATTCATAAAGATCTTTAAATTTAAAATACCAGACCTCAAAGGGAGATACACTTTTGCTACATAAACCAGTAACATTATATTTGCACTGTTTAAAAAAGGTTTGCTATAAAGCTGAAGAAACTTACATTTCTTGAAATCTGACCAATACCAAGACTTGAAGTTTTTAATTTCTGATGTTTTAGATCAATTCTTTGGATTATTTGTTATGCATAGTAATTAAATTAGTTAGGCATACATTTTGCAAGTCTTTGTTGCCTTATTTAGACACAGTCAGGTGACACCTAAAAAGGAAGTATTTCAGTGAGAAAGAATGGAAGGTTTCCTTAAACAAAAAACAAACCCCCACGTTTATTTTTGGAATGTAGGATTGAAATAATAGAGACATGTATACATTTTTTCTAATAATTTTTATTTGAAATTTTTTTATTTTTTGTTTGAACTAACTAATTTTTAATTCATTCGTGTCTTGAGTTAAATGTTTTTCATCAAGTTTTGTGTTTAGAATCATTGTATAAAAAGCTGTTTGGTCATTGCAGTAAAAATTGTTTCCATCTCTGTTTCATTACAACTGTGCAACTTTTCTGTGTACTCTTTCTCAAAACGGAAGTTCTTCAGTGGGAGTTGCAATTCCTTTCTTGCTTACATTATGTATTCTTTAGGTAAAAGTATATTTTAAAAGTAACTTAGAAATGAAGATTTCCTGATATATTTGACTTATAAACAAATATTGCAGTTGGTCATAAGTATGTCACTATCAGTAACTGAAATACCAAAAAATGTAAGCTTACAATATTTTTTTTCTAAAGAGATGTCATTTAGTAGTATTGGTTTGGAAATCAAATACATTTTTTGTCTGTGATTAGTCATTGTCTTCCTTGTGGTGATGAGGAAACTGATGCTTCGTTCCTTTGGTTATGTGCTTTTCAGTCTTTGAATAAAAAATGGTTATAATTCTGAGTATTGTTACCATTTAACCTTGTAGTCTTTATATATGGCTTTGACAGTTTTGCTGTATGCATGTTCAGTTTGCTGTGTCTGCGGTACTGCACAATATTTCCTGAGAGTTGAGTCATGATCTTTAATGAAAGATTTGGTATCTTGTGTTGTGAATGATGAACCTTACCATTTTCTTAACGAAAGGAAGAGAGAGAAATAGGCACTTACGTGAGCCCACCTCAAATTCTTTCTTCCATTTAAATCTGAATGCTCCAATTTGAAAAGTGTTTTTATTAAAGTAATAATACTGAGAGGAGGGGGAGGGGGCATCAAAGTGGGAGTGTATAGACGGAAGGGCCATAAACTGGAAAGCGCAATTTGAAACCTGGAATCCTGAGTTCAGTATTGCTCTTATGAAATATTTTTGTCAAACTTTTACCAATTTTGACATGTGTTTACACAGGTCAGTGTGTGCTTTTGGAGAAGAGAATTGCTATACTTTTATTGAATTCTGACTGGTACTTTTCAGACTGGGACATGATGCTCATGATTTTATTTGAAAATGTATTTATGAAGGGTAGCGCATTAAAATTGTAGGGATCTTTCAGCATCCACAGACTGCAGTTTGAAGACTGCTTGTTTCATAGGAAAAAAAGTGTGATGTTGTTCTGTTCTTTCTGTTCAAGGACCTAATGTACTTAGCTCACACTATTATAGAGCTTCATTCAAATCCGGAATTGTTCTGATGCTTGTTCCTTTGGAAATGGGGTTAAAAGTACAGAAAAACAGTTTCGAAAATACTGTATACAGTAGCCATGTAGACTGCTTGGCTCTAAAGGGGCAGGGAAATTTATTTTGGAGCAAGTGCAACTTGTTTAGCTTTGGTCTGAACTTCCTCTGTCTATCTAGGAACCTTTTCCTATAAGCAAAGTCATCAAAACTTTTGCTTATTACTGACAAAAAAAGGCCCATTTGAATGAAGTCTGTGAAATCTCATATAATAGGACCTTTGTTTTATTGTATAAGGAACAATGAATTCAAAGTGAATTTTTTTTAAAGCAAAATAAACATTTTTAGAAACTCTGCATGAATAACTGGGTTTGTAGCCAGTATTTAATCTGTTTTGCTTAACATTGCAAAAATAAAATAGCAAATGCTATTATCATACTACCTTCTTTTAGCAACAAATGGAGAAGGAGAATCACCATCCTTTACTGGGTGTGGGGGAAATCATAGTGACAAAGAACAAGGAAAAGGCTGAGGTACTTAATGCCTTCTTTGCCTCAGTCTTTAACAGTAAGACTAGTTGCGTGGGTACCCAGCCCTTGTGCTGGAAGACAGGCACAGGGATCAGAATGATGGCCCCATAATCCAGGAGGAAATGGTGAGTGACCTGCTACATCACTTAGACACACAAGTCTATGGGGCCAGAGGGGATCCACCCAAGAGTACTGAGGGAGCTGGCAGAAGTGCTCACAAAGCCCCTTCCCATCATCTGCCAGCAGCCCTGGCTAACAGAAGAGGTCCCATTTAACTGAAAGTCAGTAAATGTGACACCCATCTACAAGAGGGGTTTGGAAGGAGGATCCAGGAAACTACAGGCATGTCAGCCTGACCTCGGAGCCGAGGAAGGTCATGAAGCTGATTGTCTTGAGTGCTATCACATGGCAGGTACCGGACAACCCAGGGGATCAGGCCTGACCAGCATGTGTTTAGGAAAGGTGGATCCTGCTTGACCAACCTGATCTCCTGTGACACGGGGACCAGCATACTGGATGGGGAAAGACTGTGGATGTGTCTGCCTGGACTTGAGTAAAACCTTTGACACAATTTCCCATAGCATTCTCCTGGCTTGGACAGGTGTGCTCTTTGCTGGGCAAAAAACTGTTGGGATGGCTGGGCCCAGCGAGTGTTGGTGAATGGAATTACATCCAGCTGGTCACCGGTCACTAGCAGTGTTCCCCAGGGCTTGGTACTGGGGCCACTTCCATTTAGTATCTCTTTATCAGTGATCTGGACGAAGGGATTGAGGGTGTCAACAACCCCTGCAATGCTACAGGCTGGGGACAGAGTGGCTCGAAAACTGCCTAGCAGAAAAGGACCCGAGGGTACTGGTTGACATCAGCTGAACGTGAGCCAGCATGTGCCCAGGTGGCCAAGAAGGCCAGTGGCATCCTGGCCTGGATCAGCAATAGTGTGGCCAGCAGGACCAGGGCAGCGGTCATCCCCCGGTACTCAGCACTGCTGAGGCTGCACCTCAAATCCTGTATTCTGTACTAGGCTCCTCAAATCAGGAGGGACATTGAAGTGCTGGAGCATGTCCAGAGAAGGGCAGCAAAGCTCGTGAAGGGTCTGGAGCACAAGTCTGATGAGGAGCAGCTGAGGGAGCTGGGGGGGTTTAGCCTGGAGTAAAGGAGGCTCAGGGAAGACCTTACTGCTTTCTACAACTACCTGAAAGGAGGCTGTAGCCAGATGGGGTCAGTCTGTTCTCCCAAGTACCAAGCAATAGGACAAGAGGAAATGGCCTCAGGTTACACCAGGGGAGGTTTAGATGGGATTTTAGAAAAAATTTCTTCACTGAAAGGCACTGGAGCAGGCTGCCAGTAGAGTGGTTGAGTCATCATCCCTGAGGTATTTAAAAGATGTGTAGGTGTGGCACTTAGGGACATGGTTTAGTGGTGGACTTGGCAGTGCTGGGTTAATGGATGGACTCAGTTTTAATGGCTCTCCTTGGTTTTCAGCTAAAGGGAAGGCATGGTATATGAGCATAAAGGAGGTATTGCAGGGGGGAGGGACCCCAACATTTCACCCGTTTATTTTTAACAAAAGAGATTTAAAACTTAACATTGAAAACAACAAGGACAGTTTCAAAACAAAACAAGCCACCCTCCTGAGTCTTGAAATATCCAAACAGATTCTCTGGAACATCTTAAGGCTGACAGAAGGGAGACAGGACTCTCCGGGCATGCTTTGTGGGGAAACTGAGGCAGGAGAGGGTTTAACTTCTTCCCTCCCCCTTTTCATCCCCCCTTCAGCATTGGAGAGGAGTTGTTGGGAAAGGGAATTGTATAGGGAAGCCATGGGGTGAAAAATGGATTAGGAATAAACTGGGGATGGGGTAAACTTAGGAAAGGGTTCATATTGGGTATAGGGTAAAAGGGGAAAGTAGGCTGTGGGTAGGGAAGTTGCTGGGATGGATATTGTTTATAATTTTGTGCATAACGGCTGCCTTTGACTGGAATACCTCCAGGCCCAGTAACATTTGCTGCTTGTAAAACCTTCTTTCCTTGCACTATATCAAATTGTACAACTTCCCCATCTCCTATGCTTTGCAGGTAATTTTTAGGGTTATTCCTTTTAATGGCAGTTCTATGGATGAATAAATCTTCCCCTGTGTTATAAATCCCCTCGTGTTATAAATCCATAGTTGTTTTCTTCCCCTGTGTTATAAATCCCCTCGTGTTATAAATCCATAGTTGTTTT
>NW_008239547.1:3853978-3857860 GCF_000691975.1 Corvus brachyrhynchos | reverse complement strand
GGTCGGGCGTTCCCGGGGCTCGCTCCGCCATGCGCTGCGCAGGGCCGGGTGGGCACCACCGGGTCGCGCCACTCCCACCGCGCCTCGCTCCGCCACCGACACTGCAGCTCTGCCCGCATGCAGGAACTTGGTCCGCATGGCCTGGGTTGCACAGACTC
Organism: Corvus brachyrhynchos; assembly: GCF_000691975.1. NCBI lineage: Eukaryota > Metazoa > Chordata > Aves > Passeriformes > Corvidae > Corvus > Corvus brachyrhynchos. Next base: position 3,857,702 of record NW_008239547.1, on the reverse strand, counting down.
TGAGCCAGGCTTCCATTCGCCAAGACACAGCTGACCTTGCTCAACAGTCTCGGTAATTAAATAATATTCACAAAAATATTCTTCCATCGGCATATATTTTGACTCAGAAATGTCCAAACGGTATTCCAAAAGTCTTTGGTAAGAATTAAATCCCAAGAAACATAGAAAAAGTTCTTAAACAACCATGCCAGGAAGTGTTTCAGTTCTTTTTGAACTTGAAATAAGCTAAAATTTACAAATCGTTGTTCAAGAATCTTTTCAAGTTTAAGATAAATGTCCATATGCAGCTCTGAGAGCCAAGAATCTTTCCATGGTTCCTCCATAATTTAGAGATGGAACAGCAAAACAAAAAAAGAAGAGAAATCCAGAGTTTCTAGAGTTTACTCACAAATCAGTCGCTGTCCTTAGGGACTGGGGATCGTTCTGCTCGCAATTCCCCACCATCTGTTACAGTGCGGATACTGTAACACGCTTATCAAACAAGGAGGCCCGTGGAAAAGAAATATATATGGACCGATTCTTGGTAGGTGTTTCGGAGAGATGTTTATTTCTCCAGCCGTGTGGCCAGAGCTCTGCTGAGGAACTGTTGCAATCTCAGGACCTGAAGGTCCATCCCGCGGAGGGGAACACAAAACAACCAATGGGGAATGAGGCTGACCAGGGGCCAGGGAAGCCCCGTGTCTCCCCCCCAGGGCCCCTCTCCCAGGACCACATGGCAGGGGGAAGGGACCCCGACAACATCCTGCTGTTCGTGAAGGTTGTGTTTGTTAACAGTATCAATAGTAGGTACTTAACAGATATTGAAGTACTTTTTCTAATAAAAACAGATGTGATGGGGAGGTGAAATTTAAGGACACTGTATATATATGGCACAGAGAAGCAAGGGCAGGATCACCAGATTCATCAGTTGCTCCCTTAGTGTCTGTCTTGGTTTTCTCAATACAGAAAGAGTAGAAGAGATGCTTTTTCATTTTACAATAGAAATCAAGAGATGGGTCTTTACAGATCTGAGACTTTGATTAGATCTCTTTAGGACAGAATCAAACCTGACAATGCCCTCATGACCGTGTCAGGTTAGTCTCAGAGCTGCTACATCTGTGAGACTGCCTCAAATAAACTCCTGAGTGCAACTGTTCTTCCTGAAGCATTGAATTTTCCCTGTCTTCATCATCTTCCTCAGATGCTGCCCAGCTCATCAGGTCAATCAAGGGTGAAGGACAAATGAGGTAATAATTGACAAAGGAACCCTGAAACCACAGATTTAAAAAAAGAAATCCAGGGAGAACAGGATTTTACCATACAACTCACTGCAGTGTGCACAGGCATTTTTTCTGTCTTGAAATTTCTGGCTAGACAATAAAAACTAGTTATTTGACTGGAATGAATAATAATCCATATGACTGGAATTTTTATCAAGGCTCATTTTTGTCCCTAGCAAAATCAATACATAATTTGATTTTGCCAGTTGAGAAAAGTTGCCTTCTTTCCCCCCAAAGGTTCCTTTCTTTCATTTATAGCATGCTGTGCTTCTCTTATTGGCTTTAGTGATATAATTCATAATAATCATATGATACTTGCTATCACTGTTAACTGGGCACTTCTGCTGTTACACCTCTGTCACACATATAAGCACTCCATAACCAAGTTCTTGCTGAATCAAATTTCAAGCAGCGTTTGCTGAGAGTCTGATTTGAAGCTGTGGCCTCTCCAAGCACCACTGCTGATATGCACTGACTGCACCTGTGTCGCGGGTTCGGTTTGTAACCGGGCGGAAACACCAATTTAGTGTAGTGGTTTGGTCCAAAATACTCATTACTGTTTATCTGCTGTGAGATAAGAATTAGGAGAAATGCAAAGCAGGCACCAAACTTGAAAGAATATAAAGAAGTTTATTAACAGACCTAAAAGAAGAAAAAAAAATTATACCACCTTCAGAACTCTCCTCCTCCCCCCACCTTCCTCCCTTCTCCCACTGACAATGTTCAAAGACAACCCTTAAGATGTTCAGTCTGTTTACCACTTCCATAATAACCTTGTTCAGTCCATTTAGAAAGAGAAGTCTCTTCTTGCTCATGCTATGAAAACATTATCACAACGAGACAGCCACCCACTTCCAAATATTGTTCAGTCCATTCAGGAAGAGGAGTCTCTCTGCCTGCGTGTGAGTCCTTGCCCCCGACTTGCAGCTTTTCCCGCAACTGCTTTCGAGGGTCCACTCTTGAAGTTTTTTGGGGTACAATTTTAAGGTTGAGCCATTCAGAAACAAAAACAGAGGCCCTTCTCCTTCCCTGGGAGCAAAGGGTCTTCATCATCTTCATCTTTAGGACTATCTCTGGGAGCATCTCTAGGAACTGAGGTTTTCTCCTTTCCCATTTGGAGCAAAAGTCCTCATCTGGTTCATCTCTAGGGACTGAGGTTTTCTCCTTTCCCGTTTGGAGCAAAAGTCCTCATCTGGTTCATCTCTAGGGACTGAGGTTTTCTCCTTTCCCGTTTGGAGCAAAAGTCCTCATCTGGTCAATCTCTCCCTGTCCAAACTTCTCATGAAATTACAGCTGCGTCAGCATCTGCCTATCTCAACGCAGGTGCTTCTGCTCACGAGTTGAACACTCCACCCCCCATATCTTCATGAAATTACAACAGGATACTCTGATATATCATAGCTTCACAACAGAATTTCAGCTTTAAGCATCTCCTCTCTCTCTTCCCTCAGGTTTTCAGCTCTTCACCGGGGCCTGCAGCCACCTGTCCCAGCGCCGGAAACGAGAGAGAGCTTGGAGGGGGAGTTTGCCTATTCTTAAATGTGGATCACAGAGGTGATCACAACTTTAAGTGGCTTAGAGAATTGTCCATATTCAAACTGGCCAGCTGATAGGTTCTATCAGTTCCCAGAGGAAACTGTAAGCACCCCTTAGCAAGGACGTCCCTTCCGGGACTAGGCTTGCTAACCTATGACAACCTGATTTAAAATAATGTAACCTTGTACATCTGTTGATAACACAAAATTTTTACAAAACATAACCTGACAAGAAAAATGCCCTTAAATGTGATCTATTATCACATTTTTGAATTTAGAAAATTAATGTAATTGTTTATACAGTTCTGAAATTTATTTCTGAAAATGCAATGCGATTAGAAATTTCTTAAGGAATTCTGTTTTGAATGTTGGTTATTCTGATTACTGGGTAAAGGACGCTTTTTAAGTGTCATCCAGCACATCGTGGACTCTTAGCAACCATATATTTAAGGACTGAATAATGGTAGTGTAGATTTAGATTGAATATAAGGAATAATTTTTTTATGATGGTAGTGGTAAGACACTGAAACAGAGAAGTTACGGATGCCCCTTGTAGCGGGTTCAGTTTGCAACCGGGCAGAAACACCAATTTAGTGTAGTGGTTTGGTCCAAAATACTCATTACTATTTACCTTCTGTGAGATAAGAATTAGGAGAAAGCAAAGCAGGCACAAAATTGAAAGAATATAAAGAAGTTTATTAGCAGACCTAAAAGAGGGGGGAGGGGGGAATCATACCACACCTTCAGAACACTTCTCCTGCCCCCACCTTTCCCCTTTCTCCCACTGTAAAAAGACAACCCTTGAGATGTTCAGTCTATTTACCACTTCCATAATAACCTTGTTCAGTTCATTTAGGGAGAGGAGTCTCTCTTGCTCATGCTATGGAGACATCTCCACAAGAGGTTCTCTCATGGCTTCACTATCACAGC
>NW_008239547.1:3800142-3853259 GCF_000691975.1 Corvus brachyrhynchos | reverse complement strand
GGGCCCGGCCCGAGCAGGTCCTGTCCCGGACCTGGCAGGGCCTGGCCTGGGCCCAGCCCAGTTACCTGTTCCCTGGCTGGAAGCGAGAGAGAGAGCTTCCCAGGGTTTCTCCATTCTTAAATGTGGACCACAGAGGTGGTCAAAATTCTAAGTGGCTTTAAAAATTGTCAATATTCAATCTAGCCAGTTGATAGGTTCTGCCAGGTCATAGAGGAAGCTGTAAGCACCTCTTTGCAGGAAAATCTGGAGCTATGCTTGCTAGCTGACCCATGACACTTGTAAGTCTGCAGTGTCAGGTTGAATAAGACTCTGAGCAACTTGATCTAGTGATTGGTACCCCTGCCCATGCCAAAGACTGTAGACTAAATGATTGTCGAGGTTTGACACTGGCTAAAAAAGCCAGGCACCCACAAAAAATCATTCAATCATTCTCTCCTGCTATAGCTGAGTAGAGAAGGGGGAAAAAAAGAAGGGCTCAATGAGTTGAGATAACGTTAGAAGAAAAACACTCTCAGGGCAAAACAGGTTCAAAACTTAAACGGTATAAAGTGAGTTTATTATTAATAGAATTAAAATAGGGTAATGAGAACTAAAATAAACCTTTAGAACACTTCTATTTCTTCCCAGCCCCTCCCTCTTTCCCACTGACAGCACAAGGAGACAAGGTACGAGGGTTTTGGTCAGTTTGTCACTTCTAATTTTTCTTCTGTTCATTAAGGGAAAGAAGGGTCTTTCTTCTGTTGTACTGTAGGGTCCCCCCGCAGGAGACAGTTCTCTGTGAAGTTCTCTTCTCCAGCTTGGTTCTCTTCTCAAGAGCAGCAGCCCTGCCCAATCTGCTGCAAACGTGAATCCTTCTCACAGGCAAAACCAGGCTTCCCGAACCCGAAACTGCTGCCTACGAGTCACTTGTCCATGTGAGTGCAGGTTTTTATAGCGTCTTTTGGCATCCACTCGCTCTGTCGGACAAGTGGACCTCTGCATCTCTTGTGGACCCAGTGAGCTGCAAGGGGACAGCTTACTTAACTATAGTCTTTTACCACAGTTTGCAGAAGAAACTTTCAGCTGCAGCACTTGGAGCACTTCTTCTCTCTCACTCTTTACTGACCTCAATGCAGTCATGTTGGTTCTCCTCACATGTCCTCACTTTTTCCTTTTCTCTGACTCAGAAGAAAATTGTTGTCCGAAGTAATTATTGTTCTCAAGTTCTATCAATTGAAAAGTTCTTACAAAGTCTTCCAGCACTGAAAAGGTTGATCTCATCTGGGCTCCGCACCAAGGACTTGCTTGCCATATTTCCACTACTGGCCACGTTGCCCCACCAGCCAGTATGGGCATTGCCAGCCGCTGCACTGGCTGCAAGGCCCTGGCCGCATGGCCCCACCACTCCACACCGGCCGCTCCTGGCGCCAGCCGTGTGCCTGCCTCTGGCTCTGGGAAGGCCCTGGCCGCGGCGCCTCCCCACCCCTTGGAAGAAATGAGGAAGTGCGCTCCTTTTTCTCCCTTCTTAAATGTGTCATCACAGAGGCGTTACCAACTTCTCTAGCTGGGCCAGCAACATGTCCATAGTCAGAGCCTTCAGAGATTGGCTCTGCTGGACATAGTAGAAACTTCCAGGAGTTTTTCACACAGCCACCTCTTTGGCTACCTCTGCCTCCACCAAAAAAACCAAGCTGTTTTAAACTAACACAGTGGTCTTTAAAGGTCAAACCATTCTATGGTTCTGTGCTTGGAGTTTGGTTTGCATTCTTGTAACATGACTGCAGAAATTTTGGTAACTTCAGAGCCCTTTGGTCCTGATATGCATATTTAATTGTTGGCTCTATTCAAATAATGGACTCAAGTATACATATGACACATAAAAAGAGTGTTGGAGGTTTCTTTTGTTCATGTCTTTTGCTATAGCACAAAATTGAACTAGTATTTTTTGCAACTTCAGGACCTTGGTAACAGGCTTCTTTTCCTGTAATACCTCTAATGTTCCTTGCAGTGTTAACATGAGTGGGTTTAATCTTCAATGGATATAATGTTTTAAGATGACAAATTAACAAAATCCCATCAAGTTTAGTCTTAGGCCTCATTTTTGAAACTGTACTAAAATGTCCAGTTATAACCCTTGTCCACTCCTCAAAAAGTCAACCCTTGTCAGCTCCTCAAACACCCTTTAGCAGCAGATGAGGTAAGGCTCCAGCTAAGGAGCTTGGGTTTCTATCCAAGAATTTAGATGCCCTTTTGGTAATTTCGTTGCTCTAGGTTGTTGGGAGGGGAAGAAACAAGTGCTGCAGAAGGAGTCACCACTGATGCCTTAGGATTTTAGCTTTTATATTTTTCATATCCTGTAATGCTTTAGTGTGTAACTCTAAAACTCCATATAGCCTGTTGGCTACTGTTCTCCCATTTTGGTTACACAAAACATATCCTCTCTAGGCCTGAAACTCAAGGACACCTTACTTTCTCAGGCCCTGAATTATGTAAACAAAAGTGGGTTAAGGGGGAAACAAACTTGGGGTAATGACTTCATTACCTGAAATTGTAATTGAAGGATTGACTCCTGATATGCAAATGGACCAAGCTTACGAAAGTATGAAAACCTGTGACCCGGTCGTCCATTTTGGGTGTAGCCCCTGAGGACTTTGACTGCCCAAAGTGTACCTTGAATGCCCTTCAATAAATATAACCACTTTTATTATCGTGATTTTGTCTAGCCTCTGTTTTTAGGGAGCCCCATAAGGCATCACCACCACCAGCTGACCAATGCCCATCCAGTCTCCAAACAATAGCTGCTTTGGAAAAACATGACATTATATAGTGTGAAATATCCCTCTGGTCAGTTGGGGTCAGCTGTCCCAGCTGTGTCCCCACCAGACTCTTGGCCACCTCCAGCCTACTCCCTGCAGGGCACAGAGCAAGAGCAGAGGTGGCCTTGATACTGCACAAGCGCTGTCCAACAATAGCTAAAGCCTTGCTCTGTCATCAGCACGGTTTTGGTCACTGATCTACAGCACAGCACTATACAGGCTGCTGTAGTCCCAGCCAAGCCCATTGCAACAGTTTATACCAGACAGTCTGAAGGTGTTCTCATTTATTAGTGGTTTCATGCTATACTGATAAAGAAACTTTCAATTGTTTATTGTAGTGCAAGTTTTTAGTTCTTTCATTAGGGTTATCTGATGTTCTGAGTTTCTTCTAGCTATTAACTTTTAGCTGTTCAGGCAGAAATATTTCCACACCATTAGCCTGCTTTTGAATTGTTAGGAAATTCATGCTTCTGCTTTTTGGAAAAAAGGCTTAAAGGAGAATTGCTCATCTGTTGTGCTGAAACTTTTTGCTGTGGCAAATTGGGCTAGAATTGAAATCCCTGAATATCTGTTTTTAAGCCTTCAGAGGCTTGCTTTGATTCTTGTAACATTCTCTCAGAGGCCTTTCTGCACTGTGCAATCACTTATTTTATATTTGAGGCAGTTTAATGTTACTATGGGGATTGAAATGCTCTTTGCAAACTTCGAGTAGTTAGCTATGATTTATTCATTTCTGTTTTGTTTGTGTTTTCTAAAATACATACTGCTAATTTCTTAGCCATATTCTATGTCTCTAACTGCAATTCAATTGGTATGACTAGAATGTGATTTAAAGGCTGTATGTATTCTAAGTTTTCCTACACCTTGTGTTCATCATGCCACAGTACTGCAGAGTTGTTCGTGTATTTAAGTTCCTTAGTGTACCAAAGCTGCAATGATAAGGACTATAGGAAGGTTTGGGAACAAATGTGTAGTTTTGCATTCAGTCTGTATTTTTGTCCTGTGTAAATGGGCTTACAGACCACCACTGAGTGATGAAGATAAATCAAAGAGTTGGCTAATTTTTCTGTTACTTTCTTGTGATACAGGAGGGTTCTGGAAGGAGAAAGGAAAGGAATTAAACAATCTTTTAATTAAAATTCTACATCAAGCAAAATATTCATTCTCTTTCAGCAGAGATGATGCTATGCAATTATCATTTCTGAATGGTTTTAATAGTTATTTTCATTTGTTTCTTTGTAGCCCATCATTTCTTTTTTTCCTTCTAGGTTATTTGTTTTACCTTGACTCAAAATTGTTGGTAAATTTAGACAGTGAACTCGAGTGTCTAAATCCCAGCGTAAAGGTCATATTAGTGATCGAATGAAAACCCTAGTTCTTGTCTTGAAATCTCCCTGTATAAATGTTGAAACTATTCACAAATATGTCTTTTATGGTCATGAGTGCCTTGGAATGGTTTCTCTTGCTTCAGATATTCCAGATGCCGAACACAAATTGCAGATTAAGCCAAAATTAGCACTTACTTCTCCCTCAACAGTTTTTCTTTTGCTTTCTTTTTCCATTCTCTTAATCTGTTGTGGCTTCTTAATGTATAGATGCTTCTCTTTGTAGTAGCACCACTTTGTAGTGGTGCCACTAGTGGAGTGAAATAATTTTTTGCAAATGTACATGAACCTGAAGCTTTGGTGGATAGGTAACAGCTTCTCTGTGTACAAGAGTCTTCCATTATGCATCCATGTAAGTGACTAAGCCCATAAATAAATACAGAAGCTGCATGGCTTTTGTCAGTGCTTTGATATCAGACGCTCTCGCTGTCAATATGTGATGAAAAATATAATGAAGAGAGCAGTTAGAGGAGATGTTCTTCCAATTGTTATGGACTTTCTACAACAGTATACTCAATGCCTGTCTTCTAGACACATCTTGGTGCTTTGTGTGGGTGTTTATATTGGCATTCCAGTTCAGATCACTAGTGCGTTTTTTAAAGCAATTTCCCATCTTTTCAAGTTCTGCTGCTTTGGTTTACATCAGCAGTCCAGTATATGAGATGGGTTCCTTTCTGCTGAAATTAAACAAGCAGATAGCTGCTAATGGGTATTCAGCAGGCCAGACTAGGATAGTCCAGAGAAAAACCCGGGAAATGTATATGATGTGGTGCTTAGGTCCTTAGTGCCAATTCTTCTGTTGCATTAAACAAAGGTAATTTGCATTTTTTCATGTATGCACATAATAAAACAAATTTTGCAGGTACCTTATCTTTATGCTGAGTGATATCTCATCCCATAAAATAAAACCCAAGTAAGGGAATGTTTATATAACTCATAAGAGGGTATAAGCTTCTGATGTTTCTCAAAAGGTGAAGCACTCTGGTCCAGAATTGCTGTCTGCCCCAGAATGATGGTCAGTGCAAAATAATCACAAGATCCTCTTCAGCACCTCCTGTCAGGAAGGTATCATTACCATAAAAAAAGCTCGTATCCAGAGGTGTTGACATCTTTGAGTAGTTGGTGACACCTCAGTGTGGTCGGACAGAACATTTTCACGCTGTGTGTGACAGTTCTTGTCTTTTATGTGCTGCTATGGCTCACTGATGGCCAGGGGTTTTTGGGTTACAAGTGTTTGCATATAGTATTCTTACATACACTTACTCTTTACCTATGCCAGCTGTTCTCTCAAAAAGACTAAGTTTGTCTTCTGTTAACTCTTTGGCACCTTTGGCACATGCTTGTCCCACTCCCCTGTTTTATTTCTATCATATTATATTAGAACTGTACATAGAAATTAAGAAATCTAAAAGGAGAAATTAAGCTTATTTTGTAGGAGTCTTTGCTTAAGATTTTTATTTTTCTGATTTAGAAAGCTCCTCTTGCGTTTTGAAATAGTCAAGGCTGAGGACACTGCTCTGCTCTATTATAGAAAGCTTAATTCAGTCTCTCTGGGAAAATCCAGAAACAATTTTTCTTGCTTACAAGTGTGCCAAAAATTGTATAAATTTGCAAATGATTATTTTTCCCTCTTGGGGCATAACTTCAGAGTAGATTGTCAGTTTTTGCAGAACTTCATAATTCTTCTTACTCTACAGTGAAAAGAATAGGTAGTCATAAAAAAAAAAAAAAAGCCCCACAACTTAGTCATCTGTTCAGCAGAACAGCTTTTAATGTTTTATTTACAATATATAATTCTTGCTTTAACAGACTTGGTCTCATCTGTGAAGAGATTTTCAGCACTGAGGCTTTACATGTAAATGTCAGAAGAACTTAAAACAGATGTACTGTATTTCCTATTTTTAAGCATGATACAGTCCTATATTTTCCATACGTTGTATAAGTTTCTAGTAGAGAGAAGGCGATGGTATTAAAGTTACTGGACATCCGGTATTGTCGCACGATGTAAGCTAAAGTTGCCTTTTGTATTAAATAGAATTCTTTAGATTGAAGCTCAAAAAAATGGATGCAAATATGATAGATCTTATCTTGAGTAGGTGAATGCTCTCGCTTCTACTTTTGAATACACTCTCTCAAAGTGTTCCAGGGTGGTTTTAATTTCTGTTACAGTTTAATTTCATTGAGTGAAGTTTGTAAAGGGGCGAAGTATTTGCACCACCTTGTCCTGTTTTGCTTTTCATTTCTGTGTTTGGCTACTTCACATTATTCATGTTCACCAATGTAGTCGCTTAATCTAGGTATTCAAATTTCAAATTCTACTTGTATAAGAATTGAAATTTGGAAATGCGGTGCTAGGCATGCATGTATTAGCATGATTTAAAAATTTCATGTTTGAGAAAATAATTAACTGAAAGATAGCATGTGGAGAGGTTGCCAAAGCATATGGCGGTGTGCGCAGTAGCTTTTTAAAGGTGTTTGTCATAAATGCAGTCATTCATCACCCTGAATTCTGGTAAGTTCAAAGGCCACCAGGTGAGCTCGCAAATGTGCTCTGTCATCCTTGAAAGACAACAGAGGTGACCTAGTGCCCAGTGAGTAGGAAAAGGCAAGTGCTGTGCTCGTCTTCAAAAAAGGCCTAAAAATACAACATGAAGAACTAGAGGTCAGTCAGCAGTACTGTGATCTGTGGGGGAAATTATAGAACCAACCACCTTGGAACACATTTTTGGACACAAGGAGGGAAGGACTTGCCTGGAAATGCGTTTTTGCTTCACTGAAATGTTTGCTTTATCAGTGGAGTTGCACTAGATATCCTGTCTTACTGCATTCAGGAAGCTATTATATAGAAGTGCGGCATACATTATGGATACATTAGTTATCCAGGAGTTAGAGGTGTGAGGTAACTGTTTTTATGATGCATGTGGTAATTTTACACTAATGTGAAAGGTAATCCCCGTATTGCACATTGATTGCATCTTTGTGCACAGACTGGTGGTTTTTAATTTCCGTAGGTATATCCTTTAAATTACAAAGATGTAAAAGACAGATGTTGTCATCTAATGATCTGATTTAAAAAATAGATTTAACTAATAAGGCGAACTACTATCAAATAAAATCAGATATTTGGGGGAAAAACCCCACTGTGTATTGCACCTCAAGTGGAAGTGCGCTGAGGTTGCAGTGTCTGTTACCATAGACCATGGAATGTTTATCCCTAGAGTCACTCATTGTGCTAGTAAATTAATAAATTTTTCCACCTGATGTAGCAAAAGCCAGTATCTAGAACTGTCTAGTAGCAGTTAAATTTTCCTGCTTACTTGTTTAGCTTCTGGTTTTTTTTGGGTTAGGCAGTTACTCTCTACAACTCCGTAATCAAATAAAACCTTAATGATTGTCCTTAAATGCTTAACTGGAGTACCATATCCACTCTTAGGAAAACAAAAATTTGTTTTCAGTCATTTCTAGCTATAGACAGAGCCAATAACTAGTTTAAGTTACACTGTGCCACCTCTTGAAAACCTACTTTTTGTTGCATGAATTTACACTTGTATAACATTTTTCTCAAAGATGGTTTAAACAAGACTGTGTCCACATCTTTTTGTTTGGTTGACTTTTTCCTTTTTCCTTTTTTTAATTTCAGTGGTAAAGTTGCCCAGGATAAAACCAGCTTCATCGGCAGTGGCACTTCTTTTTTCTTTGAGAAACTAGGTGGTAGCATAGGCAACTGCTTCTGACCGCAGAGCTGACGGAAGCTCAATCTGGGTAAAATCAAGATGTTGCTGAAACAATCAAAAAATGATGGATTTGAGACTTTGTGATTTACTGTGCCTTTTAGTTATTCAAGTTCACAGTCTAAGTAAATCACAAATTTCTGCCAAAGTTGGGGAGCTGCAACTCCTTGTTTTGTTTAGTTTCTCTGCTTTGTGAGCTAGAAATATGAAGTTGTCCAGTCACTTACAGTTTTGTGAAATCCAGTATGAATTAGTCTAAGTAATTGCTGAGTAAACAATGCCTACATAAGTAATGTAAAATTCAGATTCATATTCTGGAGACAGTAGTGCTTTGCATGTAGTTTCCAGATGAGAACAAATTATTTTGCAACTTAGAAATCAAGTGACTGTAGTGCTTTCATGCTTCACCATGACATGTCAGAACTTCAGCAACTCCTTTAACCAATGACATACTGAAATAATCTTATTAAGATTGCAGAAATGATGAAGGAATCAATCAAGACTGAGACCTTGCTATGCCATAACGTATTAACATGCTCTTTACTTCAAACAACATATAATCTAAATGAGGAAAAACAGATGTGGACTTAGGGTTATGAAGCACAGCAGAAGACAGGAAAAAGGGCAGGCACAAGTGTCACTGACACGGCATTATCTTGTTATGGATGTAGTTGTGAAAGTACAGTTTAAATTAAAAAGAATGGGCTTAAAGAATGAGCTTTAAATTAAAGAGTGAGGGAGTCCTAGACAGTGAGAGGAGTGAGTGCTGCTGCGGGAGAAGTAAGCAGAGAAAAGCAAGTGTGGAAGAAGGGGAAAGGTTGGAGGGAACACTTGGTGCAAAATGAAGATGATCTGGTGAACTCTGAGTGTTTTCAGTGTGTGAAGAGTGGTTTGGTTGCTCTTTAAATCTATCCCTGTTGCCTGGCATCTGTCCCGCTACTCCCTCAGCAGCGTGCTGGGGAGTGTTAGGGTTTCATTGGGGATCCTGTTTCCCAAGGACATGAGGGAGTCCCCAGCCAAGTTCTGCACCCCACATCCTCTGCCAGACCTTGTTTACCCCTCCTTGCTGAGCACAGAAGTCCTCGATTTAGCTCCTTCTGCAACTCCTCCAACCATCTGGAGTTCATGCCTCCTTCAGAGCAGTAGAACTAAAGCATGAAATCTGTGAATGTGGTATATTTGCATTAGTTCCGACTACTGTTGTCTTTTTTTTTTAGATTTTAATTAATATTTGTATATGCATGTATCTTCAGGAAAATAATGTAAATGAAGTTAAATGTTTAATATAGTCCTTTATGCTATTCTGAAATAGCTTTAAAGAAACTTGTTAGAAGTCTTAAAATACTTTGGGTCTTAAAAAGCATTCATACTGGAAAAAATCTAAATTTTGAAAGGCATAACTTGTGGAGGAGGGAACAGGGTGGTGTTTAAATGATGGTGTATCCTTTCCGTTTTTGAAAAAACCAAAGCACAGTGCATCTTTAATGTTGATAATTCCTCATTAAAAACCTTAACTTGCTGAAGAACTGCCTTTCTTTCAGATGTGTCAGAATTCATATTAGCACTATTTTGCCCTTGTTTCTGAATTATTTTAATGACAGCAGCCGCTCCATCAAGTTGTCTGTCAAGATGTGGGTGGCAAGCTATTATTTCACTTCATAAATCATAATTTACAGGGGGTTTTATATCCCTCTTGGGGATAAACACTTTATGCTTTGTGTTTTCAGCAGCAATATAAAATGTAATTGATACTTGAAGCAATATGTTAGAAATATGGACAGAGAAAGCCAGGAGAGAAAAATCACAAATGTTTAGTTTTTCTGTGGGTTGGTCTGCATACTGAGCATTTTTTCCATCTGATTTCATATTCTTAGCACTTCAACAGAGGATGATGATGAATTGCATTTACATGATTGCTGCCTGTAGGTTACTATAAGGATGTTTAGTTACAGTCAGTCAACAGACTCAACAGGGTTGTTTTGTACCATTTCTCATGCTGCTAAATAAACTTACCACTTTGTACTATTGTCTTCCAGATTCATGAAAAACTGCATTATTATGAAAAACAGAACCCGGTGCCCATACTCCATGGTGCAGCAGCCTTGGCAGATGATGTAAGTGTCCCCTGCTGAGATCAGTGGTACCAAGTCTCCCAAAAAACTGTCTGCAAGCAGAACTCTTCACAGTGCAAACATACGAATGTAATCCTCTGAGCTGAACTCATAAGAAGCTGCAAAGGTGTCCAAAGGTTCTGTCATCACTGGGCTTGTTGCTGATACTTGATTTTTATTCACTTGCATGTTATAAAAGCATTGCATCTAGATATCTTCTTGTTCTGCTTTAGTAACCAAGCAATAAAAATTACAGGTTGGAACTCTACTGGGAGGGGAAAAGCTGTCAACTATTACTGTTTTGAGAAAGTCACAGACAAGAGGAATGCTTTGGAAATATAAAGACAAATGAGATATCAGCACTGCTGACAGAACATGAGAAACGACAAATAATATTACAGAAATGAAGCATATGAAATGCCTAGGATGGAGGCTTGTTAAAAAAAAATCAAAACTATTTAAGAAGAAGTACAGTAGTGATTTATTGATATTGGAGCTTTCCAAATTGCCTTCATAACCAAAAACTAAATTGTAAAAGTGGTCAGCATTGATGGAGTAGTTAATTTCCTGTTACTATAATTTTTATTTTCAAGGAAAAGAATCCAACCTGCCATTTCTTGCTATTTGGTTAATTCTAGGATTCAGATGAATTGTGAACACACCTGTATAAACTATGACTGAACCCGAGGTAGGCCAGAATAGAGAAATGTTTAATAAACTGTGGTTTAGGTGAAATCCAGAAATCTTTGTTGCAATTGATGATGTCAGGTTGCGTTTTGGAAAAGGCAATATGTATTTGGGTCCATTTAAAATACAGCATGTTTGAAACTTCACATGCTTTATAGATGTTTTAAAATCCTAACTATCTGTTTATATAATTAATAGATTTTGTTTTTTAAATATAACAAATGATTCAGTGTCGTGAATTGAGATTTGGTAGCATTTTAACAAAAAATTCAATTAAACTTATTTGAAGACTATTGAAAAAAGGATACATGGTAATTTAATCATGTTTCAGTAGGAAGAGAGTTATATCCTGTAACATACCAACTATAATAATACATTAGCCTTGACATCAGGCATATATTAGTAATATTTTTTTAACCTTCACATAGCTTTGAATAATGTTGATAGTAATTTTGAAAATTAGAAAGCTGGTTGAAATTCTCTTCATTAAGTTCTTGCTGACATATTAATAATCCTTGATAATATTTGTGTTATGGATCTCTGGGCTAAAATTCTCAATAAAAATAATTTCTTATTTTTGGATGCAAAACTTAGTGTTTGATACTTTCAGAAATGCTGAGCAATCTCATTCTTTGTTCAGACCCATTTAAAATGTATAGTTTTGGAAATCCCCAAATTAAAGTACTCTGTCACTCCTCAGTTGAGACAGGTTGGGGCTTTTAACCCTATGAATGTATTATTATGTACATATGGTAGTATTTTTAACTGTACATGTTGGGACATGATTGTCTCTAGACATCTACTTACTTTATATGTACACCTTCTTTTTAATAGATACTGTTTCTGGTTCTTCATTAATTATGTGTAGCTGAACTGCCAGTTTTTTGGGCACTGTCCCATAGGGTAAGGATGTCCTTTGGTGGCTGAAGTCAGGCTAGCACACTGCAGAATTTTCTATGTTTCGATAGCTATCAGCAAGTTTTGAGGAAGCAAATTTACATGCAGTGGGCTTTGTAACTCCAAAACTCATGAAGTTTCAGGATTAAAGTACTATTTGTTTTCTGGCATGTTTGTCTGACTGGTTGTAAACTTCAAGGATTTAAGAGCATGTTGATGTTATAAAACACACTTTCATTTCAATAGGCTTTAAATTAATGTTTTCTCTTCCTACTGATAGTAACTGTTCTGTAGTTAAAGAAGGAGATATTAGCAAGTAGATATTTCCTGCTTGATTTAAAACGCAAATCTGAGGTGCTGCTATCATAAATAAAACTGTTTAAGGACTGTGTTTTTATTTTTGTGTTATTTTTTAAAGCATGTTTAGAAGTAACTATTGTGGCAAGGCTTTTCTAAACATTTTCATATTCCTGGCTGCCATACCTTCTCTCCCCTCTCTCCCAAGGACTTTCAGGCTGAATTTCCCATCAGACATTCTGTTTGCCTCTTATTTTGAAGCAGCAGTGTCCGACATAAGGCTCAATGATTTCATTCAAATTATCTAAATATCTATCCTGGTTCCAGCCAGGACAGGGTTAATTTTTTTCTCTAGTTGGGAGAGGGCATGGTTAGGACATGGAGGTTATTCCATACCACCTCATGCCATTTCAGAGAGTTCATGAAAGGGACTCTCTTCCCGGAAGAAAGGGTTTGTTCCAATCGACAAAAGGGGGTGGAAGAAGCCATCCAGTATTGTCTATTATCAGGGAGTTTTTCCATATGAATAATTTCTTTTTTTTGCACCTTTTATTATTAATATTGTTACTCTTACTTATTTAGTAATAGCATATACATATAGTATAGTACATTTTCTTATCACTGTTTCCAGTAAATTGTTCTTACTTCATCCTGTGATCTTTGCCTTTTGTGCCTCCAGTTGGAGGGGGAAGGGAAAGTGGTGCGTGGTTTTAGTGGGAGTACTAAATTGGAGAATACCATTCCTAAACCACGACAATATCACTGGCAGGATAGGTATATACAGCAAGTAAGGCCTCTAGGTTGTTAGAGAGACTGTTCTGGCAGAAGAAGTTTCAGAACTTCCTCCAGAAGCTTTAAAGACCAGTCCCTGGTGCTCCCCATCTTGCCAGCCTCACTCCACATCCAATCCTCTTCCTTGCTTTTCTTCCCCTCTCTGTAGTGGCAGCTTTTCATAAAGAGCTTGTTGAAATGTTATGGTTCCCTCAAGAGATCATAGAGGAGGTTTTCAGACAGTTTTCCTGCAGTCTTTAGCATAGGAGGAGATCTCATGGTGTCAGTGTGTCCAGAGTATGCCATGTACTGCTTCTGGTAGCTGTTTCAAATCTCAGCCCTTTAACAACAACAACCACAAATCCAGTCTAAAACAGCTGAGGTGATATCTGTTTGCTAATCTGAAAACACGACTTTGTCTTTCAATCTTTGTTTTCCTTCTCTTCTATCACAAGGTATTAAATGTGCCTAAAACTTTCATGAAAATATTTGGAAAATAGTATAAGTCACATGAAGACAAGTTTTAAATTATTTTATCTCTGAAAAATACTTTCTAAATTATAAGATTAAATTTCTGTTAAAGCAGTAATGAAGTATGTTTTCTCACTATTCTAAACCTTATGTATGTGCATTTGCATTTGCACCACCAAAGCAAATGCCAGTTCTGCTGGAGTTGATACTTGTGCACAGTTCATCTGAGAGAAAAATGCTGAAATGGTCATTCTGCTGAGAGGTTTCTTGTCTTCATCAGTGAAACACGAATTAATATATTGACTTTATTCTCCAGTGATGAGCAGTATAGTCTAAAGAATTAAAAGAGAATCAAGGGTAACCCATGTCATATACCTGCTGTCATTCCTATCACAGAATATTTTCAGCTTTGCAGGGCTTTTCCTTAAAACATGCAGACTCAGTTGCAGTCAGATTACCTCAATATTTGGCTTTGTGTCTAAAAATATTTCATTCTGACCTTTCCTACAGAGATTGTTTTTTAATCTTTTGGTATTAAGACACAAATATTGTTAATATTAGCACCAAGGTACTTGCTGGATGTTTTTAGCTATGAATTATGGTTCAAAGTCTGTAGGATAGTAGGTGATGAATTTTTGTTACTCTGTTTAATTTGAAGGTTAAAAGAAAAAAAGGTATTGAGACCATGTCTGATGTCTGTAATGACTTCTTCAAATAGATTTGTCTATTATATATAATTATGCAAAATATACATCTATCCATTTATCTTGAAAATGTATACAAAAATGAAAGTACAAATTTGAAATTAGGTTAGACAAATAAAATTACTTGCTGCAAATAGCCAATCTTTCTTTGAGACATTTTTATTATACTGATTTAATGCAAAGAAAACAAGTGATTACCTGAAATCACGTTTTGCATTATAAGCCATGTAGCTTCTGAATTTTAAGCCAAAGTTCAGTGTTGTGAAATGTATTTTAGCTTTTCCTTCTTCTGGAAAAATAGTTTGAGTCTAAAATCCTGTAGTAAAATATGCCTCTTGAGTCCAAATTAGTTGAGAATGGCATGATAAGAAAAACCCAAGATGTGAGCCAAATAGCTGTGGGATTAAAAATGAAACTGCTCCTCTATTGTTCAGCAAGCCACGATTTTGTAGTGTAACCAAACATAAATTACTGATCTTGTTGCTAGTACATAGTTTGTGCATTTTACAGGCTTGAATTGCTGATGACCTGTTATAAATTACATTATGATTAACCCGCTTCACATTTAACAAGCTCCTTCCAGTGTATGTGTAAACATAATAAAAGGTTCAGATTGCTTGCACTGTAGGGGCACTTTGCTTTCTTATCCCAGTCCTAAACAGCACAGCTACTGTGGGGTTTTGGAAGCAGTGTGGATTTCACCACCTCATTCGAAACTGTTTTTTATAGACAGTGTCAAAGTTTGATCCAGTCATTTTTACAAGCAGTTCTTTGTCTGCACGCAAAGGACCATTCACTTAAATGAAGTGCTGGGATTTGCCCCCTTTGCTATAAATCAGAATGTGATCTGCCTGCACCCTTGCCAGAAATGATTACTTGTGTTAAACTGAGCCAAAAGGCCTGGCTTAAATCTGGTCCACTGAGGGCCAGAAGCAGAAGCGTGGTGATTGATGGTGTTTTCCTTCATGCTGGCTTCTGTTTGAACATGCTGGAAAGCAATAACCTTGAACAAGATAGATTCTGGATTGTCACTGATGCGCTGGGTAAAACAACGCTTTGCTAATGGTCTTTGTGTTGATTCCATCTCCCACCTAGCTGGCTGAGGAGCTGCAGAGAAAACCACTGAGCAGTGAGATTAGAGAGCTGTTGAAACTCCTTGCAAAACCCAATCTCAAGGTGAGGATGAGTTGCACCTGCAAAGTGCCTTCTGCGTGGGTGTGTGCATCTGCTTCCTTGGGCTGGGTGTGGGTTTGTCTGCTTTAACAAGTACTGTGTAAGAACATATGTAGTGTTAATCAGAAATACCTGTGATGAAGAAACACATTTAATGTTGCCTATAAATTATTATGCTGTTACTCATACTTATAAAGGGAATCACTTATTCACAAGGGATATTTAATAATAATAACAATAATAATAATAATAATAATAATAATAATAATAATTTTTTTATTTTGCTATCTTTTAATGCATGTACTTCATAAATTTGTTACAACCGTGCTCTTCCTAAAAGATTGTCAGTCATATTGATTTAACTGCATCATGCATAAGGAGTGCAACCTGGTACTTGGGACAAAATTCATGATGGAAAACGTTTTTAAAAACATTTAATTTTGAAAACTTTCTGTAAAACTCCTGGGGTTGTCTGTGGTGTTTTTGAGGAACTTGGTACCTTTTGTCTGACAGAAGACTATGGAACCATTGAACCATTGAGGTGGGTGGAGGTTGTCTGGTTCAACGTGCTGCTCAAAGCAGGGTCAACACTGAGTTCAGAGCAGGTTGTTCAGGGCTTTGTCCCATTAGGTCTTGGAAATAAATGCCTGGGAACAGACATTCTACAAATACTCTGTGTGGCCTCTTCCAATTCCTAATCACCCTCCTGAAGGTGGATTCCTAAGTGAAAATGCTTTCCTTACATCCAGTCAGAACCTCCCGTGTGTATCATTGTTGATGCACGGGAGCATATTGTTTTTCCATTGTTAAAAGAAAGAAGACCTTAGTGCCTTAGATGCATATTGCAGTGGTAATTAAATGCAGCAGTTGATAAGTTGAAAACTGCAGAGTGGAAAGGAGTAGTTGCTCTTTTGTCTTACGTGTAAAACACTGATCACAAAACCTGAGAAACTGTGGTATCTTCAAAGTGCTATAAGATTTTAAAGATAATTACACCTGCTTTTTGAAGATTTTTGCACTGTTTTTTTTCCCATAGTTTGTAAAGTGACAAGCTGTTTTTCTTTGAAGGGGTAAGTAATGCCAATGGCATATTAGAAGAGGAATTGTTGGGGCATGAAATTGCAGAGATCCTAAGCTTTGCTGTAGGTATTTCCTTAGTGACTGTCCATGTGTGCTTCATACTTCTGAAGTTTTGGTGGGTTGAGTCTGAAAACAGCTCATGTGCCACAACTGCATCTCTCCCTCTCCTTTTCTTGCTTTCTCTCACTTATTCCCTCACACACTCACTCTCGCTGTCTGTTCCTTGGTAGCAGTGAAAGGCAATGTGATAATCTTAGTGGGATTTCAGGGAAAGAAGTGCCTTCCCCTCAGAGTGGTTAATGTGACTGAACAACTGCAGTAACTTAGCAAATGTCTTTCTTGGCTGCAGGGGGAGATGGCCAGCTGCAGGGTACCAAGCCCTTTGCATGGCCAGACTGCCTAATCCTGCACAAGGTGTATGTTTCCCTGCCCTGCAGGAGCCTTGCAGGTGTTTGTGTGAGGTAGGGGTAAGAACTGACAGTATGCAAGGTACTTTTGTTTGTCTATTATCTTCTCCCTCACCATGTCATGGCAAATGTGCCTCAGAGAGATGGTAAATTATCACTGCTCCCTCCTCCATCATGTTGACCAGGTGACTGTACTGCATTCAGTCAGAGGTTGTATTTGAAATTCTTCTGTTGATCTCCCCTGCTCTCTCTTGGACAGAAAAGGAAAGGAAGGCCGTTTCTGGGACTCGGTACTTCCAGTTTCTCCTCACAAATTACCTAGTCTCTTCAGTTGTATCTGAGTTTATGCCATACATTGTGTAAGTTTTTCTAGCCCTTTGCTATTAGGTTTATGGCTTGAGAGGGTTTCTTTGTTTTGTTCTAGATTCCTGGGACAAAATGATGGCCAGAACAGCTCTTTTTCACACACCTGAAATTACTTGGGATAATTGATCTCTTTTTTCCAGTGATGTTCCATAGACTTTATCTAAAAACATATAGGCTTAATTTGGGATTTACTTAAGGAGCATTACTTTGCAGGGGAAGCTTTCCTCTCCTGACCAGATTTATAACTGCAGTGTTAGCTGGAGCCAGGAGAGCTTCCACTTTCTTACAGCTCTGCTCTAAGTTTATGGCATGGTGAAGGATGGTTAGGATTAGTTTATTGCACTACCTCCCTGCCTCCACAAGTCTGATGGTGTAAGGGGACAGGTCTAGCAAGCTGTTCATAACTTGCAGGTTTGGTTAGCAGGCAAAAAAAGGCTGGGAGAGGTTTCTAATCATGCCTGATTAGATAAATATTTCTGTATTTTAATTCTGTATTACAAAATTCTTTTGTTGAATTTATTTCTGAGTGTTTGCATCTGATGAGTAAAACTGACTAATTGTGGTGCTTGTCATTTTCATCCACAGAGAAGTTTTCTAAAGAAGAAAGTAGTTTCTCTGAGGCAGTTACATTTATCAGACCTGAGGTTTTCAAAATGTCCTAAAAGTAATTCTAAGGTTTTGTCAGGTGCATTTCCTTTTGAAAAGAAAAATAAATTGGGCATTTCTAGTCTTGTAAAAACTGCATGAAGTATCCAGTTACAGCATGGGGGTTTTTTCCCTGCTGTCAAATGTGGCATCACTTACCGTAATTAAATGAGCTAATAAATGGTTGTGGTTTATCTTTTCTGATTAAAACAGAACTCTGGAAGTAAAACAGAGCACGTAGCTCTGGGAAATCAAGTGAATTTGTTTAACTGTGTGTTAGACATTTCATTTGTGTTCTGGATTTTAAATATAATTGTGGAGCCCTGTGGACACAGGCCAGCCACACTTATTATTTTTAATTTCTATTACCAAATAAGGACTTAGAGTTTGCATTCTTTAATCTTGCTTTACCTTGTTAAAGATATCAAGAAATAGAACAGTATTTCCATACCCTAGAACCTGAATGCAGTTGAATACTGTATTTTTATTTTTAAGCAGACCAGAAATTAGCTCTTTGAAGTAGAATTATAGAATAACCTGAGTTGAAATGGACCCATAAGGATCATCAAAGTCCAACCCTGGCCCTGCACAGGACAGCCAAAGAATCACACCATGAGCCTGACAGCATTGACCAAATATATCCAACTGTCAGGCTTGGTGCTGTGACCACTTCCATGGGGAGCCTGTTCCAGTGCCCAGCCACCCTCTGGTATCCAACCTGAACCTCCCCTGACACACCTTCAGTCCATTCCCTTGGATCCTGTCACAGGTCACCACATGTGTCTGTCCCTCTTCATCCCCTCATGAAGAAGATGTTGACTGCAGTGAGGTCTCTCCTCAGTCTCCTCCAGGCTGAACAGACCAAGTGACCTCATCCACTCCTCATATGGCTTCACCTCCAGACCTTTCACCAGACAGAAACTGCACTTTAAGATATCTAAAATACATTTGCGGAGAGCAGGGCAGGCAGACCCAAGCCTGATCTGCTGGCATTTCAAATCACCCAAAACTTTCTCACTTAGGTCCAAACACCATTCTGACCAGAGCTACGCAGCACTGCCCATAGGCTGGCCTGACCATAACTATATATATCTATATCTATAGCTATAAGTTTTGTATCTTCAATTTATACATTTTATTGCAATTTAATAAAACCAACCAAACAAAATGCCCAAGCACCTTACACACAAACACAACAATGTAAGTTTCAATACATTTAGTTTCATTTTAACTTTAACATGTTAAACTCTTAAGCTGTTTTTTAACATGAAAACTGAAATATATAGTTGGGGAATACATGAGGAAAAAGTATTTCTGATTTAAGAGAAGACACTCCTGTGAGTGCTTTTGTACAAAATATGAATAGCATAAAGAAATAAGTATTCTCACATTTAGTCAGTTGTTTATAATTTGGCAAAACTAAAGGAATTTATGTGACAGCAAAAAAGAACATCTTTAAATAGGAGAGTTGTACAGAATTTTGAAAATAATGACAAAAATTTAAAAAATTATGATGCATCACCAGTGCAACTAAGAGACATGTCTTTATAGATATTTGGGTTTTTTATGAATCGGGAAGTACTGCTGTTGAGAGCACTAAACATGTTTTGTTTTGGTTTTTTTTATTAGTATCTTGTCTAGAGACAAAATACTTTTCATTGTTATGCAATTGTGTAAATTGGAACATATAATTGGAAGACTAAGATTCAAGATGCTAATACAAAATACACCTAAAAGGGAATTTAATTTTAGCTATTTAATGAATATGTCACAATCAAGTTAGAAAAATGGTCTTATCTGTTAGTAGGGATGAAAAAGGGAAGAGGAAAAGCAGTCACTAGAGTAACTCTGTCAGTAACAGGGCAGAACTCCAGTGGGGGACACTGTAAGAAAGGAGATGTACAAATGACAGATGATCAAGCTAAGAATGAAAGACTTTAAAGCTTCCAAATTCTCTTCCACATTTCATTAAAAACTGTCTTAAATAATTAGGTTTCAGTTCCTTTTCTAACAAGCTGGAAAAAACTGTGTTCTTTTTGGGATGGTGCCATGACAGAGGAGCATAATTGTTATTTCTTTTTAAAATTATTTGAAAAACTGGAACAAATAACTATAAGAATTAACATTTTAGGCACTTAATTTATTGCTGTGCCTGTAAATAAAAAAGACTGTTAAAGAATGAACCATCTTTTAGTCCACTGAATGATGTTATCCCAATTATACTAATTTTGAGACAGGCTTGGTATATATTATTCAGATCTAAATAACTTTTAACTTTGGGTTTATAACAGCATTATAACGTTTGTGGTCATTACATACCAAAATAAGCAATTTGCCATTGAAGTTAATCTCTATTAGGGTAAATTAAGTGTGTTTTAAATTATGTCAAATATGTCATCTGTGGTCATTGGTGTAATGTGCAGAACAATAATTATTTCAAAAGCTAATGCCACTGTGCTTAAACTATTCTGAAGAATGTTTATACCTTTATGACCCAGAGGAAATGAAGCTGTTCCAGTGGTGGTTCTGCCTGTTTCAGTGGAGTTTATCTTCTGTTTATGTGTGCTGGAAGGTTTGCCAGCTGCTGATCTGAAACATAAACCAGGTACCTAAACAAGGGCACCAGGCAGGACTGTGAATGAGTTCCGTGCCTCATGGTGCACCAGAATGTAAAGTATTTGGGTCACTTTGGGGCACTGTACCTGTAGCCATAGAGGGAGCAAGTGGTGGACATGCAGTATTTTTCTTGTCTTCTCTTTTATTACCATAGAATGAACAGAATTTTGGAAGTAACTTTAAGATAACTTGCAGAGTGAAGGAAAAACTGCTCTTGTATGATTGCGAATGTTACTGTTCATACAAAATACAGATTCTTTGTTTTAAGTTCGGGGGTGGGGGGTTTAATTTCTTTCAAATGGCAAAGGTGCATACACCAGCAAATTGCAAGTAGGATTTATGCTTGCTGTTTTATTTGCAATTCATTTGTGGTACACTTGACTTTCAGTTTCACAAAATAATTTACATTTGTAAATATTTTCATCTAATTTCGTGTCTTTGGCTTTCCTTCAGAATAGAACCATGAGTTAAACAAAATTAAAGCTGCAGATAATGAAGCTAGTGCACTTTGTTCTTCATGTACATGCTTCATATATTTGATTAGGTTTCTTTGAAAGAAGAAGTAATGCTTCTTTGAGCATGAAGCATACCTTTAATGTTGTCCTGTCCTGTTCTGGTTTTCTTGTATTTACTGGGAGTTTGTAAATTCTACCCTTTATTTCATAAACAACTGCTGATACCATCATCCCTGTCATCTGAGGCTTACTGGGTTTGCATAGTAGCCTAGTAGACTATGTTCAGATCAAAGTGCAGCTTGTTCTGTTAAGAAACCAAACATTATAAGCCTTTATCAGCAGAGCCTTCTAAAGCTGCCTTACAGTCACTGGTGAAAATTGATATAAATTAATGTCCAGGAGACTGCTGGCTTTTTTCTACCAGAACTTTAACATACAAAGAACTGAAAGAAAATACTGTGCTATAATAATATAAAAAAAAATCCGTTTTTGCTTTGAAAAGTTCATGAAGCATTTCATGTACCATGTAATTAAAAAAAAATAAAGTTAATCTAAACTTTGTCTTCTTTCCAACATTTCCTTTGTAATTAGACCTGCTGAAGATTTTCCGTCAGGGCTTTTTCACTGAGCTGTGTGTTTTCTGCAAAGTCAACATTTTCCACTGGAAATGGTTGGGATTTGCCTATAACTGTTCAGGTTTTGCATCTGAAGAACTGAAATACAAATTTCAGGTTCATTAAGATCTGAGCTACATTTCGGCTGCTACTGTATCCTAGGCACTTGGGGAACTTTTTGGCCCTGTCCTGTTACAGACTTGTCTTCCCAGATGTACCAATGTTTTCTACTCTTGCACATGTCCTGGGAGACTGTTGTCCTCTTTATGAAATATTTATGCTTGCAAATGGTAACACAAACACAATATCTGTTTAGGAAGCGTAATTTCCCATGATCTTTAACTATTTACTCATCACTGGTCTGTGAGATGTGTTGGTAGGACTGGTCGTAGGAATTGTGCTGATACATTAAGAGATTTTACTATACAAACACTTTAAATTTATTAATATGGTGAGCTGGAGTACAATGTACTTCATATGTCAACTGAAAAGTTACCTATATAATCCTTACTTGCAAAATCACATGCCATTAATTTGTAAATCTGCAAGAATATGCTTGATTTTTGATGGTATGCTGTGAAATATCAGCAGGGAGATAGAAATACTTATTTTTCCCCCTGAGTAATAGGTGCTAATGACTGGAACAGTCAGCAAGGACCACAGCACTGATGGTTTGATGACATTGGTTGATGGATAGATAGCCCGTAGGTGTTCTGAGCATACCAGCCATGGAGCTGGGGTAGAGGGGACAGTGCTGGGAGACTTTTGTTGGCAAATGACTGAAATCCTTCTGCCCAGTATTTTGTGGCTTTAAACTATTTGCCACTTTGAGAAGCTATCCATCACATATTTTGGCAACCAGTTGCAGGAAAAATATATTTTATTTGTAACCCTTCTCAATTTTAGACCTTGACTTCTGATTTCCACTTCTGCTTGCACCCATAATTAAAAAAAAAAAAATTATAGAAAACTCTTCTGGATAAGGACAGCTGGAAAAATAAGTTGCTGTCTTTATTTTTGGATTGTTCCTGTTACTGGGATGGAGTAAGTAAAACAAAAACATAATGGCAAAATAGTCCTCTTAAAAACAGCAAGAAAAGCCTTGATTTTTCACATTTGTCAGGCAGAGAAAATCAGAAAGCAGTTGTGGCACACTCTTACTGTTGTAGGAACTGACATATACCAATATACAACATATTAGAAGCATAGAGACAAAATGATAGAAAGGAGGTGAAAGAATATGCTGCATGGGAACATTTAAGTAACAACCATCATATTACTCTGGAAATGCTCTCAGGTCCATCTGGTGATAACTCGGCTCATGTCCAGTGCAGAGCTTGTCTGTTGATCTTAGACGTATGGATATGAGAATGCTCACTAGCAGCCAACATATAATAAACAAAGTGATAGATAACATAAACAAAAGTGAAGCCAGGCAGGTTGGCAGCAGAAAATATTAAATCTGAAAAGTAAATCAAAGAAATTCTTTGGTTATATATACAAACTTTCCAACATGAGGGAACCAACTCTCACCCACCTAAGAATGTTGAATTGCATACATGTAACTACAGCATTCAGATACAGAACATAAAAGTTGGCAACATTGCTGAAGCTGGTAATTTAGGAGGAGGAAAAAATCATGACAGATAAAATCACATCCCTTTCAAGTAGAAATTCCATTCATCTGCTGAAAATGGACTCTGGAAGTGGAGAAACTGCGCAATATGAAGCAAGTAGTCCCTTTTTTTAGATGTGATCTTTTTGTGCTGCTTTTTCCTTCAGTGGTGTTTTTCCTTTGCATTTGCTGGACCATATTTTATTTGAACTCTCCATTCAACAGTTCCCTCTTTTCTACATAATTTTTTGTTAGGTTCCCATGTAGTATGAGTACTCTGTTGCTGAATTTAAGACCTCCTTATCAGAGATGAATACAAGTTATTATTTTCTGGAGGAATTAGGCTTGCTCAGATTCTTTTAAACTTTTGAATCAATAGATTTTTTTTCTTTTGAGGACTTTAGACACCATGTCAATGTCAAGTAAAGGCTGGGTCATTCCTAAAGACAGTTTTTCAGAAAAGGCAACTGCATCCTCAGATTTTACTTTCTTTAGTTTATATTTTCATATGATTTCTCTGGGATGTCTTTGGATGGTTTTAAACCAAGAAAAGGTATATGCTACCACTGTAGACACTTAGTATTCTCAGGAAGCTGCCACTTTTTCAAAAAAGGAATTGATTAAGGATTGCCAAGATATTAAAAGAATGCTGCTGTCTCGGCATTTTCCACTCTGAAAACCATTTGTTTGTATTCTTGGAAGTTACTTAAACAGGGCTTTGAGCTTCAATGACACTTTAGCTACATAAATCATGTTGCGAATGTAAAACAGACTGTTCAGATTCTTCACTATTGATTTAAAATCAGAGCTTTTTTTGCTGTTATCCACAACTGAGGGAGAACATAAGGCTGTCATCTGGAAGGGTATTAACACCTTTGCCAGATGACATGGATGGACAGACTGCATATTTCTGTGAACACTGAGAACAGTTTGACTTGGGAAGCATCTCCGGGGGCTGTGAACATTGAGCCAGAGGAAGTGGGGGTCTGAAGACGCAGAAAGTTCATTTTTCTGTTGGCTGTTGCCGTCTGGCTACCAGCTGCAGGTAAACCCATCAATTCAGAGTGGTGAATCTGAAATCAAGAAATAGCATTTTCAGGCAAGGAAATTACCCTTTTGTGAAAGGAAGTTCACATAGTCATGAATAAAGTCCACCACAGTAAAGAGGAAAAAGTAATATATACTGAATATTTATCCAACTGAGATGTTGCTGTGCTAAGATCATTAGTCCACGGTAGATATTAAGAACTCAAAACCACACATGCACACAGTATGTGTTATTATTTTGAACCACTGCTGTGACCCAGCTGCATCAAAGTCCGATTGGAAGAGAAAAGGATTTAATTGCCAACTGGACAAGAGGGCAACTCTAGTTTAAGTACAGATGGGACGCTTGCAAGCATGGAATGTTATTTTCTCTTTTATACATATGTAACTGCTGTCTTCTCATACAATGTATAATTTCTAGATGTTTTATAAAGAGTATATAGGAAAATTTATCATTTGAAGGATGGAAAGAAGTAAATTAGCCCAGATTTTTTTTACCTCTTACTTAGTACACCCCTTGGTGTACAAAGGTGTTTCCTGATTAAGAACACAAAATTATGCTTAAGATAAAGGACCTTATTTAATTTTTTTTACCATCCCTGTTTTGCTTATGTTGATTGAATAGTGTGAGTGATCCTCAGTAGCAAAAGCAAACTGAAGTTAAGTGATTTCTTTAACATTATTTACTCTATGTATTTAACTTGGGAATTTTGTACAGAACAGAAAATCCCAGATTTCTCTTGGAAAGTGATTAGATTAGTGCAGCATCAGAAAGAATAATACTATTTCTCTGCTTGATGTGTGATTACTGTAGCTTGTAAAAAATGTTTTTTGCTCTTGCTCCAGCCATCCTCTGGCCACTTTAGCAGCACAACTGAGTTTCTCCTGTCTGTAGTTTTATTGCTTGCTTCTGCTTCTGGATTATACTTCATGCTTTAGCCAAGCTGGAGAGTTCAGCTAATGTGATTGTTCTTATCTGCTAATTGAGACGCCTGTTTTCACCTGCCTTTTTGTTCCCTTGTTAACCCTTGTCTTGCATCGCGGTTAGAGTTGCACATAGTCCCTTATCAGGCAGTGGTGGTGGTGAAGAGACTGCCACATGCTGTTGATTTCTGATGGCTGCTTTACCACACACTGGCTAGTGTCTGTATGCCATCACCATAGTGCTTTGGCTTTCTGCTGGTTTATTCTACTATTTTCCAAATTCTTGCACATGTTTGGCTTTTATGACTCTTATGCTTCTCCTTCCGTTCTGATGCTCTTGCTGGTCTTTCCTTCAGTGGTTCAGTCTTCTCCCAGCTCTTTCAGCTTTTCTTCTTTGGTGTCTGTTGCTGGATGACATCACTCACATTATTTTAATTTTATGCGAGTTACTCATAAATTAATCTTGCCAATCTTAAATAATTTTCTCCACCAACATTTTCATCCTTTTTTTATTTCTTCTGTAACCTTATCTCAAAGGAAAGTATAATATGACTTGAGCTCTCTGGTGGATGAGCTCTGCCAGGTGAGTTCAGGGGCACATTGCTGTGGTTGCTGATAAGGTTACTTTTCTCCTCAAGTGAAACTTTTCTGTGCCAGCCTCAGTGGCAGTTACTGGCACCATGGCAAAGCAAAGAGGTGAGAAAATGTCTGTGTCTCACCTGATGGAGTTCAAGCTGAACTGCCAGAGAAGGTGGCTGGTGCTAATGATCCAAACTGTGCGCTGGGACAGCACAGTCATGGGCCATTTTGTTCCATTTTGCTGACTGTGCTGCCAGGGCAGTAATGTGCTCCACAGCAGGGTCGCCAGCCGCTGGGTTGGCAGTGTCGCACTCTTGTTGCAGCTGTTGGCTCTCGTAAAAGTTGGTTTGAGCTGCTGCAAAGTTTCTGTTGATGACTATTCAATATTTAAGCTTCCAATAATGGGTTTTTTTTCCCAATTACTATTAAAAAAGAGGGTGCTTTTGTTTCTTCACCCATTCTGTTTCGCTTCTTTAACTTACCGTTTTCTAAAATGCTTTTCTAGACTACTAAACGCAAAGTATCAATTAAAAATAAATCCTAGATGGAGATTTTTTTTAATAAAGAGAATTAGAAAACATAAGGAGCTGTGTTCATGAACCAGGCACTGCTGGTGTATTTTTACTCTTACAGATCTCAAAATATAAAGAGAAGCAAAAAATAATATGAAATTTGTCATCGTTTTAGAAGAGCAAAAATGTAGTCAGTCTAGTTAAGAGATACACATTTTTCAAAGGGTAGAATTGTTTTCATTAATAACATTCTCAATTTAAATAAACATTTAAAATTTCAGAACAGTTTAAGA
The DNA here is from genome assembly GCF_000691975.1 of Corvus brachyrhynchos. Classification (NCBI taxonomy): domain Eukaryota; kingdom Metazoa; phylum Chordata; class Aves; order Passeriformes; family Corvidae; genus Corvus; species Corvus brachyrhynchos. The sequence goes on along the minus strand of NW_008239547.1, from coordinate 3,827,084 downwards.
AAAAGTACTTGTAACATTTCCAATGTCAGATTTTCTTTGTGTAAGTTGATAGTGTAAAATTTCAATTTATAAACTGTGAAATGATCAGTGATAGTTTTAATATGAAAAATACAGCACTAGTTATTAGACATTTCAGAGGTCCAGTGAAAGTATTCATTTCCAGCTAGATCATGTCTAAGAATTTAGCTGAACATCAATATTTATATTTAGGTAGTGCAGGAGTTTGAATCATACCTTCTTTCAAGTTCTAAATAAGGACCATGTTTACATTAGTGAATCATAAGCATAGAACTTAGAGCTGAAATAAAATCTTTTTCTCCAGAGGTGCTTAAATATACATGACCCAAATCTTGGATCCTATGTACATAGTTCCAAAGAGCTGTGTATTTGAAAACAAGACCAAAGCATTAAAAAAAAAAAAAAATTGGTATACACTTCTTGCAGTTTCCTGAGAGAGTTAAACAATTAATTAGTATAGTGGAAATGAATCAGTTCTTCAGTTCTTATGTACAAAAAGAGAACATTGCTACCTTTACATTGCCTTGTGCATTTACTGCCCAATTATTCAGGGTAAATCTTGTACATCTTAGGATCCAAGTTTTATTTCTTGGCACTTGTTACTTGTTTATTTTTAAATAAAATCCCATCCTTCTCTGTACACATCTAGTCTGATATACAGTTTTTTAGACTATATTAACTGAATGGTACAACGATTCTGCTGAAGATCTATGAATCCAGTAGTTTCTTCATGTTTTCAAAACATATGGAAGTGCTCTCAAGGACAGACTGATCACTTCTGTTGAACATGGTAAATGAAATCAAAATGGTGTTTTAAGTTTTGTTTGTAAATTAGTTATTGCCTGAAGTCTGTGCTGATGAATATTTCAGAGCAACTACAGTGGACAGAGTAGTGTATTAAAAGAAGCAACGATGGAAAACAAGAAGGAAAGAAATCTTAGCATGTTCACTGTACATCATAAACAAGTTTGTGATGACATATCTGAAATATGTATCTTTGCACTGAGATAAAGTAGTGCTGGAGTTTGAGGAAAAGATATATTGCTAATTGTAGTACATTGTGGTTTAATATGTTCTTTGGGAGAAGAAAGGAATGGGTTGATACGTTCCAGTTGTTGTGAAGTTGAAGCGAAGAAAAGCATCATAAATACCAGGCATTGATTGGTACTGGCTTGTAGCACTTGGGATGCATCAGTGTTCCATATGTGGAGTCCAGGAGCCTGATCTGGCAGTCAGAGCAGGGAAGTGTCTTATTAACACTGGTGGCATCATTCAGTGTAGAAGTGGACAGAATCTGTTTTGCACGTTTCATTGTCAAGACAAGGTTCTTTTGAACATTTTTTAAGTGTCTGCCTTTTACTCTTGAAATGGTGCTTCATATTATTTTCATCTGTTTTCTCTATCTGCCTGATTGTTTTTAAACTGCAATATAGAACCTCATTAAATTGAACCAGTCCATGAATGTGCCCTAGCTTTATGTGGAAAAATGTAATTGCAGAAGACTAGTTTTAGAAGTCTTAACTGTAAGTAGCCTGAAGTAAAAGCAAACACTACTTTTGTTTTAGTGTATCTTTGATATTTCACATACATCTTTAGAGGACTGCATGTGATTACTTGGCTTTTACATATGTAATGCATCACAATAAACATTTCCAGGAGGATCCATAATTGCTAGCCTGAGGTTTTTAGCTCAGATCTAAAGTAAAACTGATCTTTTGTTGGAGGAAGACGGTAATTTCTGATGGTAAGTAGTATAAATTCATAACTGTTATTGGGAAGAAACCCAGAAATAATTAGTGTGTTGAAGTGTTTTTATTAAATTGTACAATGTGCATAAAAATTCGTAAAACAATAGTAATTTATCACGAAGCAGGCACGATCTTCTTGTGTGTTTATTTTGTTGAAGCCCTAAGTTTAAATTTAGACTTCAGAACTTGAAGATTACCATATGCTCTTTGCCTTCAGCTTTTGACATGGTAGCTGTAGCATTGCCTGGAAATTGTTTTCTGTTGTTAAAAGTTTCCTCCATTCAGAAAATAACCCCCTGGAATAGCATAATGGAAGTGTCATGCTTTTTAAAAACATTTGTGTTATCCTTGAGAACATAGAGTTTCTGGTCATTTGTGTACTCAGTCAAATACTGTCCACCTATTACTAAGTAGCAAGGAAACTGGCATCAGAGAAATGTAGCCTTTTTCTGTCCTTTATTAAGAAAAGCTGTTAAATATTCACGTAGTGAGAGGAAACTACTTGAAAACAGAAGCAACTGAAAGCAGTAGATAGAATTATATGTACGGCTGTTGCTGTTGTATGTGGTATATTGTACAGTTTTCACTGCAAAACTTAAAGCATTACTTCACCATTTTTCACCAGTTTACAAGGTATTACAAATAACGAAGATCTTTCAAAATAGAAAAGAACTTCACGAGTTCTGTATCCAGAAAGAACTGTGAATTTTGTGTTATCACTAAGATTTTTTTTAGCCTTGGGAGAATGAGCTTTCTAATTTCCTTTGCCTTTCAAGATTCTTTATTTCCTGAAAGTTCACAAATTATTTTATTTTTAAGATGGGACCTTTTGTCAATCTTTGTTAGGGTTTTCTTTGAAAAATCTATTTTTCAAGCTATGCATGACCTGGAGAAGCAACAGAGAAAGAAAGGAAGCAAGAAAGACATATAACAGGTGATTGATAAGCACCTGCTTAAACCAAATTGTTTCAGTAGTATGTTCCTCAATCTTAGTTAATTCTATAATAAATAAAAAATTCCTAAGATAATTTGAGGCTCACATGAAAGGAATCCAGTAACCAGGTAAGCTTTCAGAGCTCCTGTGAAAGGAAGGTTGGGTAACAGCTTCCTGTCATACATCTTGTGCTTGGACAGAAGTCTTGGAAAGTGCTTATTTTGCTTATTTGTTTCATAGGACTGCCTACTGTATCAAATAAACATTTTACTTAGGGCAAGTATAATTATTTACTTACTTCTGGAGACTAAGGTTTTCTCCTGTTCATAGTTCTTGTAATTTCAAGCTAGCATGCAAAGCACGTGGTGTTTTTGTATGTATGAAGACAGTTCTCCATCTGCAATTTACTAGTAGCATACACTGTATATATGGAAACATATTCTTTATGGAGTTGTTTCATCGGTTTGAAATGAAGTACAATTGTATACAAGAATTCTATTCAATCTACTTGCATCACTGTAGTAGAGTCAAGGTATAAATAATATCCTCTGCTTTGCCTTCCCTAAACTTTTCAGATGCCAAATAATATACTGACTGTTAATGTTTCCAGGCTTTGCTCTCTGTACATGATACTGTTGCTCAGAAGAACTACGATCCTGTCTTGCCCCCCATGCCTGATGATATTGATGAAGAAGAGGATTCAGTTAAAATAATTAGGCTCGTCAAAAACCGGGAACCGTTGGTAGGTAACTCTCTCTTTTGGTTTGGGGTTTTGTGTTTGCATGCAGGGTGGGGAGTGCTCAGATTATGAACGTGGATGGGTGATATTAACTTGAAACATGGATAGACAGACATTACACATGGTTGTTTGTAACATTAATTAATACACTTGTGACTTCCATTCACAGTCATTGTTAGTAAAGCATATGAAATGAATAATAAGATTTTGATCATCATGGTGTTTAAGCATTATATATGTGGGCCAGTCTGAGCATTTGGATCAAATATGTATTTGTCTTTTATCTTGAATTCAAATCATGAGCTTACTTTAAAATGAGAGACAGAGAATGAATCCCCAAAGAAATCTTGACCTGTGTTGTGAACTGTGCCTGTTAGCATTCATGTAAAAAACCATGACCTTTCAGTACACTGAAAAGAAAGCATGAAAACATATTTTAAAATACTTGAATTGAAATCTGGGCAAATTTAAGATGTCTGTTGTTGTACTTTGCATTATGAATACTAGAAAGTTAATATCTTCATGGGGATATCTGGAAAAATGAAAGGACTAAACCTAGGTTGTATTACAAGAATATTAAAATGCTTTACTGATTTGGTTATTTTTATTTGCTGTAGAGTGGGAGTCATCTTGTATAAAATTTAACTATGTTCTTTTTCTCCTGCAAACCAGTAAGGGCTTTGTTTTATGTTATACTGAATATTTGTTTTAATGGACAGCAATCCTGGAGAAATACCTGCAAACGTACTTTGAGAAGGTCATCATACTGTATTTGAGATGACAGTGGGGGAGTGCTGCTTCTATTAGACATACAAGGGTAGCTTGTCCCACAGTAGATACCTTACTATCACTCTTAATTCTTGATGGATTTCTGGCATCAATAAACAAGAAATGAGTTTTCTTATTGACTGACTGTAGGTACCCATGGGCATAATTACAAGTTTGACCATATGGAAAGTTCTTACTTTGTTTTAACATACTAAATATTTTTTCCTCAAATATTTAAATCACAGCTTTAAGCTTTTTATATTTTTTTATCAAAGAAATTCCTTGAGAAAGAAAACAAGCTTGCTTTAGGATTTATATCAGCTTATTCATTCTGAAAGGTATGTGGAGATTTGAACATACCGTATGAAATGAAGTCTAATTGAGCAGCTTCTTTTTAGTGTTAATTAAAACACCTTTTTTTAATTTGTCAGAAAAAGCTTAATAAAATCTTAACTTACATAGTTTCATGTTACAAACATGATTTGTTACTAAGACTTAGGAGTTAAATACCGTAAGTTAATAGTATCTCAAAATGGATTGGATAATAGTAACTTAAAACATAACTCAGATATTTTCTGAAAACTTCTAAGAAATATATACATTGTATATTGGCTTTTGAGATTTTAAGCTCTCTTAAAGGGACAAAACCAGTTGCTTAAGCCAAACGTTATCCTTGAGCTGTTTGTCAAATTCCACTCTTGCCTCCTCACTCCAGTGGGACACTGAGCTGTTCCAGATACCTGTGTGTCTATTTAAGCCCAGACAGCAGCGCAGCCCCACACAGCCACTCACTCATTTTCCCCAGTGGGATGGGGGAGAGAACTGGAGGGATGAACATGAGAAAACTCGTGGGTTGAGATAGACAGTTCAATAGGTAAAGCAAAAGCTCCATGTGCAAGCAAAGCAAAATAAGGAATTCGTTCACCACTTCCCCTGGGCAGGCAGGTGTTCAGCCATCCCCAGAGCAGCAGGGCTCTATCACTTGTAATTGTTTCTTGGGTAGACAAAAACCATCACTCCACACATCCCCCCTTCCTTTTTCTTCCCCTGGTTTTATTGCAGAGCATGACAGCATGTGGTGTAGGATATCCCTCTGGTCAGGTGGGGTCAGCTGTCCAGTTGTGTCCTCTCCCAGTTCCTTGTGCACCCCCAGCCTCCTCACTGGTGGGGTGAGGAGCAGAAAAGCCTTGACAGTGTGTAAGCACTGCTCAGCAACAGTTAAATTATCCCTGTGTTATCAACACTGTTTTCATCACAAATATAAAACCAAGCACCCTAGAAGCTACCATGAAGGAAATTAACCCTATCCCAGCCAAAACCTGTACAATCTCTTAAATCCACACTTGGCACAACTCTTGTGCTACAGAGGTAACAGAGAGGGGGTTTTAGATCTTGTACTAGACATGACAGCAGCCATGGAAAATATAAAACATATGAGCAAACTAATTTCTGTAGTTCAAGACTGCTTTGTTTATTTACCAAAGTGAAAACAGCCTTACAATGGAATCTGTTGTAGACCTTTTATTAAGAGGAGGCAAAGGGTGGGAGCTAATTGCAGCATACAAGTACTTGAGAGTGGGGAGCTCACAAGGACAATAAACTCAAACTCCTCAGCAGTGAAAGATGCTAAAACATGGGGCAGCGGTGACAAGGTGCAGCCCTGGGAGGTTTAGACTAAGAATTGACAGAAGTATTCCATTAGTTAGGAAGTCCAGTACTGGGGCAGACTAACCACACATGTGGAATCTCTGGCATTTCTAAGGTTGTGCTTTATCTGTGTGGGAAAATTATTTGTGATCTTTCCAGATCCTGAGCCTATCTTGATGTTTTATTTTTGTTAGGGAAGAGCTTATGGTGAGTCCTGTTACTTGTTCTCCAGGAAGAGTTCAAAGAATATAGTGTCCTCCTCCTCTTCCATAATGCATGTTCAATCCATTTTAGCATTATTCATGTTCATGTCAAACATTAATTTCTTTGTGTCAGATTTACAGCGACTTACTGTGACACCATCACCACAATACATAACAAACCTATTATTTGTGTCTTTGTCTTCTCTAGATTTTTTTCCCCTTAGGTGGGGGTGAGAAGAAACATGGATTGTAATTCAGATAAGGTCTTAATGAAATATAGCATGGCAGAATAACTAAAGACAGGCTTATACTATGTATATTAGCTCTACTGTGTTTATGCTTCCCAAAGTTATTTTACTAAAGGAAGCTAGACCATGATCTATGTTTACTAAACTAATTATAATTTCATTTACTATTTATTTGTATGTCTTTTCAATGGATTTTCCTTCAGAGCTTGCTCTGAAGTCTTGGATATTCTTAGTAGAGATCAAAGAGTCTCTACTTGTTCTGTTAATCGATTTGCTATTCTCCAGTCAAAAAGTCTGGCTTGCACTTGCAACATTGTATCAGGATCCTACTTCTGGAAGCAACTGAGCTTGGGATTGGAGGTACTACACAATATTTTTACTGGGATAGAGATTGTCTGGTTTCTTGACTTGAAGATACTGAGCTCTTTAGACTTTTCTTCCACTCCAGACACAGTCTCATATTCTATTTGTACCCAAGCAGTAGAGATTGTTTTCCTGCAAAGCCATGAACTTTACATCAGTTGCACACCCTGGACATTCTGAATTGCATTTCCTTTGGATGACTTTCAACAGTGCTCACTGTGAAGCAATTAGGCACTCTCTTAACTTCTTTGGAATATACCTAGTGACCATTTTTATATAAAACTGCTCCACATTTCCTCTTGTGCTCCTGTTCATGCTTTTCTCTGAGTTAAGCACCTCACCAGTGTTCTAAGCAGGGGTTAATAATATATTAATGAAGCCTGAGCTCCCAGGAGTAATCATTTCAAAAGAGAGGGAAACACATGGTTTGTAGGAGGGCCTTCTGTTTGCCAGATTTCATCAATTCAGAAGTCAGTGCTGAACTTTCCCCCAGTTTTTTGAGAGAGGTGTTTTAAACTTTTTATTAATCCTTCCACAGTATTGGGTTTGGCAGTTTTTTAAGGCTCTGTTAGCACATGCCATTCCAGCAGCATCTCCCTCAAGTGAGGTGAAATTGTGTTAGGATGTTTTATTTTAACAAAGGAATTTGGAACATCTCTGAACCTTAGATAAAGAGAAGTAGAAACATCTCTTTTCAGAGAGAATCCAAAATTCACTTGTCTGTAATTGGGCTTTTTATCAGAGAGCTTGGAGAGCTTTTACTTATGCCTACCTCTCCAAGGCTTTTTCAGCCACAGCCCTGTTCCTAGTTAGCATTTCTGATATCCGGGATGAATAACCATACTACCAGGAGTTCAGTACCTGGCTTCCTACTACTTCCAGCTTCCAAATGTAATACTCCAGGTTTGTTACAGCTGTTACTCTGAATACAATGCTTCTTCACATTAAGATGGTGGCTTCTTTGTCACAAAGATTCATTTCACATAAGTCTGGCTATTTGAAAACTGACGTCTATGCCATGCCGTGTCTAGAGTCAAGAGAAAAATAGGCAGCTCCAGAGATTGGCCCATGCCATCTATTTAAGATTCCTGACTTAATGAAAGGACGATTCATTCTCCAGAGCTACAGAAGTAGCCTGGACATGTAACTTGAACTATGTACCTTATTTCCATAGCTGAACTTTGTTGAAATGAATTTTGGTGATTTAAAGGAGTCATTTGTATGTTCTGTCCATGCAGATGCTACAGCTTTCACTTACCTCACACTCTTAGTCCCTGTAGCTCAGTTCACGTTAGTGGATGAACCTAGCTGGTTTTTTGGTGGGATTAATTTGGACGTAGGGCTAGCTTTAGTCTACATAGTCTACATAAAAGTGCATATCAACTTTTAAATAACTCCTCACTGTAAGGTAGGTAACTGATACTTGTATTTGTACTTTCAATAGAGAATGAATTAACATAAGGCTTATTGAAGTACTTATTTGCATTTATCATCTTTATGTGCTTTTGTTTAACAGAGGGGTATGCAAAAATATTACTGATGTTTCAAATTCTCTTATTAGTAATATATTTTACAGGGTAGTTTTTCTGTCTTTAAAAATAAAGACTTAAAATGTTTATATTCTGGAACCAGCAGATAAATGGATGAACTAATAAAGCTCACATCTGTGAAACCCTGAGCAATGCTTATCACTGAGTGGTACTACATTAAAAATGGAGGGGAAAAAAAAGCAACTAAAAAACAGTGAAAGAGCCTTGCTGCAGGAGCTTGTATTATTTTTAGTGCTTTTGTATGGTATACCTTTAAGCATTTTCTCAGTCTGATCACCATATGGCTCCCAAACTCCTTATTTTTCCCTTTAAAAGTATTTTAAACTGAGCTATGCTCTTACATCTGTATATGTCTCATTTAGGGTAACTTACACTTTTGGCTCACAACACCAAAAATATTTTCCAGGTTTCAAGGTCCAGTCTAACCTTCTTCCATTTTTAAAGCTCTAAATGAGGAGCTGCACTGCACATGTAACAAAGTACTGGAGCTGAACATCTTATAAGGAGAATTTCTTGCCAGATTATATATGCCTCACAGTTTAAGCAGGGCTGGCAGCAGGACAAGAGAAGCTGCTTTTTCAGAAAATCAACTCCTCAGGTTTTCAAAAAGAAATCCACTTGTGTTTGATGGTTTAAGAGTTCTAAATTGGGAATAAAGTAGAATTTATAGAACCCTCTTCTTAATTTGTGTACTAAAGGTACAAATACATAAACTCAAATAGTGTTTTTCATGGGCCTGCCCATTTACTTTGGGTCTGCCACAGAGCAGCTCCTGACAGTGAGCAAACTTGGGTTAAATAATTTTCCTGTCATTTTGAACTTTTGTCCTTTGTTTGAAAATTTCAATTTACCTGTTATCTGCATGGGGCCATCTTTCAGATCAGTTAATCTGTGCTAGGAGAATTAATTTTGTGCCAGTAGTGATAATCACATACAGCATGAAGTGACTGTTCCACTTGGACAAGAACCTTATTGTTACTTCCAGATGCTGTTTGGGTCAATAGTGTGGTCTTTGATTGCACACAGGTTTTTTTCTAGGATCTGTCTAAAAAGCCTGGCGAAGTGAAGTACCACTTTCCAGGTATCAGCGTGGGGCTGGGATAGTGGGTGATCACAGGGGAGGGCTGTCAGTCATTGCTTGCCATTTGCATTTGGTGGCATTTCATTGTGTTGACTTCTAGGTAAAAGGCATAAAGCCTTTCTCATGAAGGCTCTTTCCTTGATTAATTAGGAGAGCCTGTTCTCTATGGACAGTGTAGTGGAAATGTCCTGTATTTATGCCTCTAGCATCCTAATCTTGCTTTTTTTTCTTTTTGATGGATATATTCAGAAAAAAAAAAAACCCAAAAAATCCTTTTTACTTTAAAACAGGTAAAACATTCCAGGTATTAATAATAAACTTTAAATTAGTAGCTGTTGCTGCAAGGTCAGAACTTAATATTGAGATATAAGCTAGGGGGCTTAAGGCTGTTTAATAGATTCCTAATGATATGCAATTCTTTTTGCACGGAAGTCTAGTAATGAGTTCTTAAAGTGAGATTAACTGCAGCTAAATCTATATTTTTGAAACTCTCAGACTAATTTGAAACTGTTATGAAAACAAGTGCATGCTGATATAATTACATAATAAACAATACATAAGAATAAGGCTGGCAAATTGCAGAATTACTTTGCTTATAGATAGAATTTCAGACTAATAAATTTAGGATGTAAAATGAAATGCACAAACATAGCACATCAGTTTTGCTGTGGTGTGCTGGCTGCTGTTGAAGTTTCAGTCAAAGTGAATGGTGACTGTTTTTAATTTTTTTCTATTTGCTGTAAATGCAACTTGCATGCAAAATATGTAAATCAATCTCCCATTTTTTGTCTTCATGACTTGTGCTGTATTTCAATCTTAGAGGTAAAGGGAAACAAGTTTATTTACAGTCAGTGAAATTGCTAACTGTAGAAAAACCTCAGCTCCGTTATTTGTATAATTTTCAGCTTTATGTTCATGAAACACTTAAAAATTGAAGTAGTGATAAATATGATGTTCATGTTTAATCTAAACACATATAGGAAGGTAGCTATAAAAGCCATTAAATTACTCAAGGAACTTCCTTAAAAAGTATTTCTGTACCTTACTCCAAGCACAACACTTCTCTGATGGAAGGAAATTTTAACCAGTGATGGCAGAGTGCACGTAGCACTCAGAGGTGAAGTAGTACTGTTCATTCACTAATTGCAAATACGGAAATTTTCAGAAAGTTGACTTGCCTGACAGAGTCCTTAATATCTCTGTTGATTAACAAAGTTAGAGCTATTGCAGGTAACTAATTAGATTCATATGGGAAAGTAATCATGTGCAGTTAAAAACCTGATGGACAAGGCATGCTGTTTTTTTCTGTTGTTTTTTGAAAATACTGAATCAAGTAACCTTTTTGGAGGTGATTATGCAGTATGACTTACCTAGTTAAAATTCCCCTGTGTTGTTCTGTGAATTCTGTCTCCCAGAACAGGGCCAGCATTTCCTCCCTCACTCTCCCAGTTCTGCCTGAAAGGACTGGCACTGCAGCTGAGGCAGCAGCTCCATGCCTCTGTGTCCCTTCTCACTTGGCACTGCTGCTACCTGCTGCTTCCCAATCAGCTTGTGCCCCTTTTCAGTGCACCCTCACAGTTCTTGTTACAAAGGCATTTTTCTCGTCTAGACAGCTGTGCATTGGAAGTTTAACGACACAATGTCATTTTACCTCAGTGCCCTGCGCTGTCTATGCATAATGTATGTAAACAGCCATGACTAACTCAGGAAATGTTCCCTTCTTCTGTATTTCTGTCCTGTGAGTATTCCATGTGAGCCCCAACACTCAAGGACATTTCTCAAATTTGTATTTGTTTATTGATAACACTGTAAAGCAAAAGGATGATCAGTGGGTGCACAGCCAGTTCTGAGCATGAAGTGTAACAATTATGAACAGTGATATACCTTCTGTACCTGTAGTATGTTGTATGGCCTATTTTCATGTGGGAACAACAATTTATCAGTTTGCAGCAGTAGTTTAGTTAAATTTTAGCAGCAGACTCATATAAGGTATGCTGCAGTTACCATTAAATTGAAAAGCAAACTTTTTCCATCATTGTCCTTTTTTCTTTAAACCTGTGTACTCACAGAATGCATGAGTTACTTCTGATTGAAAAAGAAGACAAATTTTAAGAGGACAGAAATAGAGCAACATATTTTGTATATTCTTTTCATAAGCAAGTATCATTCCTGGTTTAATCACGTATTAATACAATGTCAGCTTTTTGCCATTTTACATAGCAAATGTTTTTTAGTGTAGTGTATTAAAATTATGCTGAGATTAACCAAATAACTTTCTTTTTTCTTTTTTTTTTACTGAAGGGAGCTACTATTAAAAAGGATGAACATACTGGTGCAATTGTGGTGGCCAGGATAATGCGTGGAGGAGCTGCAGATAGAAGTGGTAAGGTGTTGCTGGTTTGGCACTAGCCATTCAAGTTCTAGAACTCAGAACAAGATGAGATCAAATGGCATATTTTGTAGAAATTAAATACATCACAAGCAGAAGTATTTGGGCTCTGGACAGTTCTCCAAAGTGATAATTCAATACTGCTGAAAGTATGCTGATTTTTTTCCCTAATTCAGTTGCAGCAAGGTATCTTTGAGTTAGTGGATACAGAGAGATTTATATATATATATTGTGGTTTGTTTCCAATTGATGACATCCACTTATAAATCATAGAATATGCTGAGTTGGAAGGGACCCAGTAGGATCATCAAGTCCTACTCCTGTCCCTGTGCCAGACACCCCAAGAATCACACACCATGATGGGATATGCCAACTTGCTGATGGAGGAACTCGTGGTGCTGACATTATTTTATATTAGAATATCCATTTGGAGTTTCAGCTGGTAGTTTTCAAAATAACAGCACATCCTTGACCACCATAGTTCAGTTTGGGATGCTCAGTGTCTGCAAAAACTTAATCAAGAAGTCCTGAATCATACACTAAGGTGTCTTTTTCTCTGAAGAAAATCTAGGACAGCTGTGTTTCACTCTTAGATGCAGTCATGGAGTAAATCTAGATACACATACATCGATAGATAGATAGATTAGATAGATAGATAGATTAGATAGATAGATAGATTAGCAAGCATTTGTGCCACAAATTAGCACTCCCAGCCTAAGTGATCTTTGCACTACTTGCAGCTGTCTAGCATTAAGAAAGTAGTATGAGTAGAAAAAGAATTGGCACAGATATTTTTCAAACAGCTGCATGAAAGTCTGGAGAAGTTGTAGAGAAGGTGGTACTAATTTTAGGAGGAAGACAGGGAGATGAGTTAACCAACCACCTTATCAAATTTGTCTGAGAGGACAGTAGCTGTTACGTTCACCATATATTCCTGGTTTTAAGTTAGAGCTTAAAGTGTATGAAAGTTGGAGCTTAAAGTGTATGAACAAGGGAGAAACAAGCTGAATGGTAATGGCAGTTTATGTGTAATACATAGCTACAGCTTCACAACTTCTCTTTTTCTTCTGTAGGGCTTATTCATGTTGGTGATGAACTGAGGGAAGTCAATGGGATTCCTGTAGATGATAAAAAGCCTGAAGAAATAATACACATTTTGGTAAATACCAAGCATTTTAAAATTAATTTAGAAGAGTCAAGAAAAAGTAATTAGATTTATGATTTCTACTGTATTTCTTAGAGAAAAAATATATTCTACTATGTCTTTTCTTCCAGTGCCACGATTTACAAACCTGTCATTTCTCTTAGAGTGATTTTCCATGCATTACATATATATGCAATTATAGATTACTTGTAAAGAGTTAAAGACAGTAATATTGCCATAAATATATTGGAGAATGTTGCAGACTTCAGTTTATAATCTACAGATTTAAGGCCCACCATGATCTGTTGAGTTTAATCTATTTTAAATGTATTCATTAATAACTCATTAATAACTCATTGTCACTCCATGTGACAATTAATTAATAATACAAGTACTAGATAGACTGGTATATGAAGACTTTATATGACACTGATTTACAATATATAGCCATAGATATTATTCTGTCTGTGCTCTTCTAAACTGAAGTCTCTAAAACCAGCCTGATTTCTCATTATTGAAACACTTGGAAATTAGCTAATTTAGGCTTTCTCAGAAATATTTAATATTTTTACATCAAAGAAATTGATGAGGTTCATGACAGCTCTGTTATTCTTGCTGTAGGCATTTCTATATACATAAATACCTTGCTGTCCTTCTGAATTGAGTAGCTGTCTCACAGTTTTAGTTCAGTAACCGAGATGATTCATTTCAAGTGCTAGCCTGCTGATATTCATTCTTGCTTTATGGTTTCACGTTCCCTACAGAACCATAGCTTCCTTCAAAAATTAATATTTTAAAATGTCTAGAAACAAAATACCACTGGAAAGGTGTGAACAATTTCCCCATTTACCTTTCTGAGGTACAGTATAAACATCAAAAGCTAGTTAGAGCTTGTTTCTAAAGTAACAAAACTATGGATTCCAGCCCTACGGCGGGTGAAATAAGACCTTGGCTGCTGCCTGTCAAACAGTGAGCCTTGGATTGCAGACATGCCAGCAGAAGAATGTCTCACTTGGTAGTGGACAGGCCTGTTTCCATTTTGCTTAAATCGTTGGCTGTCTGTAGCACTCTGCTCGTTTTATGAAACTTGTCGGCTGCATGCAATAGTAGCAGAGCCTCCAACTGATTAGCACTTCCTTCAATAGCAAAATGTCACTGAGGCAGTGGGAATATATTGTGGTTAATAAGTAAAATGCAGCCAGACACACTTTAAGTGGGATATAAGGAAAGATGAATGGATGAGGTGGTTGATGATGGCTAACTTGTTTAAGATTTATAGTGGAGGGCTTTTTTTCCATTTAGTACATGTAGTCTATTCAAATATGTTTTTCTTTTCTAGTTTCTCAAAGTTGCCAAGAGAATAAATCCCCCCCAATAGCTCTATATGATAAATATGGCACAAGCCTGTTTGAATTTTTCTGTAATTTTTTTTTTTTTTTTTGAAAAATGAAATGTTAGTTCGATTTTTCCAGGGATGTCCAAACTGTGCCAGGAGTCCAGCAGTTGCTTCTAATATGCATATATTTTAGCTGTAGCATTTTCTTCTGCCTTCAGTACAGAAGTGGGACCTCTGAACCATGCAGGTCCCAGTTTTTAACGGTCCATCTGCCCCACCAGAGAAGCAAATAAACCCAAGCATTTCAAGTGGGTATTTTAATTTTTGTAGTACAAAGTTTGGTTAGGTGAAGGTGTCAAACTCCAGAGATCATGCTTGGTAGAGGATAGACTCATTATATTTTTTTTAATTCATTTGAATTTTTTCATCTTCTAAGATTTCTTTGAAATGTATAGCTTAATTCTCAGTGCATTTTCTTTTCAAATGTTCACCAGGCTCAGTCTCAAGGAGCCATTACATTTAAAATTATACCCAGTGTGAAGGAAGAAATGCCAATGAAGGAAGGCAAGGTAAGCAAGACTATTTCAGAAGCCATCACAGTAACTGTTATGCTGAGGATGATATGTATTTTTTGCTTGGATGACAGAACCAAGATTGTGATTTATGCCTGTGGACTCAATTTTTGCAACATGCCAATTTATAGTACACTGTACGCGTCAATACACAGGTGCTGAATTTATGATTGGGTGTAACATGGTTTTTAAGCCTGAACTCTCAGCTGTGTACTTGACAGGTAGCCTTACACCTTTTGCAAGGACCTGGCTTGGTTCCAAGTACTCCTGCCATTGTTCACTAGGTAGAAGACACTTGATAGCATCTTGGTTCAACAGAATCTTCTCTGTTCCTCATATGGGCACACTATGCACCTGCAAAGTCCTGCTTGCCCTGAGTCACAGAGCCTTTAAATCCATTGAGGCTGCAGTTGCAGAAGCAATGAGTTGAACATTCCCGTATGAACTTCCAATGCTAGACATCAATAAGAATGTTTTGCAGCAGTAAATGTTTACATTATTTAGTTCAGTGGTTTTGAACTGTAGAAACAGAAAAGGGATGTACCTTTGGATTGCATTTAATATTTTGATTCTAAAGATAAAACACTCTTTGTTTCAGATGTTTATCAGAGCCTTATTTGACTATGATCCTAATGAAGATAAAGCAATTCCTTGTAAAGAAGCTGGACTTGCTTTCAGAAAAGGAGATATCCTTCAGATCATGAGCCAGGATGATGCAACCTGGTGGCAAGCCAAACATGAAGGTGATGCCAATCCCAGAGCAGGCTTGATCCCTTCAAAGCATTTCCAGGAGAGGTGAGCTACTGAGAAGCATAATTTCATTATTTTTTGAAGTAAGAGAATAATAGTCTTATTGCTGAGTTGTTAGGTTAGCGTAGTTGGCATGTGTAATGCTCGTAGATTACATGGGTACAATAAATGTGCATTTGCAGCAGGACAAGTGAACTTGGAAACATGTTGCTGAAATACTCTGGATTTCCTTATTTCTCTGGCTAGAATTGATAATGACAAAAACTGATAGGATAACGCTGATCCAGATTGAAAGAAAAAACATATGGAAAATAGCACATCAGTATCTGCATCCACACTGATGTACTATGCAGGAATAAGAACTGCAGCAGGTTTTGGAGAGCTTACAAAAATTTCAGGCAAGATTTAATTTTTTTAGATTGTGAATGGATTGCATTGTTTTAAGTTAATTTCTTATAAAATCTTTTGGGTATTTTGCAATAGTCTCATGATATTAAGTGTTTATTAGTCGCAAATTTGCAGTGAAAACTGAGGAGTTTGTGTCTTTTCCCCACCACCTCCCATTTTATAGGAGATTTGCACTAAGAAGACCAGAAGTGCAGGTTCAGCCACTGAAAATTTCCAACAGAAAATCATGTAAGTCTGTTAACCTGGAATAGAAATAATACTCCATATCTCTAACCTTATAAAATAGCAGTTTGTTTCAACTATAGGACGCATTTCTCCTGGGCACTACAGCTTCTTGATCCCATTTTATCAATAGGAAAATAAATATAAATAATGTCATTAAAAGCTTTAAAAGTAGCTAGAAACTTTCCCAGCCCTCTGACTTTGTTTTTGAAGTATTGAGCCCAATTAATATTTTGATATGTAGTATTTCAAAGGTTGAAGAATATTCTTATATTTCAAAGGTTGAAGAATATTCTTTTCGTGTTGAAAAAGTACAGAATTGGCTGAACAGTTTATATAATTTGGACTGCACCAACACAGTGAAATTTATATTGAGAGTAAGATAAAAGGTCTGATAGTCTCCCCTTCTCTTGCCCATATAGTTGGTAATTTTTTGTGTCCCATGAAGCAGTAGAATTTTTTAAAAGTCAGAACATTTGTTTCGCTGATACACATTCACAGAATCATTTCTTAATGTTTTTTAAACAAACTCATCCTTAATAGTGTCTGTTTTTAAATACAGTAGTTGCACAATTTAAGAAAAACAACCTCTAAGAAAGCTCATACATTGAAACAAATATTTTCTCTTCACTGGAATTTACATCGACATCTGGGTTAAGTATTATTGCATGTTTTACTTGACCTGTTATTTCTTTCAGTTGTGCAGACTCATAACAAAGTCAGCAATGTAAGAAACTATCACACTTCAGTAGGATCTAAATCTTAAATACAAACATGATTGTGAGTTCAACTAGAAGTATTCAGAAAGCGGTCTAACATTTTCAATCACCTTTCATTATCTAACAATGAAAGAAAAAGTATGGGTACTATGGCAAACAGTGGATGCTGGCGCACTAAGTGCCAGACTAAATGCTTTTAACTTTAAAACTCCTCACCAAGGTTTCTGTTGCAATTTTCCTAACTTCTTGCTATGGTTGTTGTGTTCTGAAGCTTGACAGTAACTGTTATTTTTCTAATAATCTGCGTTTTCTATCTTTCATTCCATTTCACTCTTTGGTTGTGTGCCCTAATGCTATTGTTAACTCCAAAGCCCTTGATTAGCTTTGTAATTACAGTAACAGACATTACAATTGCACTATAGCTTTTCTGTTTACATAGATCTTAGAAACAAGAGGAGCTCCTCCAGCTTGAAGTAAATCTGTTGTTTTTCTAGGTTCTAGGTCAAGTTGCTCTGCCCCAGTTTTGGAAAAGTGTCTGATCCCAGGGTATAGCTATTTCTCTCTGCCCACTGTTCTTGACTCTGGATAATACACTCAACAAGAGCCTTCAATTAAGGTGGCACTGGTGCTTTTGAAGAGGTAAATCAGCTGCTGCAGCAACACTGCATGAATCCTTTTGTAATGGACTGCATCTTTCTAGTGACCTTCAAGTGAAAGGTTTTACAAGATGCATCTCATCCTTCCAAATAGGTAGCCTGAACTTGATTGGGAATTGCCAAAATTACAGCCTAAAGAAGACCCAGAGTACAATGTCTGCTGTTGTCTCTGCTTTTTCCACTGACTCCCTTAACTAGCTTAAACAGGGAGAAGAGTTCCTCTCCCCCTTTCTTTTAAAACATGACAGAGCATGAGGGCCAAGCAGTATGCCTATTACTGTTCTCTTGTGGAATTTCTTTGAACAAGGCAAGTTCCAGGTAAATACCATCTAGAAGGCAATGGTGCCTTTTGAAGGAGGAAAGACTGCAGAGTAATGTAGGTTTATCATTCTCTCTCTTCCTTTTTCTTAAGACAGTCTGCTGCTGTATCTGCCAGATTTTCATGGGAACAGGGGAAATGATGTTCTGAGTAGAGATTTATCCCTTCGTTCAAAGACTAAACATGTTTTTAGTGCTGGGAGGGAATTCAGATCCTTCAAAGAGAAGACATTTTAAAGACCAGAATTCAGCTGTAGAAAAACTGTTGTGACTAGGATGTTGCTCAAGTTGCTCTCAGGAAAACCTTCCACTTGCTTGGATTTTCAAGAAGATTCTTCTGGGAAGCTCTGCACCTCTGTGATCTTTCTAAAGTTAATCAGTTTTTTTGTTTTACCAAGCATAGCAGTGAAGTTGTGAGATATGGAGGCCATGTCTGTATTTGTGCACAGCAATCATCTTGCCAAAATTGGGACATGCTGGAAAATTATGCATTGCTCAGCTGAACAACCAGCATTCTGACAGTACCAGAAACATTGTAAGGAAGGTGACATAGAGAACAGGAAATGGGAAAGAACTGCTGGGTTCAGTTTTATTTTTTTTTAGCCCAGGTGTGAAGGTGGGAAATTGATAATCCTTGACTTCTTCAGACTTCTTTTTAATCCTTCATCTTAATATAGGGTTTTCCAGTGTTTGGAAGGGTAATTATGTGGGAAAACATGTTCTGCAGATCATCCTGAACTTGCTGTATATTGAGAAGCTGCTTGCTATTGCAGTGGATTCCATCCAGTCATGTGACCTGAATTTCCTTAGCAGTTTGGAGAAAAAGGGCACTTTGCCAGTTGCTATTCTTATGGCTTTCAAAAAAGATGAAAACCTATTGACTTCAGGAGAGCTGCTGAGAGATGTCCCTTTCCTGACAGGACTGGGAGTTGCACTAGGAAGCTTTCTTGACACCTGGTATGTAGCTGTGGATGTTGGTCTGCTCTGTTCAGTCAACTCACTCCACAAATCCCATGTTTTGCAGTGAGGAAAAAACCTTGATACATACCTTTGTTTTTAATAGGGAGAATCAAGGAAAAATATTCTGTTTTCTTGAATACCCAAAAAATGTGAGTCAGCTCTGGTTTCTTAGGTGGGCTTTCAGGGTGGCAGTGTCCTTCTACTTGAAAATTAATCTAAAAATCAGTTAAAATCATATAATATGCAAGAAGTATCCTATAACTTCTTTTTTCCTTTTCTTCTCAAGCCAATTCTGGAACTGGAAAGGATTGTTATATTTGTCTATACAAAGAGCTCTCTGAAACAGTCAAGAACTGTTTATGCTTTGATAATTAAATATGTTTGAAAACCTGAAAGGAGATCGATTGGATGACTTTTGGGAAGCGTTCTTTCTGTTTCCTATTTTGAATTTTTCACTCTTTTCAGCATAGCAATGCATGTAGTTTGCTAATCTTTACACATATTTGAGTATTATACGCTTGGAAGCGAAATAAAAGTGGGCCTTTTAGGTGATGATCGTATGCATACCCATATTGAGGAAAGAGTAAAAAATACTTTCTACAAAACCTTTTCTGCAAGAATTATTTGCACTGAAATAAATCCAGTCTAGTTCTAAGTTACTAAAAGGATCAGTTTTTAATGGAAATGCCAATTCTTATTTTCACTTTAATAGCCAAGTGAACTGTTCCATCATGTGTATGTGTAAATACACACGCCTATCCAGCATTTAGCCCTTTTCTTGAAAGATAAAACATAATAATTCTCACATGGTACCTGTTAAAGTGAAAAACATTTTACATGTCATGTGTGCACTGGAGGAGGGGGCAGAACAATGTACACTCCATATTGAAAGGTAAGTGAAATCATACATTTCCATGTGCAAATGGAGAAGATGCAGAGTTTGATGGTACCTGGGACTGAAGTTGAAAGAAACTGGCAATGTAGGTGGAACCTGCACTGACAAGAGGAAGATGTAGAAAAAGTAGGAATAAAAACTAAAGGGAAAAGAGAGGAAGTGAAATTTCGTATTGAGGATGAAGAAAAGGAGAAGGAATTGCAACAAGGGCAATGGAAGAACAGATGGACAAAATCTGCCCCTTAGCCCCATTAAGCAAAACCCCACAGAGGATGGGCTTTGATATTATTAGATTAATGCAATTAACAGTATTATGCAGGAGTGTTGCTATAGTCATTGCTATTTGTGCAGTGGTTCAATTGCTTGCTGATTCTGTTTAAATAAAATACTAATATATGTATTTTGTAAAAGTCTTTGAAACAGTGAATGCAAAAATTACTGACAAGAACTCTGACCTGATTTTTTTTGCTATTGTTGGTAGAAAACCTTAGTAAGTTCAACAGTAATATCTGACACGTGAGATAAGTGGCTGTTAGATGTTCAGACCTGCTGATAAGATTGATATGTTAATTCCTAGGCTCAGGGTTAGTGCAGAAGTGATGGAGGAATAACGAACCACTGAAGCATATTCAGCATTTTTTCAGTACTTAACAGCAATGACTTTTCAGCAAAAAGTGGTTTTGTACATTAATACTGTGGGGAAAAGATAGTGGGGAAAAAATTGTAGGAACAGGCAGCATAGGAAAAAAAATAGGAAAATGGAATGAAAGTAAAGGAACAGAGTTGCATGAGATTGTGTGCGTAGGACTAACCCTGCATGTGCTGGAATGGTGAACATGCCATATACCTGAGTGGGTGTGAGGGAACTCTCTGGGATGCAGAGGGAGGTACTGTTGGTGTGTCTGCCTGTGTGCAACAGGCTTTCATGTGTCTGAGCTTGTGAGCCACTGCTGAATGCCAGCTCCACAGAAACCTGCTCACCTGGTATTCCTCAATAATACTTAACAGCATTCCCGGCTTTAGGAGGTCACCTTAGCTTGGACAGCTTTGTCAGCCAGAGATGGTTCTGTGAGTTGTCCTGTTGCTGCATGCCAGCTAAATTGGAGTGACATGAGACTTTGTATGAGGAAGAATTATTTTTTAAATAGCTCCCAGTCTGTTAACTTCAATACAAAGACTGCTCATGCTCTGACTGTAATAGATATTGCCAACAGGTTTGGTCATTCTTGCATGTGTAGACTACGTTAATTTGTAGGCAAAAGTGATAAACTGGTTTTTTAAGGAACAAAAAATCTTTTCATAACAACCAAACAACTTACTATTCTGCAGTTGTTATAAACTGCAATTATCAGCCAAATTATATTCCTTCAGCATAATTTTGCTTTCACAGTGGTTACTCTGTTTATTCTTATGTTATGTATGTGTTGTCTCTGGTATGAAAATTGCTGGTAACTTTATATTTTATACTAGCGTAGCCTGTAAGCTCTGTTAGCTTGTGCACTGCATTCATATGTGTACATGTACATCCATACCCTGTGTACAGTTTAATATATGTTTGTAGCATATATGACAGAGTTGTTCAGAGATGTCTTTTTCATGAAAATACATTTGTTCTGTGTATTTAATGCTAAATGTAAATACTTACTGTGATAAAGCCATCACCATATAGTTTTTCTAAGGCTTAAAACCCATTTTACTTTCAATTTTGATTTACCATATATGACTGGCATTGTATGAGCAAGAGGAAAGACCTAACTGCAGCCAAATGGTGTTCATTCAAACAAGATGTAACCCAGTTTACCCATAGTTGAGTGTCTTTTGAATTGAAGATTGTGTTCTGCCAACAAAAAAATTTTAACAGGCTAAAAGAATAAATGTTTTGTACAACTTGTGTTTGAAGACCAAACATTTAGGATAAATGTATATTAGGATTCTTTTGCTTGTTATAATTGCTGCACAATCTTAACTCTGCCTTTCTTCTCAGTATTTTTCTGTGTTCATATTTGAAACTTGATTGCCCACCTGCAGATAGTTACGAGTATATAAAAAAAATAAACCAGACCTATAAATTAGCACATTAGCATTTTTGTTCAGAAGTCTCCTGTCCTTACAAATCTTAACTTCCTACTACCACAGAGAAATTAAGGAAACCGGAAGCTGGATGTCATTTGAGTCCAGGTCACATGAGACAGAACTGGAAATGGATCTGTCCTTCACTGCAAGACCATCCTTCTTCATTTTCCAAATTATCTTCGTAGAGATACTGTTACCTGATGGTTTTATGAGAGAATTAAATTAGATCATCTTAAATTTCCTATTGCATGAACTTATATGTATCATTCAATCTACAAAACTCCATAGGATAAAAACCTGCAAAACAGTAAAAATGTTGATTGCTATGTGGGACTGTTCATCACTAAAAAATCAAGACTGCTTAATAAGGTAGAGCATTGTCCCAAAGTAAAGTATAGTTTAAGGAATAATGCAACTTTTTTGTGATAAGAAACTAGAACAGAGCTGCTGGGTCTAATTTTAGATTGAGAAACATCTAAGTAAAATTGCTTGGTGGAAATATTTTTGAAAGAAAATCAACAAAAGCTAAAATTCTTAATCTGGTGCTGGACTGTTCCAAAGAGTTGAGAATGCTCCTGGAAGTGGCCCTGGTTTTGAGCTTCCTAAGTAGTATAATTTAGGTGAGGCCCCCAAAACCAAATCTTGATTACATTTCAGTTAAAATACATACAAAAACACAGTGTATGCGATACTGGTTTTCATTGTTATAGTTTAGCATTATTGGCTACGCTGAAATCTTTCTAAAATGAATAAAACCACCTACTTCTTAAGCTTCCATTGCACTTGTGTTTCCTATTTCTTTTTTCCCATTTGTCTTGTTACAGCTTTGTTGTTGTTTCATAAACCTGTTTCATGACTATTTTCTTTGGAACTTCCTCTCCCTTCTTACCACAATATATTTCATTGATTGTATTTCTTGTTTTCTCTGTGTTTTATTTGCTCGATGTTGCCTTATGGTTTGGGTTTGGTTTTTTTTTCATTTTGTCGTTGCTTTTGTTTTCCTACTTCCCATCAGATTTCCTCCTCTTCAGTCCTTGACCTCTTTTAGTCTTTAATTTTTCCCTTCTAGATGAAGATCTCTATTTCCTTTCTCAGCCCACTTCAACTTAGTGAAACTGTATTGAAAAACTGTATAGTTTTTCGTGTCTCAGAACTTTGGAACTTTGGACACTTACTTGCTGCATGCATACAACTGCTCCAGATGCACAGAGCTGTATTTAGTAGTGAATCACAATACAAAGTTTCCTGGCAAGTCACCTCTGACTTTACTAGGGACAGGCAATAGCCCTGGTAAAATTCCTTGTAAAGTTCAAACTGGGAGCTACATGTTGATGACTGTTTATAGCTGCATTAAGCTATGAAAACCCAGTGATTTCCAAGATATTTTCATTACAGACTGTTATTTTCAACCTTAAAAGTAGCCCAAGAAAGTTAAGAGCAGTATTAAGAAGGAAGATTTTTAACAAAACACAAAAAGTTCAAAACTCCTTTACTTTATCTCAGCATTAAACCTCAGCTTGTAGACATTTTGGCTTGTGCTCTCTGGGATCAGCTGACTCACTTGGGAATCCTAATGTCTTTCATTTATGGATAAGCATGTTCCCTTTCCTGGCAGGGGTAGCCCAGAAGCCTGGATTCCTTTTAGCTGTTCTCAGCCCTGATGCTGTAACTTCACCATCTACCACACCTGCAGGACTCCTGTGAGTTCTGCAGTGGTCAGGCTTGAGCGAGTGTACACCTGTTCAGACCTCTGCCCATGTGTACACACAGACCTTCTTTGCTCCTGCTCTGGTTTTTCATGTTCATAAATGAGGACTTACCTGTTACCATTGTTAAAATACCAGACAGTATTTTAAAATGCACACTCACTAGTTAAGTCAAATAATTTTCTTGAATTCAGGAGACTTTTAAAATCTATTTATATGAACTGGTGTTGAGCATTAGTGACTTGTTTTCAGGAGATACATTGTAGTCTACTGAAAGTCATGGAAATGGAAATATAGAAAAACTTGGACATTACAGAGAAGGAGAAAAGAATTAGTACCTGGAAGCCAGCCTGCCATTCCAGATCCAGCTTTAGGGCATTTGTCAAGAACTGGGAGCTTTTAAGGTCAAGAGAGGAAAATGGATCCAGTGCTTTCACTTTTAACTCACAAAACTGTCTACACTCTTTTAAGACACCAGATGTGGTCAACCAAGCAGTGTTCACCTTAGGGGACTTCCCAGCCAACTTAAACCATATGGTCACCTTGACCATAGAAATAAACTTTAAATAAGATTCAAAAAAGTCTTCCAAATTTGTATTTTAAAATGTAAGTCCTCAAGAAAAATGGTACCAAGAAATGATTGTACAAAACATTATTTTTCCTGCGGCAAAAGAGACTCTTAATTTCATGATGTGGAATGAGAAAAGCTCTTCCATGTGGTCATATATGCAGGGGAATTTTGACCTAGTTTTTATTTTGTACGTTAGTTATGCATAAAAGGTTGTAAAATAGCTCTTGAATAATTTTTCACACTCTGAGAAAAGACATGCTTCATGGAAAGTCTTTGAAATAATTATATTTTAAGCCTATTTATTCACATTTTAAAGGAAATTTGAATGAAAGGTAGATTGTTAAATCTCTCTATAAATCTTAACCTTAGTATGTATTATCTTTGTGCACAGAACTCCATTATATTTATCTTTCTTTTCTGTATAACCCAAAAGATGATTAGAAAAATGTATGTTTTCTACTATCAAGGCAGCAGAAATTTATTGATTTACTATAGGTAAGGAGAAAGTCTTAAGTAGATCTATTATATTAGGATAATGTCAGAGAAAAGATTACAAGAGTATATAAATTCTTCCAGCATGTTTTCAGCTGCAATTGTAGACTTAAAAAAAACAAGACAAAACAAAAAAACAAACCAACAAACAAAACCAACCAAACAGAAAAGCCATAAGCAAAAAAGCCTCTTCAAAATCCAGCTCCACGGGCAGTACCAGCTGTTACTATAAGTGCAAAAAAATACTGAGATTGTGTTCATGGTAGTGTTTCTTAGAAATTCTAGATTAAGATTGATTGATTTGAACTAACAAACTTTACATTTAATACCAAAGAGATCGTCCATTACAACTGGGTAAGGTCATTGCTACCAAATGAATAGTGGAAGAATCTCATATGGGAAGTTTAAAGTGCACGTAGTATTTCAATGCCTTTTTACGTCCTTTTCTGAGTGCAGTTAAACTCAGTACTGGTATGTTGGTATATGCCTCAATTTAATAGGTGCTGTCAAGAGAATTTGAGAGTAGCTTACATACCTGAATTTTTTCCTATTTATGAAGTATTAAACAATAATACTTTGTCTTTTTGGCTGTTCTAAGATGAGGAAGCGGTTGAGTGTGGTAGGTGCATTTTTCTTTTTCGATTTAACTTTTCTTTCTTAGGTTATGTTTTCACTCAATTTAATTATTTCCTTTCCTATTTTTCCTTTGTGCTTCTCAGAGGAAATTGAAGGTACATGTATAAAAGTTTCCCTGAATAGCCCAATAATTTTATTTAGAGAACATGTGTTTAGAATTAAATTGAATATAGTCCAATCTTTCTAAGAGATGTTATACCTATGATGCTTTTATATTGCCACCAAATACATTGAATCATGTTTTAAAGTAGATAAAAATACCAGAATATTCCTAGTTGCTTCATTTAATGATCAGTAATTTGAACTATTGTTTTAAACTGCTTTCTCTCTCTTGAACTTCTGCAAGATACGTATAGAAAAGTAGTATGATAGAATAATACTAGCAGCACTTGGGTGGGCTGGGATGGAAAGAGATGGTTCTGAGTTAATTTCATGGCCATCAGAGGTCTTGCGTTTCTAATTAATACTGACAGACTATTTCTCTGAGATGGTAGAAAGTTCATCTATGTGGTATCATCGTTACTGTTTTCCCTCTGAGTGTAGCCAGTTACTGTTATGTTTGCAGCATATGTTGAAGTAATAGCAGCTGATCTCTTGTGGTTTTTTGTTTGGTTGGTTGGGGTTTTTTTGGTTTTTTTTTTACTTAAGAGGCTTTTGTTTATAAAAGCATTAGAAATTGTAGCTCATATTTTTGATCAAAGAGCTTCTGGCATGTAAAAATATACATTATAGCTATTTTTTATTAAATGAGAGGATGTGTTTTTGATCAAAAACCTTTCTGTCTAATCCAGTGAGCCAAAACTTAAAGCTAAAGTCTGATAATGTATAGTTTACAAAAAAGCTTGATTTACATCAGATCGTTTTGCTTTCTTTTAAGTGGCATATTTTCTATTAACTGATAAAATGTGAATAATACAGTGTTAGAATTCTTTTTAGAATGGTTGTTGTCATCACAACTTTTGCTTGAAAAGGTAAAAAGATCAGTGTGCATGCTGCAAAATCCAAGAATATCTCCAGCTAAAATATAAAACAATAAATATTGTTTTATGTTTTTAAGAAAATGGCTTATTGAAGGCTTTTTAATGCTATGCTTTGTACAGTTGTCATTTTTAAAATAATTTCTTCTGTATTTTTTGCTGGGCTTCTAACTATTCTGCTTTATTTCTTGGCTTTATTCTGTATGCTTTTACCCTTCGTCCAGAAGATGCTGAATGTTCTGGTCACAACAGTGGATCCTATCTAGGTGAGCAATTGGTTACAAAAGACAATTTTTTTCCTTTCTTTCAGCTTCTTTTCCCTGGAGCTACTGTGTCCACTTTGCTTTTGGGGGTAATCTGCATACAAATGTCCTTAATCTGCATGACAAATGCATGAATATTAAGGTTTTAAACATGGCTCATTGGATTTGACATAAAGGGTTTATGTAGTGTATGCCTTTACCTGGTTAAACATGGGCTACTAAAATACTGGTTTGATTTTAAAGTCAAAATTTTTAAAGTACATGAAGTAAGCAAAGTGTTTAATGAAACAAAAAGGTTACTGTATCATGAAAAATTTGAGTAATTATTTTAAAGCACTTTCAAGGTTTTATTCAAGTTTTGTGTACACATTTTTTCTTTGTACATGTCTATCTAACCACTTTGGGAGGATTCAGTGAGAATACAGAGTAAATTTGCAGGCGCCAGTTCTTTTTCCACATTACAAATATAATAAGTCATAATAACTCAGTAGCTTAAATCTAGCTTTAAAGCTAGTCTGAGCTCAATGTATCATTGCAGGGAGTGGGAAAGAGGAGG
>NW_008239547.1:3782978-3800127 GCF_000691975.1 Corvus brachyrhynchos | reverse complement strand
TTCAAGATTCCAAATTTCAAACAAACGTAACATTTAAAAAAGGTGAATGTTCCATGATATGTTTCAACTTTTTAATTTGTGCCATTTTGAAAGCTATGTAAAAATATTTTAGTTGAAACTGTCCAGAATTCCTGCCAGCTGGAGGCTGGCTGGAGCAGATTTTGTGGCAACCAGCCCTTTTCCCAAGACTTTCATCCTCCTACTACAAGAGGAGTGGGAAGAAACTTGTCGAAGTACTTGAGTACATCCAAGCCATTGGGTTCACCAGTGCTGTAAACTGGAGTTGGTTTTCACATTGTGCTTTAATGGTTTTAAATGTGGTATATAAACTACATCAGGTATACACAAAGTATATAATTGAAAGAACTTTGACCTTTTTACAAAACCTTAGTGTGGTATAATTCCATCATGTGTTTGTGGAACTCGTGGTCATCTGATCATGTTGCAAATACACATCTTACCTTTGTTAAGTAATCAACTAAGTTAATGTTGAATTGTAATTGTATTGAAATATTGAGTATGTTTGGAAAATGATAATTTGGAGGTGATTCCAGATGAAATTAATTTTCCTTATCAAATAATTTCTTTGAAACAGGAGCAACACTCTCCCATGAATTGTTAGGGTGAGACTATCATGGTTTTGCAATCAGACCTTAAGTGGGCTGCTGCTTTATTTGAGAATGAAGGTAGCTAAACAGAATCCACCTTTTCTTGGTGCTGTAGCCTTTTTCATGGAAACGTTTTGGTCCATAGGTAGCAAAAAGACATGGCGATCTTGGGAAGGAGGTGTCTTGAGGAAGAAGCTACTGTTGTCCCAGAAGCAAAGGACAAAAAATCAAGATGGAGTATAGTTCACTTAGGCAAAACTTTACAAAAATTATTCAGAATTACTAAGTACAGTTCAGGCAATGGTTTCTTTCTTGGGAGCTTCCATATAGTGGCATGCTGCCATCAGTCCAGAGGTGGTACCTTCAGCCTTCTCATGCTGGGTATGTGCTTTTGGAATGAGATGTCAGAGAGGAGAGTCAGAAGGCAGAAAAACTAGGGCCAGTTTTGGAGTAAGGACACAAGTATATTCACTGATTGTGAGTAAGTAGCTTTTTGATTTAGAAATTAGAGGTTCCTTGGAGCTCTTCACTAAGGATCATTCGTTAAAAAAGCAGGTAGGTTTTTGAAAGTTGATGTTACCATTCTTTTGCATGCAGTAACAGGACACAGTGATTTATAAATCAAACTGTCTCATGCACTTCAGTGTCTCCTTGTTTCACAAACCATATATATGGCTCTGGCACTTCAATCCATGAACCAGATTATTCTGTGAACATCTGAACCTCTCTGAAAGGATATGTACTTCAGACCACTTACAAGGTGGTCATGAAGAGCACAGGAAGAGAGTGTTCAGAAGGCAGAATGACTGAACCATTTGGGGTCAAATCTTTTATATCCAAGGTTATACTGCTATTAATTTGAACCCTCTCCTCTACAGTGACTCAGATAAATGTAATGATTTTTCACCAAATTCTAATATTTAAGTCACAGTATAGTATTGTATGTTTCTGCTGTAATTTCCTGAGGAATTGTTGAGGAAAAAGTTAGGAGTTTGCCTTTGCCAAGCTTAAATTCTAGTTACATTGCTCGAACCTTTATGAACATACAGTAAATATAGATGAATGTCATCTGTTTACTATTCTCAATTTCGTCTTTAAAATCCAGACATAATCTAAATTTTTATTAACCCTGTCTAAATGTGCAAGCTGGGAATCAGTCCAGAAGCAAACAGAGTAAGAAGTCTGCTCTGTGTTTGTGCAGTTCTGTGTAACAATAGAAATCCTCAGTATATGAGCCAGTGTAAAAAAATACCAATATTGTGTGGGAAAAAGAATATCCAGAAATATCTAGTAAAAATGTTATGTTCATACAAACCTAGATAATGACCGTGGTACCAAACTTACTTTTGTCAGTAATATGAATACAAAGGGTGCTCTTAAATGCATTTACAATTAAATAGAAGTTGTTCACTCTATGATGACATTAAATTCCGTGAAGAACATATGTAATATAAACATGTACTTAAGTACTTGTTTTAATGAATGAAAATTAACAAAAGCCTGTGGAAGTGCTTTTTGACATTCTGGAGCCTTACTTGTGAATTCATGAAGCATGCATGAATTTATGTTGTATTATTTCCTGTTAGTGTAGTTTCTCTGAACTTGAGAAATTTACTTTCTGGTGTTATTAGTATATTTGGACTGAAATTTACACAACATAGTTGCAATCTACTTATTCAGAATTATGTCATTAAATGTAAATAAGCACATCTATTTACATCATCATCCTTTTAAAATATTGCAAGGGGGGCAGGTTCACACACTGCCTGTTTTCAGTTTGGATTTCTGTGTGAGGCCCCAGTGGATTTCTCTGTGTAAGTGTAAGGATGTTGTTCTGAGATGACGAAATGTGTACTGCTAAGGGTTAAAAGAATAATCAAACTTTTCTGCTAAGGTGTTTTTTTCATTCTTAGAGATCTAAGTGGTTTCTCTTGGATTGTTGGGCCTTAATTAAGTTTATTAGTATTTTATTTTTATTTCATATTGAGAAATATTATAAGTTTTGAAGACATCAGTAGTTTGAGAACATTTGTTCTTAATATTTTCTTCCCTGAGCCTGCTCTTATTTCACCAGATCTGTTACATTCCAGCAGTAGTTTATGGGTTTGCATGTTCAGTAAGCTTCTAGTTGTGTAGCTGTAACCAGTGAGCTGGTGCAAGCTTCTGAGTGTTCAGGAAATTATGTCGCTTTAGTGACAGAATTTTCCCCTTTTATTTTATAGTCTGCATACTTGGCAACTAAGGTTAATCTCTGCTGATATCCATATTCCACAGACAGTGTAGCCTGCAGCTCCTTTCATATTCATCAAGTTTTATATTATCAAATATTATCAAATATTCTAGGCAAGCAATACTTCTTCCTTTTCTTCTTTATAGAGATATACTTTTAAATTACCTAATGATACCTAAATAATTTTATAGAAACTTTTTCTGTTGCATATTAGTATTTGGTTTGGTTCTCTGTAGTAATTGTCACTACATTTTTAATGATGCTCTATTGTTAATTTAAATATATGGAGTTTGGTTTTCATGTTTTCAAAACTATAAAATATGCAAACATTAGTAGAATATTTTTTGCCTTTTCATAAATGTTTTTATTCCTTACAAGTACAATAATATTGTTTCAGTTCAGCCTAATACTTTTGTGCAGTCATAGTTCCCAACATAAAATGCAATTACAAATGCCGACATTCAATAGAAAATATTTATTAGCATTTCTATAAAATAGCTTCTAGGTCACAGTAAAGTTAAGCCATGTATGAGAGGACACGTAATGGCAGATGATGAGCGATGAAGAATGAAGATGCTTTCAGGAATGCAGCAGCAGTACCATAAAAGTGTTCAACATATTTGAAACAGTGTCATCCTTACTCTTGGAACTGTATGTTTTAAAACTGCTGTTTTAAAGCAAGGTTTCTTGAGTTACTGTATGGGGCTATTCAGATGGACTTCGAGGAATAGTTTAAAACACTTTCATATTTACAATAGTCATAAAGTGGCGAAGCGAACAGCATATCACAAACTTAATAGTCAGTAGTGGTACAGAGCATCTTCACCAGCACACTGCAGAGAAGTCAGCCTTACTTTGTCTTCTGTATTTGTCTCACGTTTGTTCCTTTTAATTAGTATATTTTATTTTCTGTAACATCTAAGTCCTGGTTGAACTTCTTGTTGAGCTTTCTTAATATATAGGACAATATTACTATTTTCATTTTACCAATGAGTTTCAGTGGCAGAAATATTTATTCAAAGAAATGCATGTTAGCAGTGGAATCATATCACCTGAGTCTTTGTTATGTTTTCTGTGGAGCCTGTAAAAGTGACAAGGGAAAAATCAGACTGCAGACAGCACTGAAAGATTTTCTCCTTTTTGAAGGAATAAAAGAAATAAAAATTATTAAATAGTCCACCACCTGGTAGTTTGGTAACAAAATCTGAATAAATTGGTTGGAGAAAAGAGGAACAACTTAAAAATGTTCATACTAAAACCTAAAAGCGGGGATTGAATTTATATGAAGACTTTGCAGAAAAAATATTTTTCCTAAAGATTGCACAGTTCACCATTTAAGTGGAGGTTGAGAAGCTGTTCTAATGGCATTTTGAGACAGCTGATCAGGGGCACAGAGCTCTTGTAACTGTAAGTTCAACACCAAACTGGAATGGAGACCATTGATTTAGCTTCATTTGGTCGTTATCCTTACTTTTTGCCTTTTCCAGGTATGTGGATTCTTGTTCTTGTAGCAAAGCTCTTACTTTTGTAAACCATTTCATAGTCAATGGTGAAGAATTATTCTTTTTTTTTTTCTCTATTTTTTCTTTTTCCATAAAATGATTATACAGAAAAAAAAATGCAACAAACAGAATAATTTTCAGCTTTTTGGGAAACTTCTTCTGTTGGTTTTTGTCTTTTGTGGAGCATTTTAGATGAGGCCTCAGGAAACTTGTAACTCACTTCCTGTGTCTGTAGTCTGTATTGCTAAAGCTACTTTTCTTTATGTAGCTGTCTCAAATCATAACTACAGGCATAGTTATGATCAAGAGAACATCCTTGTGTCATGATGAACTTCACCATAGGGAAGGCAAGATCTCCCAGGCCCTCTTGTGGGTGTGTAAGCTCTCCAGCAGGGCATTTCTCTTTCTGACTGCAGTCACTTCAGTGTTAGTGTTCTCTAAATAATAAAATAATGTAACCCAGTTTATTTCATTATGTTTTCATAGCTCATATTTTGATGTTTTTTCTATGCCAGCCCACATCCTACTTAGTCTAGACTATACTTCTTGAAAATATCATCTCCCCTTTCTGTGGATGCTAGATCTCCTTTGTCATAGATTTTCATTTTACTTATTGGTATTTTGAATATAAATGGGTTGACATCATGGTATTCTCAAAGACATTTTTCTTCACTTTTTATGTGTATGCATGTGTTGTAGATTCCCATAGGTATAGGGGCTCACATCAATTAAATAACTTGGTTAACATCCTCTGTGGTCCAGGTTCCATGACAATTCATGTTAGTGAAACTGTGTGTGTGCAAAATGTTAAACCTGTAACTAAGCCTTGTAGCATTTCTCTTGAGATCTGGTTCTAAATATTTGCAGAACTGAATCTTGAACTTGCACGAAATTACCTTTGAAGAAGAAATTGTAATATGAATACTTCTCAAACACCTAAACTTGAGTGCTATTACAAGAATATGAAAACATTTTGCTGAAAATTTGGGGTCACCAAATGTTTAAGTGTTTAATGTCCTATTAAGTGTTCTGGGGGAAAAACCCAACAACTTGTCCAGTATTTAAAGTATAGTTTGTGTTTTACTCTGCTACCACCAGGTAGTGAAATCAGCTTTGCAGTCTTTGCAGTCTTTCCTGTACTTCCATATAGAACAAAAGTGGTGTTGTAGAGATACCAGTAAAATATAATATAATGCAATATAAAGGATTTATTTTAAAAAGTAAGGTAAGCATTAACAGAGGAGTAAATTAGTTTTTAACATGTAGTGTAGAGCAGGTTTTTTGTGCTGTTCTGCTTGAAAATGCCTATGATTTTCTCCTTTGAGAGTGCTTAAAAGCTATGTGAAATTTCAATTCTTCTTTAGAAGGCACTATAGATGTCACACTGTTGATGCAATTGTAAATATAGATTTAGTAGCAATATTAACTTTTAATTTCGTAATATGGGTACTGTATTGTCTAAGCTGTTTCTAGTATTTTGTAATTTAACTATGAGTGTTTGGATTGACTATTAAACATATTCAGGAAAGGTTTCATGCACTTTTTAAATATACTACCAGCATGGAGCTAAGCAAAACAGAATTGTTCAAGGAACTAAATCTCATCAACCCTTTCAACCACCAGTTGTGTTTCTATCATATATTGTATTGGTGTGCTGTGGTGATTTAATAGACATGCGTTAGATGTGGTATGAGAGTCCAGCTTGCATGAATTGCCTTGTGTATATTTATTAATTTATAAGATACTCAAATTGTCTAAATAATCTAAATATATTAACAATTTATTGCAATTGTATTTTGCAGTTTGTTGTTGCAAAGGTTATGTTTTTTATTGGTAATATTAATTTTGCAGTTTAAATAGGTACCTGATATAGTTCAAAAACATGGGAAATATCATTCTAATGACCTGGTTTATTAAACATATAATATACTTTTTATTCCATGCTCCAATCCTTGAATGTTTGGAAGAGACTATTTTCAAATGTTTTAAGAAGACTTACTTTCTTACTTTGAAAAAACCCTGTTCTTACTGCAGCTGGTTTTAGAAGAAGCTTTCGTCTTAGCAGAAAAGATAAAAAAACAAACAAGTCCATGTATGAGTGCAAGAAGAGTGATCAGTATGATACAGCAGATATCCCAACCTATGAAGAAGTTGCAAAATATAGACGACAACCTAATGACAAATACAGGCTTGTTGTTTTGGTTGGTAAGTTGTTTTCTTTATTTTTGACCTGGTAAAACAGAGACCTGCTGATTAGCACAATGCTTACCAAAAAGTCATTTAGATTGGAAGGGTTCTCAGGAGTTGACCTGGTCCAGCCTCCCACTGAGCAAGATTAACACTAGATTCAAAGCAGGTTGCTGATAGCAGCAACTTTGGGAATCTGTCGTCCCATCATGTCTTCTATTGTCTTCCCACCTCACACCTCAGTAAAGAGATGGCCTCCATCTTTTCAGTGAGTATCAGAAGGGTGCTGGTGGGTCCCCCTGAAGACACCTCTTCCCCAAGCTAGGCAAGCCCAATTCGCTCAGTCTCTCTCAAAGGTCATGTGCTTCAGCTCTTGACCATCTTGGAGGCCCTTTGATGTCTTTGATCCAGTTTATCAACAGTGTTGTAGTGCAGGGCTTGTGGACAGAGTATTCCTCACAGGTCTAACAAGTGCTGAGTGAAGGGGAAGAATCATTCCCCCCTATCTGTGGGCCAGGCTCTTGCTGATACCGCCCAGTCTCCTGTTACCCTTCATTGCTGCCAGAGAAGGCTGGGGACTCATGCTTAGCTCTGCCCACCTGGACCCCAAGGTCCTTGCCATCCAGCCAGCAGTCCCCAGCCTGTAATGCAGAACTTTGTCTTCATCAAATTTCATAAAGTTCTGCCACCCTATGCCTGTAGCGCTCTGGATGGAAGCCCTGCCCTTGAGCAAGTCACTTGCCTCACCCATCTTGGCATCAGCAAGCTTTGTAAGGGCCCACTCTGTGTCATTGGTATGGATGTGAAAGAGAGTATGTCCCAGGGAACTCCTCTTATAATGAGTCCTAGAGCACAGACCAATAAGCCCTTCCCTTTAAACATGCTCCAGTTTTCACCTGTCTAGTAGTCCACCTTTCTAGAGAGGATGTCCCAACTTGCATATAAGGATGCTTTATGAGATTGTGTTTAAAGCTTTCCTAAACCAAGGGGAGATGACATTAAAATACAGCTACCATGGTTACAAGTTTGAACGTGGCAGTCAAGCTGTACTAAAACTCAAAAGAATTGTGTTGGTATTCCACTCTTAGAGATCAATCAATATATCTTAAGAGATCAGTCAATCAATATATTTATGTAGGAAAAAAAAGGACAGGATAAATACCTGAGGTCAATGAAGACAGACAATAAAAGTGGAAAGAAACAAAAACACCTACTGCATTAGAAAAAGTAAATGGACAAGTAGTAAGAAAGGTGGATGCAAGGTCTACCTCTGTAGGCCAAGGATGAATGTAAGCATAGCTGCAGAAGACTCAACATTATCATCCTTAGTCAGCTTTCTGTTCTTCTATAATCTGTCACTGCCATGGCTTCCTCACAGCATTTATTATATAACCAAAATGTATTGCTTCAGTCTCCCCAAAAGAGAGAAAGTGCATTATCTTAAGCTTTTTAAAGGCAATGATTGGCATACCAATGAGTAATGAGTTACCATTGCTACCAGTGTGTAATGTCTCACTGATTATTGTTTCTTTGGCAGTAGCACATAGGCTGATGCTTCATTAGTAAAATTTCCTGCATTCTGAAAGCAGCAGAGCAGAGGAATATAACCCTCTATCAGGGACTTTTAGGAACTGTTGAGTAGCTGTGTTTTTATATTGCTCATATCCAAGGGAACATTAAATTGAGTTTTTAATAAACAGTTTTGTCACTCTCCAGCACTAAAAATCAGCCACCTACTAGTGTGATTGTGGGCTATATACAACAAGTAATAACATGGTTGAGTTGATTTTACAGTTACATCAACATAGTGTAGTGCAAACGTGTGATAAATAGACTTTTTATAACAATTTGTGTATGTCTGATCTAAGGAATGCCTAGAGATTCCATTTGAATTTTGTTGTAATAAATCAAATGAAGAAAGAGTGCTTTTTCAGTAACAAAAGCAATTCAGAAATTTATTGCAGACTTCAGTAATTCTAATGTTTTTTCTCTGGATATTAAGAGCAGCTTAAGTCTGGCCAATACCATAAAAATGTCTTGGGCAAAATGTGGAAAAACTAGCAGAGCTAAGCAATACAGGTATAGTAGAAGCGAACACATTTTTAAAAGCTTTTTGTGTGCCAGTAGCAGCATTCCATATAATACATTTAATATAATTTGGATAGTAGTACCAGGAAAGAAAGGGACATACAATTAATTTATAGCTGTAATTGGTGGAGGCACTAGATGTCTATTGTGTTATAGGTCTAAATATATAATTTACTGTTTAAAAGGGAGCATTTAGGTTTGGTTTTGCCCTTTTTTTAGGGGGAGGGAGTTTGACAACTTCAAAACAAATTTAACTTAATTTTGAATTGGTCTAGTCTACTTTAAAGAACATGAATTGCACACACAGTCATTTTAGTACCCTGTAGTGTGATACACACTACTCTCTGGTTCAGCTCAATGTACCAGTTTGTCAGGATTTTACCTTGTCTGCAAATGTAAGTTCATGAATAAAGCCCTGCAAATCCTTGGGGCTTAAATAACATCATCTGAAGCAGTAATGATACAAACATTTCTGTGTGCTTTTAATTGTTAGGATTGTGATGAGTCTGCTAAAAACAAAATTATCCAATATTATGTCACCAGTCAGCTTCTAGTAACCTACTGTTCCCAAACTGCCAAGAAATCCTTAAAGTCTTCCATCACAAATATTGCCTGCATCCTAAGTGTTATACCTCACAGCCTTATCAGACAAAGGCAGAGTATTTTAATGCATGTATTATTTAGACACCAGAATTTTCATTTATATCAATGAGGGAAAAGTCCTGCTCACAAAGTCTTCTGCTGTGGTTAATTTTAAGAGCCAGAGTAGCATAAATTTTATTTCCTTAGAGTTAGAATGAATGTGCTGCATGCTATAACTTTATCTGGCATAGTTTCAGCTAAGTCAGAGCTTTCTGAAGGGGCAGTGCTAGGATAAAGCGAAGTTGTCAGTAACAAACCATGAGCATTTGTCCCACAGAATACACACTGTTTTGTGCATGCAGTGTGATCACCAAAGCTGTGCAGAACCTTTCAGGTGCTGTGGTCACCCATGGTGATGCCTCTGTCCAAAGTGGGCAGTGGTGGAAGCAAGGACCAGAGGTGTGTAACCATAAAGGAGAAGTTGGTGGTGGTGTCTGACATGATCAGAAAAGCATCTGGCTCTGAATGAGGCTGTCAGTACTTCTCACAAAGATGTGCTTCTGGTCACTACTGTGAAGGAAAGGAATCTGGGACTGGAAAAGCTCTCTATTTGTTGTATTGCTTAGATATCTTTTAAAATCCATCACCTCTGGTTTTATCATGAAGGAGTATATGATGAGGCCAGGTCTATTTCAGAGCAAAGGAGGATGAAATGAACGGGCCTTTTAACTCTCCACATCTCCTGACTTAGCTTTAACATGTTCAGTAGTGGCTTGCAGAGTCTTAGGTGATCTGCTGCAGTAGTGCAGGAAAACGGCCTGCCATGGCCATGCTACTTCCGGTAAACTAACTGGACAATGACGAAGGAGACCTATAATTGCTATCTGCCTTAAACCTTCCTGACTGAAGGCATGGGAAGGTCAGCAAGGTTCAGGAATAAATACGTAGGATGTAACATAGTGCCTAGCCTTGCCCATGAGAACACCAGGATGAACTCATTGATCCTACTTCAGTGAACAGCAGATCTCAAAGTACACTCCCACTGCTTGTTAAAATGTACTGAAACACAAAATAATGAGGTTCTCCTTTCCTGCCACACTGAGCTACAGTCAGACATGCTTGTGCAGTTACTGCGTTATAGTGTACTAGGAATTGAGCCACAGCGCCTCTCACAAGGCATGTCTCTTACTGGGTCCTTATGATCCCAGAGGGGATATTGTCACAAACTCACAAAATCTTTTCTGAAAGACCACTTTCATTTTCTTTTAAAAAGACTATTAGGAGCTCATTATGTGTCTATGGGTGAAGAATGGCTGGTTGGCTTAACCCTCCCAAGACCTAAACTTAGAGTTTTTTCAGTTTTCTTCAGACATGTATGAGTGGTACAAAATTTAGTGCAAGTTTTAATGATGGGTAGCTTAATTCTGCAGATGTCCCTCAATAAAGTGAGGTAGGCACTGCAGTCCACTTGTGTAGGATTTGACTATTAACATGACTTAACATGCAAGAGCAAGCAGCACAAATGTTCCTTTGAAAAAAGTAAACAAAGTATCTCTAAATCTGTCACTGTAACTATAAATATTGCTGCCTAGGGTGATTTATAGTAAATGAAAACTATGCTACAGTCATGGACCCTGCATGCCTTACATTTGACTATAAGAATCTGGATTGTCCTTTTAAGTCCTGACACTTTATTCTCTTTTTGAGTTCAAATTGTGTTCAGATTCATAACTATTAGAAACTGGCATCATTCTCTGCTGCATCAAAATGAAAATAATATTTAGAAGGGCACTGTATATAACACCTGGGAGAGGTAGTGTAAAAATCCACATAATGGATGGCTTTGCTGAGCTGGAATCAGCCTTCAGTGTCCACATGCTACAGTTATGAGAATTCTGTGAGGACAGCACTGAAAAAGAAGAGTCTATACCTTTCAGTAGTTCAATTTAAAGATGATTTTTAAATGGTAATCTGGAAAGGGAGACAGTAGTAGTGAAGTTGTGGTCTGGAAGCAGAGTTGAGCTAAGTTTCCAAAGCATGTGTCGCAGGAAGTGAAGCCTGGATTCTTTATATATATAAATAGAGCTAAAAGCGTACTGTTGATTTGACAGCATGTAGACTGAGGAAATAATATTTGTGTAGATTTGATGAGAAAGATTTTTTGCTTAAAAGTAATAGAGTGATTTTTAAAAATTGAATTCCATTTGGTTTGGTTTACTTTGCTAGGATATATTAAGAGTTTTAATTACTTTTCATCTAAAAGTCCATATTTGCCTTAAATAGCTAAACTATTGTAAAAAGGAAAAAAAAGATAACAAAAGTAATGCCATTATCTACACAACACATTGTAGTCCTCTGCAGACATGCACCAGTAGAGGCTGCTGTACACCATATTAAATAAACATTTATACATACTGATAGATTAATTTACAGGAAGGTCAGAGATGGCACTTGAAATGTAGTTGTGTGTTTAACTAATGTGAACACATAGAAATTTTAAATGTAGAAACTCTAAGATTTTACAGCAGGACCATAGTCTGGGCGCAGCAGCAAAGTAGCAAGCACTTGCTTTTCATCATTATGTGTTTCAGCTCCAGACAGGGTGTTTGGTCATTTTTACAAACAGGCACCTCAAGGTACTGAAGCATCAGTCTGGTTTTGGACTCTGACTAGTATTAGCGATTACAACACTATTTCATTGAAATGTTTATTAGGTTTTGTATTTACAATGTTTAAAATGTCTTTGTTAAGAAGCACTCTATACATAAACCTGTCACTTTTACTAGATATGCAACAACTTTCCTTAAAACCACAGGTATTATCCTTGCATTACTTGGGATATGGTTCCAATGACTCATTCTCCTTTGCCTTCTGCTCTTGACCTGGCTCTGTAGAAATGAAGGCTCTCCACTGTCAGAAACATAAGAACATGCAGAGCTGAGCTCCCTTCACACACAGCACCATGTCCCTGTCACCAAAGTGGGCACGCAGGCTGGAGCCCTTCACGAAGGGCTCCTGGGGACAGGCAGCGAGTGCCTGTGGAGCCTTTGAGACCTCACAGGACAGAGTGCCCTCACTGAGACCTAAGGCACCGCTGGCAAACAGCTGAGAAACCCAAAAGCCAAGAGGAATGTCTTGCTCAGTAGCTTCTAGTACAGCACTACTCAAGTGGAGGTGGAGGAGACGGGTCAAAAAAATTCCATGCAGTCTTTGTTTATTCCTGCCATCCTCTTTCCAAGAGTGGTCTCTCTTTGGCAGTCGCATGACGAAGGAAACATTTGCTTTGGACCAGTTCAGACAGCAAGCAGGAGACAAGCACAGTTTAAAAGAAAATCAACAACAAAGAAAGAAACCCAAACATCCCAGATGGGTTGTGACCTGGCAAGTGCTGCTCTTCCTTCCTCTCTCCATGCAATGCCACCCTCACACAGTCGAAAGGTGGATGGTGACAGCTACAGCCAGCCAGGACCTGGGCAGTGTTCCTGCCTGCAGCAGGGGCTGGCAGGAGCAGTGCTTCCAGGGCATGAGAAGGTGGAAGCAATTGTCCCCAGGGGCATCTGGTGCAGGCAAGGGATGCAGCAGCAGGAGGGAGTGAGGCCATGTCAACACAGAGTGCAGAGGCTTTGGGGGCACTTTGCACATTGCCAGCTGGGGTCCTGTAGTCTGAAAGTTGGGGATATTCTGGCAAAATAAACAGCCAAATCAGTTTTTATTCTGGAAAGCTGCAGGTTAGGATGCAGGGGTTTGTAGTAGGGCTGAGATGGAGGTGGGTGCACACTGAGGGTAGTTGCTGTAGAAAAGAAAGTCAGCTTTGCTGGCACCTTTTGTCACTGATTTTTCCTCAGTAATAAAGTCAGAGCAGAGTAACTGCCAACTACATCCCCTGAAATTTGTCAGCTCTGTATATTCTAGGAGAGGCTGGAACCATGGGCATTTCCAAATCCCTGATTAAGAGGCAGTAATGTCACAGCTACATGCTATGTAGTCTTATCTTGGAGTATACTTGCACCTGAATACAAGAGACAACTGGCTGTTGGGAAACAGGACAATTTTTTTCTTTCAGGTCCTGTAGGGGTTGGACTGAATGAACTTAAACGGAAATTGCTCATCAGCGATACCCAGCACTACGGGGTAACAGTGCCACGTAAGTAAAAATGCACTTCTATTCTCTAATGATATATTTGCATTATTATAATTTATTATTGTATTACCTTTAAGGTACTTTCAAATTTGGGTCTCTAAATGCATGCTTGGCATCCAAATTACTTTTCTAATTTTTAAAAGTGCTGCTGCAGTTCTGTATTAAATGCTCCCTAAAAAAACTGATAGGGCTTTTTGGCTCAGAGGCATTGCAGTACAATTTCAGTACAAGTTTAGCATGATTGATGTCAGTGAGGTTTAGTAAATGAAACTCTGCTGAAGAACACCCTGGATTTGGCTGTAAAGCAGTGAAATGTACTCTGTTGCATTCAGCAAACTGGCCTTTATCTGTTAGGCTGAAAAATGAAGACTGATGATAAACAGTTTAATCCAGTGAATAAATTAATTAAATCTCTTTAATTAGCTTTAGAAGAGTTGATTTGGGGATGTTTTTTCCTCTTTCCCCTATCTGACCAAGTAGTGTGATTTTTATAAAATTGAATAGCATTGTGCTCTATTAACTTCTACAATACTTTATCGGGTTTTCTTTAATATGGAGAACTCAACTGTTTTAGACTTCCATTTCTTGATTTGCTTTCTACTTGTACCTTCTATAGGGATCCTTCAAAAATATTGTTCCAACTTTCTGAATTTGGGAAATCCTGTCACAGGTTTTTTGCAAGTGCAGATACTCTGTAAAGCATATATATATGAATGAATTTGCTAAAGTAGAAAAATTAATGCATTTGGTTTGGCAAGTCATTTCTTTTGCATGTATTTGCTTCAGCTGGGTATTGAAAGCAAGAACAACAAAAAAGCCAGATGTTCCCAAAATATTTAACTCATTGAAGTATATGCAGTCATTTGCCCAAAAATATTTCTCTAAAAATTGCCAGTATTCATCAAGCTGCCTTCTCTTTTTTCTCTTCCAAATTTGTGGTTATAATTTAAAACAAACATGTAAAGAAATCCCTCTCCCTGAAATTCAGTAAGTCAGGACTTGGAGAGAGAACTGGGGTTCCTGTCTTGAAAATGTTCCTCATTGTGTCAGCCTAAGAAGAAGAGCATTATATCAAATGGCATTTAAGACTGTATTGCTGCAAGCAGGTTTTGTGTGTCCGTCCATATGTGATGGAGAATACATGATGCTGTAGTATTCAACTTGTTTGAAACAGGATGTTTTAATGAGTTCATTAATCATAAGTGGCAACCCCACAAATAAGTTTCATGTATAAGCAAAACCCTTATACCTACTTGGGGGAAAGTAAGAAGTGCAAATAATACAGGGCTACTGAAAGAAAACAGAGTTCTATTTTGATCACCAGATAAAGAAAAGCACTAAAACATAAAGTTCACACCCCATTTTT
Source organism: Corvus brachyrhynchos (assembly GCF_000691975.1). NCBI lineage: Eukaryota > Metazoa > Chordata > Aves > Passeriformes > Corvidae > Corvus > Corvus brachyrhynchos. Next base: position 3,785,423 of record NW_008239547.1, on the reverse strand, counting down.
TTACTACCATGCTTCACATGCCATAGCTACAAGTGTTGTTAATGAACATAATGTTTTATAAATCAGGATGGTGTGCTTGTTTCCCTTTATGGTGTCATATGCTAATAAGTTTAACAAGAGGCAAGGCTGGGGTAATTGTTATGGACTGCTGCTCCTTTTATTATTCAGATGTCCTCATTTTATTGGATTTTTCCACTAGTTAATAAAAAATGATAATCTGATACTTGTCCAATAGGTTTTTTCCTGCTTTTCCTGCATGCATTTAAAACTCAATCCTGTAATGTGCTTGTGTGCTGCCTTCCAGATCCAGAGCAGCCTTATATGCTTCAGAAGTGAGGGAAGTGCTAGGCTTAGTATTGCACAAAGAGTTTGTGCTTTTCCATTTTTCCTGAACTGGTTTGCATTATATTGTTTTGTGCATATTTTTCTTTTTTTTTATATGATGAAACTGCAGACACTACCCGTCCAAGGAGAAGCCAAGAAAGTGATGGTGTCGAATACATTTTCATTTCCAAGCACTTGTTTGAGACAGACGTACAGAATAACAAGTATGTTGAAGAGATTTTTAACTAGAACTGCAGTTAAAACAATGGTTTATTATAAAATGGGGCTGGTTGTTATTGTAGATAATAAGTCAAAGTGGATATAACTTGCAGTGATTTAAAGATGTGTTAAAATTACATTTTGTTATATAAGCAGCTGGGAAAAAACACAGAGCAAAAAAAAAGGCATTACGTGCAAACAACAGTTTCTAAGCGTACAAGCAGTTTCAGTACCTCAGCTTCTCAAGAAGATACTGAAATTATAGGTGCTTAGGATGGGGGAGCATTCTTTTAATAGAGCATCTTCTGTCATAGCAGCAAAGCATTGCAGCTCTAGGGAAGGGGGGGCGTGGAAGTGCTGCAGACGTGCCTGAGTCAATGTTTGCATAGTTCTGCTCTCTTTCAGGCCAGGCACTTCCTCTGCTTTTGAGTTTAGAGATCCACAGTGAAGCCCCTGCCTGTACACCCTCCAGAAAGTAAACTAAAATGAAGAGACAATGGTAGCATCGTGCTCTCCAGCAGCCTGTAAAATTCTGTAGCTTGAAATTCTGCCCCAGTTTCAGAGGGCAAAAGTGTATTAGACACAAAGCTGTGGGTTTTATTGAAACGTCAAACTTTTGAAGCTTTGCTTTTCTGGCAAATAGTGCTTGTACTTTTATAGCAAATAACCAGCCGCCTTGGTTCCACCAGCACCATCGTCAGTCCTCCTCCTCTTCTGAGACAGAGAATTTGGATATTCTGTAGTGTGCAATGAAATTTCAGTAGTTTCTATTGTTTAGCTTATCCACTGTTTTATTGCATTGCATTAGTTCAGAAAAAGAGGTGATGGAAAACATTAGTGGGCTGTTGGACTACAGTACTTTTTTCTCTTTAACTGTAATACAAGCAGGTGTTACTGATTTGAAAGCAGTAAAGTAGAAGATTTCTTAAAATTGACATGCTGAAGTACTTGACAGCATTTCCTTTATAAAACATGGTAGAACTCTTATGTAAAGTAAAATATTTTTGCTCCTGAATTAAATCTTATAAAGCAAACTGTTAAGGTTTTTTCTGGAGAAAATGGAAATGATTCCAGTTGTTTTCACTTTCTGCCACAGGTTTATCGAGTATGGCGAGTATAAGAACAACTACTATGGTACAAGTTTAGACTCTGTTCGATCAGTTCTAGCTAAAAACAAGGTTTGTTTGTTGGATGTGCAACCTCATGTAAGTAAGCATGTCTTCTGAACTCTTGTACTTCCCCATATTGCATATTGCAATTCCAGGGAAAAAGTATTTCTAAAAAGGTGTACTTTATCCCACACTGAATGACTGTTGAGTGGGTTTGCTGGCTACCTTTATCTCAGCAAGGCTCTCTGAAAAGAGACAAATATAGAGCCAGTAAATAAGGGAATTGGAAGCCTGCAGCATAATACCAAAGATTTAATTACAGAACACTCCTATATTTCCATTCATCTTTCTGTTAGCTTGGGCAAGAGATTGTCCCTGAAACTTTAATTTCAGAATAGCTTTATCATGCAGTCCAGCAACTCTGTCTCACATGTTTCACTAGACTGTTCATGCCAAAGGTTTCCCTGCAGGGTGAACATGAGTCAAGGGATGCACTAAATGTGATGTTGGCTGGATAATTGTTAAGAACATTCCTCTCTAAACCATTTTTTCTTGCATTGACCTTGTTTTTTAACCCCTCTGAACAGCTCCACCAGGAATTTTTTTGCTCCTAATAACCCCAGTGCTTCCAGGAGCTGGACTAGTTTGTTTAACCTAGCCAAAACATCTCTTCTCCAAGGGTGGCCAGTGTATGCCTTCTGAACCTTGGCAGCTTATGTGCAGCTCCTGGGGCAGTTTCAGATGCAGGCTTGTGCCCTGGGAGCAGGGCAGCAGCTCCACTGGCAGAGGAGTG